>NW_027225569.1:9282000-9601500 GCF_038994185.2 Dermacentor albipictus
CCAGGGGGGGGGGGGGGCTTATGGGGCTTCAGCCCCCCCCGAAATATTTTCGTGCTGTCCATGCACCGCCGACCAAAGCGACCCGCGGCGCCGGAAATCACTCTGGATTTTGTCTAGAATGTCTTTTTGACGCTCGAAAAGACATTTAACCGAGAAGATTGCAAACTCGGGCTGGATTTCGTGGCAACGCCCATACACCGGGAGTCACATAACGCCAAGCAGTCCCATCCGAGCACAAAGTTTCAAGGGCGCTTTGATGGTGAGCGGGCTCGCCGCGGCATCTCACTGAGGCCACGGAATCTATGGAGCGCATGGATATCAATTGCGAAACCTTATGGGTATAAATCTCATAAGCTCTTGATGTGAAAGGTGCATTGATATTTCCAAAGTTGTGCTTTAGATTTTCAATTGCGGAACTTTGTGGGTTTAATGTTGTTATAAACATTTGACGCCAAAGTCTATTGACTTTTCTAAAGTCTTACATAGGAACATACAACGAGACAAGCCAAATCAACACACTAGCAGACGAGTTGATAAACCAGGCAGCGAGGTCCAATGAGACGAAGCGTTCGGGTGGTTCATTTGTGCCGTCATGTCACATAAAAAAATATCAACATTTTTTTTAACCTACGCCAGAACATCCATGTCAAGACACTAAAGCCAGCCAAAGTAAATACGTTCTTATTTATTTTTTCTACTTTGACTTTTATTCGCGAAGACACATTGAGCCTCTTCAATTTTTTTTTTGTTCTCGCTACCCTACCCGCGGGCTGCCAGAGCCAACCAGAGCGCATACGTTTTTCTCGTATGGCCCCGACCACTGTGCGGTACACTTCGGTGCGCGTTTGGTTTGCTCTGGCCAAGTGGATTTTCACCGGACAGAGTTTTGGACGCTTTCTGGCTAGCAGACGAAAAAAAAACAATGGTCGCTCGCCGCCATCACTGTGGGGACTCTAAGGATTGCACCGCATTCCTTGAGCGGAACCTTTCCGGAAAGTCTTCTTTCGCCGCTGTAGGATACTGAGCAGTATGCGTATGGTTCTCAGTGGACCGAGCGTCTCATGTTTTCTTCGGTATTCCTTCCGTAGCCCCATTAGGTGCCCGAAGTAGGCATCGGATTCTGGCCAAGATTCTTTCCTATGCGTTTTTTTTTCATTTCGGTGCCTCCGCCTCACAGAAAAAAAGATACATTGTTGCATCGCAGCGAATTGTCGCATGTTGAAAGTTCGATTTTGATACTTCTTTTGCGGAAAGTAATGGGCGACGGGACGCTTCAGTTGCCGGATACGTTTATTATATTATTGCAAAAGCAATTATATGGACACTCCAGGCGCATTCCTGCCATCGCCCACATGTTTCGTATAAAGTCCAAGGGTGATAACATCGTGACCACGCGCTGCATGCTGTATGTGCGAGTGAAAAACGTAGGAGGGGAGGTGGAATGGGTGAGCCGACGATGGTGGCTCAGTCTTGTGGGCACAAAGGAGAAAAGCGGGGAGCAAGCGCGCCACCTTCCGTCGCGCGCAATACATCGGGGGGAGTGGATGGAATGGGGGCGGAATCTAGGATTCTGTGAATCTATGATTGTGCAACATGTTTATTTGCCTTGTTTGACGCATTATATACAGTTACGTCTTTATTACAGTATTATATACGCATTATACAGTTATTACAGTTATACAGTTATTAGACGCATTATATACAGGTAACTTATACAGTTACATACATAGACTCATTGGAGACTTATACGTATACTTAAATATCTTGTTGTGAGGTTTTGTGTATACATGCAGTGAACTTTGTTTCCAGTGACACTTTTTTGTCCTTTATCAAGCCGTATTTTCGCATTTGCATATCCCATTGCATCTTTGCATTTCTAATGTACGAGGGCGAGTCCAATGACAGTGAGCCTACCCTAACCGCGCAATAATGGTTCGGTTCATTATCTGCGAGGCATGCGCGTAGGAGAACGGCATGTCTCATTTAGAAAAGTGACACGCAGGTGTGAAGATAAATTTTCTTTAATGCTCGCATACACTGGGTTGAGTATGGTTGCGTCACATAATGGACACTTCAAAAGTTGAACAACTCGGTGTCACGAAGTTTTTGACAGCTGAAGGTGTTTCCAAAACAGAAATTAATCACCATATGACTGCCGTGTACGTTGAACACTGCATTTCATTGACCACTGTGAAGCGTTGAAATAAACGGTTCAAAGAACGTTGCAAAGACATTCCAAGACCGGGCCCAAACCATCGTGCAATCACCCCCCACACAATTTCAAAGGTTCATGAGCTGCTGAAACAAGAAGGGAGGATAAGCATCGATGAACTGGCAGACCGTCTGAACATCAGTCACGGTTCGGTTCACGCCATAATTCATGAGCTTCTCGGTTATCGGCTCTTTGGTGCGCAATGGATCCCCAAGATTTTTATCCATCGCGAGAAGACGGAGAAGTTTCGCGCTGCCTTGACTCTTCTGATCGGGTATCACAATGAGCATGACGACTTCTTGTTTGCAACTGTGATCGGGGAGGAACCTTGTTGCCACTACTACGAGCCTGAAACACGACGGCAAAGCTTACAGCAGAAACATTCGAATTTACCACGCCCAAAGAACGTAAAGGCCATCATTTCCGCTGGAAAGGTGTTGTTGACTTTTTTTTTCGATCGACAGGGTCCATTACTGATAGAATTTGCTAAATCTTGAGAGGCTATCAATTGTTTCCGATATTGTGAAACGCCAGAACGGCAGCGTGTCGCAATCAAGAAGGAACAACGTGGAAAATTGACGAATGGGGTCATCTTGTTCCACGACAAAGCCTGTCCCCACGTCGCTTATGTGGTTAATACAAAACTGACAAGTTCAAGTGGGAAACACTGCAACATCCGCCATAAAGCTCAGACCTGTCACCTTGCGACTTCTACATTTTGGGGCAACCGAAAAAACAGCTCAAGGGAACCAGATACAGTCTTTTTGAAGCAGCAACCCAAGGAGTTTTATAAGACGGGAATCACGCAACTCGTTAGTCATAGGACAGATGTCTAAATTCTCATGAAGACTACTTTTAAATCAAGTATCCCGTTGTTGGCTCATTCAATTGACTTGCCCTCATATATCTTGCAGAACTCCTGCTTTTTATACGTGCTCTCTGTCCCGACTATAACTTCGGTGCGATTACTCACGATACACGACAGGGGACAGCTACTCCTGCGTAATACATTGGAACCAACGACAGCGTCATTGAGATTTTTCACTGGCCATTGCATATATACAAGAATGTAAGCACGGTTCTTGAATGACAAAGTTTCATTAAGATATTTGTCCTCAACTTGTTCAGTTCATTGCCTTTTAATTTTTCATATCAGCGGCATCCACTGCTTTCCTGGTTTCGAACTGATATAGTTCTAAAGTTCGTGTGATATTTTCTTTACTTAATAAATGGACAAAAAACATGGAAGCATTGACATCAGTTATGTTGGGCACAATTTTTGGCACATCCGAGTATAATATTTTATGAAAAAAATTCATGTTTTACTTGTATTTACAGAGCGTAGCTTTCAAGAATTCGTTTGCAGCATCTTTGGCAATGACAATGCAGTTATTATTCATGTATTTGATCCCTCGATAAATTGTTTAAGAGGAAGCTTTAGTTCGGGCCCAATCCGACGCGGCCTATTTAAATACTTGTAAAACGCAGAAACGCTTTTCTGAGATAATCCTGCTAATCGCTTTTATTGAAATTGGTTGCATTTGAGAGAGAAAGTTAAATCCTAGTGTCTGTTGGAAACAGAACTTCGATTTAGGGCCTGAATTTTGTTTAAAACATTTTGGAAAATTCGAAAGTTTGAAAAAATAGAAGCACGGCGTTTACAAACTAATAGCTATGCATGAAGAACAGATATTGTGGTTCTGTAAACGGCATTTATTATAACAATCAAAGCGGACAAGTTTGCTGTGTCAATTTGTATCTTACGTGAATTGGTTACGTTGTGTACAAGGGTTCTGCAAAAGCCGTATTTGCACAATACTAAATTTTTTTGAGATTGATGTGTAATATATCTATTTTGTCCGCTGTAGATGTACTATTAGATGCAATTCACAGAACTGTGATATCTTTTTACATTGTTGAGGCACGGAGTTTTAAACTTGATAGTTTCGTTTCCTGAAAAGTTTCAATTTTGGCCAATATTTAATAAATAATTGACCTCCTAAATGAAAAATTCGAAGCCAGTAGTCACTAGAATTAAACTTTTTCTTTTAAATGCCACAAACCTCCTTAATTTTGGTGAAGTGGTTGCAGGGAAAAAAGAATTCCCCTTCTACATGTACTTAAATAGGAGCACCCGAGCTAAAGCTTCCTCTTAAGGAGGAGGCTGAGCTGCAACGTGCAGCTACATATATATATATATATATATATATATATATTGTAACGATGTTAGTAAAACAAGGATATTTATTAAAGGCGAACTTGTGCCCACTAGTAAAAGTCACTGAGATCGTGCAGAAATCCGCGGCAGTCGTGTTCTCAAGCTGGGCTCGAACCGCCTTCCTCTTCTCCTCGCGTGACACCTCGTGCGCGTGGCGCATGCGAGCCGGGTCCAACTGGCTGCCCGTGCCACGAATATCGCTGCCTGTTGTTGCTGAGCAACGCCACTGTACGGCGTGCACAGTGCCCAGTGCAAAGGGCGCGCAACTTGAATGTCACCAAGTTTGTCGTGGCATTATCCCCCTCCTTACCGCATCGGCCCGATGCGTAAGAGGGTGTAGGGGTTCCTGTGGGCGCTCACTTTTTTTGTGGTTGTTGCTGTTGTTCATGACCTCTCCTGGTAGGGTTTCATGCGGACAACATGTACAACTTCCGTGAAGTTGCGCCGTCTTGGGCTCTCGTGTCCAGCGGATTTCACTTCGTAAGTGACGTCGCTTATACGACGAAGTATTTCGTAAGGGCCGAAGTATCTGCATAGAAGCTTTTCAGACAGTCCACGGTGGCGCACTGGGGTCCATACCCACACCTTGTCAGCGGGCTGGTAATGAGCTTCACGACGGCGCTGGTTGTACCGGCTGGAGTCGATGCGTTGTTGGCGGCGTATTCGGTACCTTGCCAGCTGTCGTGCCTCCTCGGCTCGTTGCAAGAAATCATCCAGGTCAGATGAATTATGGGTTTCTTCATCTAACGGCAACATAGCATCCAAAGTTGTGGATACGGCTCGGCCGAATACAAGTTCAAACGGGGTGACTCGTGTTGTTTCCTGAACGGCCGTATTATATGCGAAGGTGATGTATGGCAAAATTTCGTCCCACAGCCTATGTTCAACGTCGACATACATCGAAAGCATGTCGGTCAGTGTTCTGTTAAGGCGTTCAGTTAAACCGTTTGTCTGAGGGTGGTACGCCGTAGTTTTCCTATGATCAGTATGTGTCATTCGCAACAAGCATTTCATTAGGTCCGCAGTAAAGGCCGTTCCACGATCGGTAATAACAACTGTGGGAGCGCCATGCCTGAGCACGATATTGTGGACAAAGAATTTTGCAACTTCGACAGCCGTTGCATTGTACAGGGAATCAGTTTCTGCGTAACGGGTCAGATAGTCCGTGGCCACAACTATCCACTTTTTGCCTAAAGATGATGTTGGGAAGGGTCCAAGGAGGTCCATACCGACTTGTTGGAATGGGGCTTTTGGTGGCTCTATTGGCTGGAGGAGGCCGGCCGGTTTTACGGATGGGGTCTTGCGCCTTTGGCACTCGCGACAAGTCTAGACGTAGTGCTGCACTGATGCTAATAACTTGGGCCAGTAGTATTTCAGACGAATCCTGGCGACTGTACGGCTCACACCCATGTGTCCAGACGTCGGCTCATCGTGACAGGCATGCAAAATTTCTTCTCGCATAGAGGTGGGTACGACAAGTAAAAACTTTGTCTCGCTGTTCTCGAAGTTTCTCTTGTAGAGTACACGTCCTCGCAGACAGAACGAGGATAGGCCCCTAGAGAAAATACGCGGCAGTTGAATGTCGAGTCCCTCCAAGCGCTGTATAAGTGGAAGCAATTCCGGGTCATCTCGTTGTTGTTGAGCAATCTGTGACGCGTCAACAATGCCAAGGAATGGGAAATCCTCTTCTTCTGACACAGGTGTCTCGACGGGTGCGCGTGACAAGCAGTCGGCATCGCTGTGTTTCCTCCCGGATCGGTATACGACAGTAATGTCATACTCTTGAAGCCTAAGGCTCCATCTTGCTAGTCGTCCGGATGGATCCTTGAGGTTCGCCAGCCAGCAAAGCGAATGGTGATCGCTGACTGCTCGGAATGGCCTACCATAGAGGTAGGGCCGAAATTTACATATTGCCCAAATGACTGCAAGGCACTCTTTCTCGGTTGCGGAGTAGTTAGCCTCTGCTTTCGAGAGCTTACGGCTGGCATAAGCAATTACTTTCTCCTGGCCGTTATTCCACTGCACAAGTATGGCACCGAGGCCGACGTTACTCGCATCGGTATGAACTTCAGTGTCGGCTGTCTCATCAAAATGGGCAAGGATTGGAGAAGCTTGCAGGCGTTTCCTTAACTCGTCAAAGGCGTCTTGTTGTTCGCTTTTCCACATGAAAGGTTGATCTTCTCTTGTCAGTATTGTAAGAGGCTCAGCAATCTTTGAAAAGTTTTCCACAAATCTTCTGTAGTATGCGCATAAACCCAAGAAACGGCGCACCGACTTTTTGTCTGTGGGTGTCGGGAACCTCGCAACAGCTGCTGTCTTTTCGGGATCTGGCCGAACGCCTTCAGCACTGATAACGTGTCCGAGAAACCGAAGTTCATCGAAGCCGAACTGACATTTTTCCGGCTTAATTGTCAAGTCTGCTGCGCGAATAGCTTCTAACACTAGTCGCAGGCGCTCTAAATGTTGGTCAAATGTGGTGGAAAATACGACCACATCATCCAAATACACTAAGCATGACTGCCATTTCAATCCTGCAAGCACAGAGTCCATCATTCGCTGGAACGTTGCGGGTGCGGAACAGAGGCCGAATGGAAGTGCTTTAAATTCGTAGAGGCCATCAGGGGTTACGAATGCTGTCTTTTCACGGTCCCGTTCATCCACCTCTATTTGCCAATATCCACTCTTGAGATCCAGGGAGGAGAAAAACTTTGCACATCGGAGCCGATCTAACGTATCGTCGATACGCGGAAGGGGGTACACATCCCGCTTGGTTACGCTGTTCAGTTTACGGTAGTCGACGCAGAATCGAAGCGTGTTATCTTTTTTCTTAACCAGCACTACCGGAGACGCCCATGGACTGCTGGAAGGCTGAATAACGTCATCTGAAAGCATCTCCTCTACTTGCTTCTTGATGACCTCCCTTTCTTTTGGTGACACTCGATACGGGTGCTGGCATACCGGTCTTGTGGCGTCCTCTGTTATGATTCTGTGCTTCGTAACAGACGTGCGCCGTACCTTCGAGGACGTGGAGAAGCAGTCAGAAAAATCCTTTATCAGGGCATATATCTGTTTCTTTCGGGCTTCAGGGAGTCTCGGGTTGACGGTAATTGATCTGTCGACACTGCAGGTTCCTGGCAGGGCAGTTGACGTAGTTAGGCTGCATAATTCGGTCGCTTCACAGAACTCGTGGAAATAGGCAATAGCTGTTCCTTGTGCGATATGTTGGAATTCATTACCGAAATTTGTAAGTGCGACATTTGCACGGCCATCGCTTAACTGAACAAGGCCCCGAGCCACGCAAATGCCTTTGTTGAAAAGGAGCTCTATGTTTCCATCTGCTATGCCTTCGCGGTCAGAAAATCTTTCATTCTCCACAAGAACCATTATACTGCAGCGTGGCGGCACAGTTACGTCATCGTCGACGACGCGCAGTGCAGTGAGACGTCGCTCCTCCGATTCTTCCACAGGTATAGCTTGTTTTGTCGAGAAAGATACACTGGACCTACGTAGGTTAATTATGGCGCCGTTAGCTTGTAGAAAATCCATTCCCAATATAAGTTCCCGTGAACATTCTGGCAGTACAATAAAGTCAGAAACGTATGTGAAGCCTTTTATCGTAAGTCTTGCGGTGCATAGGCCAAGGGGCGTAATAAGATGGCCGCCTGCCGTGCGTATCTGCGGACCAGTCCACTTCGTCACAACTTTTTTAAGGTGCTTCGCCATCTTGAAGCTTACTACTGAATAATCAGCGCCGGTGTCGACTAAGGCATTCAGCTCGCATCCGTCTATTATCAACCGCAAATCTGACGTAATCGTTTCGTTCCTGCACCTGTAGACTGGAATTATCTCGTCACCGCACTGGAATCGCGTTGGAGGATCTTCATAACTCTGGTTATCAGCGGCCTCACCTCCACAGGTCGCTTGCTTCAGTTTTCCTGGTGTGGGCTTGGTGAACGACGCCTAGGCGATCTTGGAGACGCGCGTGGGCTAGGCGATCGGTAGCGCATGGGCGACGGTGCCCGTGGTTGATGTTGGCGAGGAGTAACGGGGCTTTGGCGCGTCGACAAGTATTCTTCTATCTCCGCTGGCCGTTCACCGTTTCGGGGGCATGGTGCGCTTAAGGGAAAACCCCTTAACCCAACTTGACGGTACGGGCAGAACCTATACAGGTGACCCGCTTCTCCGCAGTGGAAACACAGAGGCCTGCGCTCGTGGTCACGCCAGACGTCACTTTTCCGGGGCCTTTGTTCCACAAAACGAGGTGCACTACGTGCGAAAGGCTGATAGGCAGCCGGTGGTTCCAGTAGACTAGGTGCACTGTGTACTGTCGATGGGTAGGGAACGGTCGTCGCAACTGCTCCACTACTGTGTACCGCGGGTTGCCTGAGTACGTCGGCGTACGTTGGGGTGCGCCGCGTCGGCTGTGGCTCACGCTCTGGAACCCGTATGACGTTCCTGAGTTCGTCCCGGACAACGTCGACGATAGATAGTGCAGCTGCAGCCTGAGGTATCTGCAACTTGTTGAGCTCTTCCCTGATCACTGACCGGACAAGCTCCCGTAGGGTTTCCAGGTCGTTTGGCAGGCCTCCAGGGACGACATGGACAGGTGCGCAGCTTGCCTCACGGTTGTATTGCCGAGCCCGCTGTTCCAGCGTCTTTTCGATGGTCGTTGCTTCACATCTGAACTCGGCGACCGTGCGCGGTGGGTTGCGGACGAGAACTGCGAAGAGTTCCTGCTTTACTCCACGCATGAGATGGCGCAGCTTCTTATCTTCACTCATGGTGGGATCAGCACGCTTGAACAGGCGGGACATGTCCTCGATGTACATCGCCACGTTCTCGTTTGTGAGTTGGTTCCTGGCTTGAAGTGCGATTTCCGCCTTTTCTTTACGATCCGTGCTGGCGTACGTTGCTAGCAGTTGTCGTCGAAATTCCTCCCAAGAGGTCAAAGAGGGTTCGTGGTTTTCATACCACGTTTTTGCGAAGTCTTCCAACGCGAAATACACGTTACGGAGCTTCTGTCTTTCATTCCATTCATTAAAGCTCGCCACTCTCTCGAACAGTTCCAACCAATCTTCCACGTCTTCGAACGAGTCACCATGGAATGTTGGCGGCTTGCGAGGTTGGCTTACGACTAGCTGTGCCGGTGTTACCTGGGTATTCATTGTGGCGGCGTCCGTTGTGGGAGTTTCTGTTGGCAAGAAGCGAAGAGGGCCAAATTCGGGCGAGTCACCACGAAGACGGCGGCTGGTCCGCTGGTGTACAGGTGTCAGTTCCACGGGATGGACTCGCGGGTTGTCGGGGCTACGCTGACTTCCGTTCGGGGGGCTTCGACTCATACCCCGCACCTCCACCAGAAATGTAACGATGTTAGTAAAACAAGGATATTTATTAAAGGCGAACTTGTGCCCACTAGTAAAAGTCACTGAGATCGTGCAGAAATCCGCGGCAGTCGTGTACTCAAGCTGGGCTCGAACCGCCTTCCTCTTCTCCTCGCGTGACACCTCGTGCGCGTGGCGCATGCGAGCCGGGTCCAACTGGCTGCCCGTGCCACGAATATCGCTGCCTGTTGTTGCTGAACAACGCCACTGTACGGCGTGCACAGTGCCCAGTGCAAAGGGCGCGCAACTTGAATGTCACCAAGTTTGTCGTGCCAATATATATATATATATATATATATATATATATATATATATATATATATATATATATATATATATATATATATATATATATATATATAGGGCCAGTGGCATAGCCCACCCCGAACAAAATTTCTGGCTACGCCACTGGCCCTGTGCGTTGTAGTGAACGCTCGTGTGTGTGCAAAATCTGAATGTGTCGTGTTTTGGGCACTATATGGTGCAATTCGGTGGAGTATCTGACTTATTATGTTCGCTATGACAGGCACATAGCCTTACGAATTAGGTACTGCTGGCAAGCACTGCATTGTGCTAATGGACTTAGAAATCGGCCAAAATGGAAAAGACACATTTTTGATTGTACAAAAGGGAGAGGTACGACACTCATTTTGGGCACGTGTATATTTCATTGAAGAGGCCGGGACCGTTTGTGGGTCTACTGATAAGTGACAATCATGTGGAGCAAACAGATAATGACGCCAAGAATAGCAAAGGAGAAGTTATTGATAGTTCTTTAACTTAAGTGCAGAAATGATAAGCTCATGTTGTGTGTTTCTACTACTACTGGCAGCACATTGTTTTTTCAGTCACTTTCATTTTTCTTTAAAAAGGGGATAGCTTGTGCAGTTCAATCAGTAAAGTTCAAATAAATTATTCTTTTCTTTCCTTGACATCATTATCTATTGCCTTCATATGGGTGTAACTATAAGAAACAAGCCGTTCGGTTTGCCCTCTTGAGTCACTGAAAAGTGAGGCATTTATCAGGGTGTCTACCAAGTTGACATTTCCAAATTCCCTGAGTTTTCCAGGTTTTCCCTGAGCACCTTTGCGAAATTCCCTGAATGAGTCAGATCTTTGTTTTATGTCAAGACAGGCTGACACCACGTTGCCCGATGCTGTCACTCTCTAGTAAGCATGCTGAAAGAAAAAAATGACTTAATCCAGTTTGAATAGTAAGGAGTAATATATATTTTATTTAAAAAGAAAACAGAAGGAAGGTGTTAGTAAAATGCACAGCGAAAGAAATGGTAAAGCCCATTCCAAATTGAGTCGAACATTTTCAAATACGAATGAAAAGGAGATGCATACATAAGTAAATATTTTTTTAATATCAGCTATTTCTATCAACTGATAGCAAGCTCATCTGTATGAGGTCCTGAACTTTGTCACAACTAAGGTTCTCTCTCAGCAGCTGGGAAGTCAACCTCAACTGTCCTGACATACTCTCAGCCCGTACACAACATCTCAGTGTTGGGTTTCACTGCGTAAACAATTTATTTTGGTTTGGATGAGGGACACCTGTGTCTCAACATCAGCCATCACTTAGTTTTTTTAGCTCAAGCTCCTTCAAAAAGGTGGCGGCACCCTTCCTTTCCCGTTAATTCCTCAGTGCGTCGGTCCTTTCTGTTCTCATCCTCCTTCTACCACGCTTTCACCACGTGGATCATCTGAAGCATCCTCTTGGTCAGTTGTACAGTCAACATTTGATTTCTTGGACTTCCGCGGGGCCGCAAAAAAAAAATTGAAAAAAACGGGCAGTCTGAAAAAAATTAATGCATGTCTTTAACTGCCTTTAAGGGCTAAAATTACCACAGGCACGTCTCAAAAAGCTCTGAAGGCCTGCCAGTACGCTTTTTAGGCATATCAGGGCTTGTACTGTGACAGAAGACGACGTGCACGCATGTGTAATTAAGTAATGCACACTGTGTCCCGCGACAATTGACCCCTTCCCACGCTTGTTATGCTTCATTGCCTAACAGTAGTGTACCGAGGCGAAGCTAACTTTCGCAGACTGGCATTACGCAACGCGCTGTGCTCTGCGAGCTTCAAAGCCAATCGCTAGGATTACAAAGGCGGAGTCGGTGCCATTGGTGATAGCGGCGAATTCTTTCAATGAAAAACATGGCACCGCACGGCAAGAAGCTTAATAGCGAACATAGAAGCAGCTAGGCCTGACGTTGCCACGGTGGTGGTTACGGATTTGCGGATTTGCCTGTGAGCGTGCCGGTTCGAGGCGGCGAGATAATCAAAATAGCGGCGGTGGCGGCTTTGATTAATGCCATTTCAGACCTGCAGTCGGGGCAATATACATTGACTATATGGAGTACGTGGTGGTGCCGCAAAACCGTGCAAATTATCGGGCATGTCCGAAAAATCGGGCGTCTAGAAAATCGGTCGTTAACTACTCTGGCAATACATCGTGCCGATGACACGGCGTCAATAATGATTCGTTGCGATTCCTCTGTTACTGGAGCCAGCATTAACACGACTTTCGTTCCCTTTCAATAAAGTTACAGCTAATTTTCCCTGATGGAAGCACAAATTCCCTGAGTTTTCCCTGAGTTTTTCCAGACTGTTCAAATTCCCTGAGAATTCCCGGTTTTCCCGGTTTTCCCGGTTGGTAGACACCCTGTTTATGACATCTGCGGCCTTCATCGTATTTAATGTTACACCATAGCACCTCTACCCTTTGCACTGCAATATAAGGCAATATTGGAGCCATTAAACAATTTTGAAGTGCAGCGGTGCCCGTGCTTTCAATGTCTTGAGGCAGTGATATATTTGTATCATATAACTTTTCCATCAGTTAAGGGGTTGCATTAGGCAACAGAAAGCATTAAGTGGGAATAATACTGTTGGCATAAGCAGTTGTAAAACCTTCTATGTTCCCTTTTAGTGGTGAGGTGCTTTTGTACCCTGTCTAATATTTCCTTGTGCTCTCGTTACTTGTTGAAAAAGTAAAATGAGACAATGCATAGCACCGGCCACGCTTACACATGGCGGCAAACAATGTGAGGAATGGCAACGTTTTGTCCACGTATTGATTGCACACAATCATGTGTTGCTCTTAACTAGCGCTTTCCATATGTTATGCTAAAAATAACAATGAAAGAAGCACGTGTCTATAATGCACAGTACTAAAATGTGCACTTAAATGACTATGGTAGGGGCTCATTTGTATCTGTACAAACACTAACACACATGTGCTGCAGTGTGTGATGTTGGCCCCGAGAGGAGAAAATGAAATGGAGATGCACATGCTTGAATTATTGATTTTTATTCAATTTAAGCACCGTAAATGTCGTGTATAAATAAGAAAGACAGCATCCACACAACAGTTGAATGTGCGTAGTTATTTGTCGTAAGAATGCACCAATGCATAGCTTATGAAGTTAGAGTGTTCAGCTATTGAAACGCAATACTCAGACAGCATGTCGCGCAGTCACTCTTGCACCACCAGTGAGCGCTGGGTGATTGCAGAGGGGGGCCGAATTGCATCGGAACGACACCCGTTTTCATGTGACACATTGCATCAGCTCGATGTGCCAAGGATCCACATGTGGCACAAAAATAGTGGCAGCCGCCATGCCGTCTGAATATCGCATTTCAATCACTGATCACTGTACATCATGTAAAGAAGCAAGCAACATGTAAAATTAAGAAATAGAACCAGTGAGAAAGGACCAGAACAGTAAATACAAAGGATGTGCAATGATTCATGTAGCTGCATATGAAATAATTCAGACATGAAGTGGAAACATGGGGGAATGTTGCAACACATATCAGAGTTAGTTATTGAAAATTAACTTACTGAGAGTGTAGTGTTGAGAAATGGCCATTGTTGAAAGAGTGCGTGAACTTATTATATCCTTTCTATTTAACGAGATTAATGAATGCATGTATGCCTTCATTGTACTGGTGGCCTTCCCATTCGCCCAAAGGGTAGGATTTGGAGCCAGATGTTCGGCAGACAGTCCGTTTAGGAGACTCTCTCGTGATGTGGCCTTTGCAAGGAATTTTTACTAAACAGAGAAACGCGCAATGTATACAAGTGAAACAAGTACATTTAAATTACCTGATATGTTCAAGTAATGAGAAAACGAACAGGACAGGCCCTCGTGGAACGTGCATGTAAGGTGTGAATACGGATTTCAATAAAATTGCCATCGCACCATGGGAACGAAGGTTTTCTTTGTCCCTTTTCCAGTGAATATTCGTGGAAGTGCACCTTAGGACAAAGATGACAAGTCTATGTGTGCACTGATGCAGAGAAAGCACAGCTGATTACTCATGCAACTGAAATGCAAGACATGGGTGATGATGCATTGAAGATGCACTGTATTCGTAATGGAAAAAAAAACATTCCTTGTACTCTGCTCCACTCAACAAAACAATAACTACAGGCAGTTATGGCAGCACACTAACCATCTTGCAGTTGGCAGGTGACAAGAAAAGGCAACGGAAAGCTAGCATAGGCACACTGTAGGTGTATGGTGCACAGGCCCACAATCGATTCAAACAAACCATGACGTCATGATGTAGGTTCAAGCTGCTCAGCAACCTACATGTAATGTATGAATGAGTAACTTGCAATAACTCTGGTTACAAAAAGAAAGAGTTAGTTTGAAGGGGTGCATATATCTAGGAGAATATGGTAGCCTGATTTTGAGGTTACATATTTTTTCTTGGAGCAGGCAACGTTAATGTATGAAAACCTAGTACCTTTACTGAGGTTTCAGGAAAGCAAACATTTCATTTCCTGCAGAGGTAGGCAAATTGCTGAATGCCACACATACAATAACTGTGCGGTATGAAAAAGTTTATTGTGCGTTTACTTTCATCGAGTTGGGTGCACAGCTGTTGTGTATGCATCCATCCAAAACCGCACACACACGTACGTAATTAAACACATACGGGCTGTGCAATAGTGTATTTCTTTGCTGCGTGTGCACGTTCTGTCGCCTCATGTTAAGTATGCCGCTGTATGTGAAACAATTAGTAGTTGGGTGGAAGCCCCTCCTATATTAAGAAAAGCAACACAAAGTGCTCCAAGCAGTTGAAACAATGAAACGAAATTGACAAAGAAGTGCGTATAAATTTTGTTTCTCAAATTTATGTACAAAGTAATTTTACGGAAAAGGCATACTTGCGCAAGATTAGATACATGTGCTTCATTGCCAAAGCATTTCACAAGTAATGAGACTATGTGTACTGGAAGGCCATGAGCACAAGTACGAAAACTGCATTACCTGTTAATTGTGTCGATGTCTGAAAGGTACGCATAACAGTAGCAGTAGTTATAATTACGGTAGTAATGAAGCTTAGTGATCAATAATGCATCTTGTGCAGCACTGGCTATTATTAGGTGTAAGAATACCCTGTTCTGAAAGCAAAAATCAAGAAAGGGGCTGACAGATGGAATAGCAAACTGTGGTATAAAGATTGTAAACAGGGATAAGGTGCGTCAGAAAGGCTGGCCAACGTTTCGATAGGAGGACCTATCCTCTGAAAAGTTTTTTTGTCACAATGTGAAGATGCAGTGTTGTCATCAAACAATGCATATGCACTGCAAGACCAAGCAGTAAGTGCAACATAACTCCAGCAAGATGTCGAGCATTCGAAACAGTTTCAACGTGTAAAAATTTTTCGCTTGTAAAAAAGCCTCAGGCAACTTGCTCACATCTCAATGACATTGATGCAGCTAGTGAAAATTGCATCATCCCATGCTCTCAGTGTAGTTATGTTACCGATTGCAGAGTAATGCAATTTATCTGCCTAAGGTGACCTAGACCACTTGAAAGTAATTCCAGAAAAGCACATGCAAAATAAAATACCTTGCATTATTTCATATAGGGAACTCACCTATACAGCAATACTGTCACACATGAAGTAGTTCCACTTTAGGCAAGCATAGTAGGCTTTCGACTAGTGCAGTAGCTTAAGACTTATGCCAGCCTGCTCGTTAGTGATCCAGAATTACATGTTCCTGGGCTACTCAGGTCATATTTCTCAGCAGACAGTACGGTATCTTATTGTGCTCCCCTTGTCACCTTCCGACTTCCCTGCTTTGCGCTAGGCGACCATGACTTCCTGTCGTCTACTGTGTTGTTTAACACAGTAGACTGTGTTGTTTAACATATTGCAAAAATATGTTACCTAACAATTCCAACGACGTTTACAATCGCTGCAGGAAGCTGACCACATCATGCATGCCATGACTTGCCATGGCCGTAGCTTTTTCCATTCCCATGTGATGTAATGTTTTCGCTTTTGTGTTCCATATAAGCTTTCATTGCTACAGCTTAACATTGATCTTGCTGGCGACGTTTCAGCTCTGCTGATGTCCTTGCTTTGTTTCTAGATGGAGAAAATGTTTCTGTCAACTTTGTCATGACCTGCACCTGTTCATCACCAGCTGCCGCTGTGCAGTATTCTACTCTTGAGCAGTCATCTGTCTCACTTTTCCAGGGATTCCGCATACGGCAAGGTACCTTTACATCCCTCATTTTCAGTGTTGTCGCACCCGTGTTTCTCATGACTGCTTGTATATTGCGTTCAGTAAAGTGCACTTCTTTTGTATTAAGCATATTGTGTAAATCTGTACTCCCACATATTTTTGTTAGGTTTTCCATTTCTTGTTATTTGGACACTTGAGTGGAAACATACAGAACAGAGTTCATGTTTTCATGTAACTTAGATTTGCCGTATAAATTATGCAATTCACTCAATTTTAATTTGGTTGCTTTCTTATATTCTTAACTGTAGCTTTGTACTCACCGTATGTTTGTTTACTTATTCACTCGAAACCTCTAAGTGTCCATACACGTCTGTGCCTTCTGAGTGCTTTACCGTCCCTTTACCGTCCCTTAGTGCTGCAAAATGTCATTTTGACACCATAATTTGCATTTCATTTAAAAGCTTCTTTGTGCTTACTCGGCTTGCGCAACATTATTTCATTTCTTTGTGCATCTTCTCGCTGTTGAAGAGTAAATTTTTATTACATGGGGTTTGTTTGCTTAGAGGTTTTTATGTTTGCTACATTTGCCACGTGTGAGCCGGTGCCTTCGTTCAGTTCACCATAAAGAGTTTATGCTGTTGTTTCACATGTTACATTGGTATTATGTCTATGTGCGTGGTGTTTTTAGGAGGTCTTTCAGAGATGTAAGCAAAGGTGCCCAATGCTAGGTACTTCTCTCTGGAGTGACCACTGAAGGCTGCAAATTGACCGTTCCCTTCCTGCAACCTTCTGCCTAAAGTTATGTCCACATTGTACTGTTGTACTTTGTTTGTTGGCATGAGTGTATGAATCACTGCAATGGCTTCTGTACCACGGTAATGTTCATTTGGTACTGTTCACGGATATTCTCGTAACTTGTGCTCAATTTTTTTGCACCCTTATGCTGTGTTCATGTCATATGTTTGACATACTTGCAGTACTTGCCGAAAACCTTTTCAGATGTATGTTTTCACATAAATAATTCATTTCTTCCTTCCCCACTGGCAGTGGTTCATGAAGCCATGTGCTGCATCGGTTGCTATGGCGTATCTCGCTGTTTAAGTACTGTACATGAAGTTTAAGCCTCCCGATTTGCCTCTTAATACATACCAAAATGAAAGCAAACATAACTTTGCGAGGTGGTGTGTTATCTGTGTAGGACAATCGACATTGGTAAAAGCAGCAAGATTAATTGGTATTACAAATATGGCAATTGGTTTTACAGTTGGCTGCCGCACCTGACACTAACCCTCCTCCTTTCTCCAGGCTTGGGACTGGCCATAGTGTTAGGCTTACACCATGGGCGGAGTTTAACACTATGTCAACAGAAAACCATAATATGTGCCGAAGGGCTGCATTAAAGATACACATATACGGGAAATACCCTACAGTGCCCTGTGCACATAAACGTCTTGTTTTCGTTCAATGCTGGAACTGCAGACAAATGAAGGCATAAAAAGAAACGCCACACTAACATAAATATGTAAAAGAAATTATGAAAGGAAAAAAGAATTGATGGAACAGGTGCATTTCGCACAGGAAATACAACCCTTCTAAACACACATCCCACAACACTATTGCAGGATGTGCTCAGCAACAGAAAAAGCAAACAAGAGAGTAAACAAGTGTACACTGTAAAAAAATGCGCATGCATGCCACAAAGCTCCAGAAAGATCTCAAGCGGTTGCACCTACAGCACTACAAAAAAGTGAAGGTTGCACTCCGTAAACTAAAAATGAAATCCTGGCCGCTAAGCACATTACCTACCAGCATTACAAAAAAGTGAAAGTTGCACTCAGTAAACTAAAAATGAAATCCTGGCCGCCAAGCACATTAAAGATTGCAACAAGTTGTGCCCTGGAACACTATAAACGAAGCGAACTTTGCACTCGGTAAACTAGGTACGAATCCTTGCCCGTTGTTCATTACACATTGAAACAAGTTGCACCCGGCAGAACTCTAAACAAACTGAAATTTGCACTTGGTAAGCTTACAAAGAAACCCTCGGCAGTAGTACATTAAACATCACACCACGTTGCACCTGGCCATACTATATACAAAGCGAAGGGTCCAGTCGCTAAACTTAAACATGATTGCTTACTAGTAAACATTGAACATCACAAGCTGCAGCCGACCCGCCGCGGTTGCTCAGTGGCTATGGTGTTAGACTGCTGAGCTCGAGGTAGCGGGATCGATTCCCGGCCACGGCGGTCGCATTTCGATTGGGGCGAAATGCGACAACACCCGTGTACTTAGATTTAGGTGCACGTTAAAGAACCCCAGGTGGTCGAAATTTCCGGCGTCCTCCACTACGGCGTGCCTCATAATCAGAAAGTGGTTTTGGCACGTAAAACCCCATAATTTAAATTTTTTTAAGCTGCACCCGTGAATGCTATAAACAAAGCAAAGGATGCACTCAAGACAAAGAAAGGAGAAAAAAAACACTGTCACAAGGCACATATCATATTGCAAATGGTTGCAAGCAGCAATTCTATGAAGACATCTCTAACCAATATATACAGTTACACAGGGCTTTTGGCACTGAAACATAAAAGTGGCACGAAAATCTATATACAAGGGTGGTGCTACATTGTGGTATTACCACACAGAGTAATGCCTATTGGTGTGCAAACGAAACTTGCTTGGTCAGTATGTGGCGAACATATGTACCTCTAGTGGAGTCAGTGATACGCCGAGCAAGTGCACGAAGCCGAAGCACCACATACTTTCTTTGAAGCACTTTCGTGAGGTCAACCACATGTTGTGGCTCTTCACGATAGTGGTGCATTGAATTTAGCATTGATACATGTCTCTCTGAAAAGTTCTGGAAGCCCCTCAGTGTTATGATGTCAATTTGGGACTTGCCTGTAATGGTGCCGAGTCGAATTACTTTTTCTACGGCATACAGAGCAGCATGTACAAAAGCAGATGCCTGAATGAGCCCACCGTTGTTTTTTGGAGCTGTGAGCATGCTGCGCTTTGTGTCTGAGACTAGAAGCTGTGCACAGTCTGCACAATGTAGCCGGTTAAGTACCACTCTTGCTACAAAGCCTCCAATGTAGTGCACGACCTCACTGGGGAAGACACTGAGGTCAGTGTAATCATGCTCCAGCAATGATTGTGTGAGTGTACACGTGAATTTGTGGTCGGTGGCTTCGCTTGAAGTGCAGCTGTCGTCTTCTCCCTGACTTCTAGAGAGGCATATGCCTCTCTAGATTACTTGTGCATGCACCAATGTTCTTCTGTATGTGTGCCGGAACTGGGCTGCCGAAGGATTGTTGTTCCAGCCACCACATTGCCTACTGCAGCTGAAGTACATCTCTAGTGGGTCTTGATTGAGCCTACTAGTGCAGATGTAGCTTTAAAGAAAAATGAACAATATAAAGAGTAGTCGTATTTCAAACTTTTCATAACATTGAGCTTGGAACTTAACACACAAACGAACATAACTTTCGGGCTATTGATGTGATACGTTAATGATTAAGGTGAATAGGTTAAAGCAAAACAGACGAACTTCTCCATTTGTAGGTGTCACCCACAAAAGCTAGTCGTTTAGGTAAATCGCTTCACAAATAGTGTTGTTATCATACAGTCCACAAATGTTCACCGTGGTGATGGTGGAGAAAAACTTTTATTGATGAGAAGGCCAAAAGTAAAAACAAATTGTACCCATGAAGCCCTTGCCTCTGTTAGTGTTATGAAAACTTGCATACGTTATGTGGTTGGTTTACCTGCACAGGTCAGCATCAAAGATCTCTTGCGCCAGATCGGACACGCTCTTCAGCGTGAATGCCAGTGAGATTACTGACATACGCCTGCTGTCCTGTACAACTGGCTTCCCAGTAACCAGTTGCAGAGCCATCAGCTCTCTGCCAGCACACTCCATGGCCTCCCTCTGAAAGTGGAAAGTTGAAGGTCGCAGCGGAGCCTTGAACCCTTTTGCCACTGGACTGCTCGAGTTCAGCAAGTCGAACGCCCTGAAAGTAAGACAAAATCACAGCTCTCATTAAAAAAAGCGTACCCACGAAAAAGGGGAACAGCTTTATGTCTGGAGAAGTAACAGTGCATAACTGTTGCGGATAAGGACGGTGCAAGTCAAAATAGAGGAAGCATTTTATGTATGTGCATGCATACATTGCAGCAGTGCATGCCGCTAATGAAACGGTTAACAAGTACCAGCAATTGATGCATTCGTTTATGCACTGATACATACAATGATACATTTATTCAGACTGCACCACTGAAGACAGCAAGCAGCACTTCATATGAATTCAAGTGAGCAGTTGAGCAATACTCCAAGTTATGAATTTGTGTCATGCACTAAATGCATTAAACAATCTTTGCAATGATTTATCAGAGTGACGATGACTTATTCATGTTTATAGGGCTTAAAAACTTATACGCTCGCTACTGGGTAATGGCATGACATAAACCCTTGGATACTTTTTCCAGCCTAATTAATTTCACAAAGAGCAAACGATCCTTGCATCCTACTTGTCATAACATGCGGAGTATATATTTTCATGTTATGAAACAGTTTCTTTAATTGAACAGCCACACAGCGAGTGGTGGCACGAGAAATCATACACATAATCGTTGAAGAAACAGAAGGCCATGGTTCACGTTACAGAGGAAGCAGTCGTAGGCAGTATTTTCATTAATAGCATGAGGAAGAGATGGAGCTGTGCAAGCGATATAATGTGATTGGCAAGTAAATGTAGGTCTATTAGAGTTGACATAGTGTGCGCCAAAAGTAGGGAGATGGAGTCGAGTATGACAAAAATACCGTGTGGTACAAAGAAATTCGCCGATTGCAGGTAGGACGTGTAATCGCTTAATGTAACCTGACATAAGGAGAGGTCATCGCAAGGTGCGGTTTTCTTGTACTAGACAAAGTATGTTAATGATGACACTCATTGTGACAGTGGTTATCTATGTGCTAGTCGTCTAACATGCCAAAAGAGATAATAGATGAAACTGCACCATTCATGTGCGAGGAAAAGGTTGTCGTTTAGCAATGTGTGCAACCACTCGTAGAACAAAGGTGCAGCAATGATATGCCACTGTAGCGCTAGCTAAATGCTACTGCTAGTAAAGTCCACTATAGTTGCCACAGACCACAACAGTGTTCAGCTTTCACCAGAACTCTTGCCTTAAGAGCAAGCTTCAGCTCGGGTGCTCCTATTGAAATGCATGTAAAAGGATAATTTATTCTCGGCAACCACTGCAGCAAACTTGATGAGGTTTGTTGTATGCAAAATAAAAATTTTAAATCCAGGGGCTGTTGCTTTCGATTTTTTAATTCAGGCCTCAATGTTCAACTGAAAATTGGTCAAAATTCTATGTTTATAGAAACCCCGAAAATATCAAGCTTCCACCTTTGTGAATGTGCAATGAAAAATGATATTGTGTGTCATAGTACATCTCTAGCGAACAGAATTGATAAGTTACATATGAGTCTCAGATATTTTAGTAATGCGTAAATACATCTTCCTGAAAACCGTAATACACAATGTAAGACATTAACGTAATATGTAAATTGACATATCTAATTTGTCCACTTCGAATAATCTAATGGATACTGTTTATAGAACTGCGGTATCTGTATTTGGCGGAGAGATATTAGTTTGTATACTTCGCGTTTCTATTTCTTTCTGAAATTTCGCAATTCTAAAAATTCTTTCAACACAATTCCTGCCTTAATCGAAATTCTGCTTCTAACACTCACTACAATCCAACTTTCTCTCTCAAATGCAACAAATTTCATTAACATTGGTCCACGGCTTATCTCAGAAATGCGTTTTTGCATTTTACATGTACTTCAATAGGCCGCGTTAAACTTGGGCCCGAGCTAAAGCATCCTCTTAAATGGGCAGGTGTTCAGTATACGTACATGCAAGGAATGAAGAAGACAGCAACGAAGTGCTCGGCACATGTGCCTTTTTTTATCATGACACATTAGTGAGTTTACAAGCGTTGCCCGTGTCAAAATTTTCTGGCCAGCTCCCTTGATATAGATGTGTAATCACTGAATGACAGCAAGGGATGATTATTTTGAAGAGAAAGAAGTGGCAGTGGAAGTGATGAAGTGCTTCGCTTGAATCATATTGAGTGTAATAATAAAACCCCTGTGCTTTGGTTAATTACTGCTCACTCAGGACCGTAACTGTATTAGTCACATGCTATTCCTCAAATCAGGTTTAAACATTTCATTTTATTGAGGGTGTGAGTGTGCATTGTTATTGCAGTAGCGTTTTCTTTACTGCTCTTCTCCCTCCGGGAAAGTGTAGGTGATGGCCTGATAGTGTGCTTTAACAGAAGTATATTGTGAATGAAGTAAAATCTCACAGTTCTTACTTGTCAACCATGCTGATGAATTTTGCGGTCCCGTTGCAGTCTTCAAAACCCTGCAGATGCAGCTGCGAGGCAAATTCCAGTGCTTTGCTGACTGATGCACTGAATGTCTGGGCTGCAAGTTTTACTTTCATTATCTGTTATAGAAGAAACAGAGACCACAGACACTATTGTAATTGCCACTGTAGTGTCATGTATTGACAGGTAGGAACTTACCTGTCGGCAGTACTCCACATGAGCCCGTGAGAGCTTGTTGGCTGCATTTAGTCCTTCTTTTTCCTGGAGCTGGTTGAGCATTGTAATGTGTTTCCACTGAACGACCTGGAGCCAACATTGGTAGAGAAAGTCAAGCCTCACTTTCAAGGCAGAGGCTACTTGTTTTCAATGTTGTCACCAGTCCCGCCAAGTTTTAACAAAAACCCGTAATTGTGTGTAATGGAAAAGTCAGTGTGATAGCTTACTTAATGTAATCAATCCCACAAGCGCAATCTTACCTCATGCTGCATCTGTAGGATACCAATAGCGTTTGACAGAATTTACATAATGTCATGTCCGAAATGTCACTGGTGCGAACCTGACATTAAGAAGCATAGAGACAGCAGAAGGCACACCCAAACTCTCGAGGACGTTTAGTTATACGAACATCTTGATGTAGGATAATTGGAAGAGTGTAAGGAAATGTTTATAAAATGTGTTACACATTCTAAAGATTCAGGACAGTAAAGTTAGTAAGTGAGCAAGGTAGTAGTTATGAAACAGTTTCCTAAATGTGTTAACCTCACCTAACAATACATAAGATGATCAGTTTTCCACGACATATACTACTCTGTAATGGCGCACTAATTGGGTGTGTGAGTTTTGGTAACGCTTCATAAACGGTAAAAATTCTCTATAAGGTATCCATGCGTTGTAAATTCCTATAATACATATGTTCGCGTCACATACACTCATTAACACACTTAACACAACTGCATTTTTTTGTGTGTGTGGACAGTTGTGGTTTTATAGGAAATGTGGTTCTATGTTTGTGTACTTTTGAATATTTATGAACTATTTGTAAGGAATGCTATGCAGGAAAATAATGTTTTACATAAAGTAGCATGCAAAACTTCATTTTCCAGATGCAACACGCCTCATTGGGATCACTATCAATAACCTCACAAAAGCTTAACATGTTTTGGGGTCCTTCATTTGCAGGATCCATATTTATTTTCCATTAAGGCGTAGAAATGAGGTGGCACCTGCTTTTTCTGTGAAACCAACTGGACAAATTTTGAAGAGTCGTAGGGAACAACTGAAGGCTTCATTGAGAAGATACGTTTCTTATGCAAACACTCGTAACAGTTTCCTTGATTCGCATTCTGTATTTGTGGCAAGTTTCTTCATACAGGAACCTGTGCGGTTAACACCAATGGTTGAAACATATTGTAAAGTTTGCCAGTATGGGCAATGCTCTGGAGAAAGGTTTGTTATGAAAACATTATTTATTAATTGATAACGTGTTTTAATAATGCGTGGTTCGGCATAAACATGTGCAAATTATGGTGACTCATTGCACAGTCCTGTAATATAATTGCACAACTGGCAATTTTTGTGGGGAGCCTACAAGTTTATTGTTATCACTGACGCCTTGACACTCACATTTTGGCACATGGTTAGTACTAAGAATATATTTTCACTGCTTCAAGACTTTAACCACATTACAATTACGCATTCATTTTGGTCGGAAGATGAACATGAAGCTGACTTTCACATTTCTTTGTACAACTTTTTCTGAAATGTAGTGACACACTTTAAATGACGTCACTGAATAAAATGTAGGAAACGCAATGAAAGAATGTTTTGCAAACAATCCACTAACACAGCAAGCATTCTGTGTCAGTGTGAGCATTACACCACATTGTAAAGCATGTTCACTGCTTTTGAAAGAGGCAATGATAATTATTCAAAAAAAATAGTTTACCCCGTACGTGCTGCTTGTCAGAGTCCCTTGTCTCCGAGGAGGTTCCTCAACAACTTAAGGCCATGGCACGCGTCAAACACCATGTGAATGTCCTCCTGCTTGTTGACTGGGCTCTTAAATGTTGTCCTCAGGGCATTGTACGAACATTCATGAACTCGACAGCCGAGCAGCTTAGCCATATGGACATTTGCCCCGAGACAGTCACAGACAACTGCCACCACTCTTAGGCCGCACTCGTGCAGGTGGTGGATAGCCTGCAATAGCAGGTCCCGCAGCACTTCACCTGACAGGCCAGCGTTTAAGAAATACCCAAAGGGCATCTTCCATGGTGATGCCAGCCCAACAACCATGAATACAAGGGCATCAGTAGCAAGTGGGGTGCTTCTGGGGTCACTTGGTTGTACATTGTTCTGGCCAAGGTCGGCATATCCAATAAGACGGCCTGTGGGGATGTCTAGTTCACATGCCTTGCTGATGCTCATGCCATCAAGTAAAATGGAACAAAGACGCTCACGTGGACTGTCGTCCTTGTGCCTACCCTTTAGGTCGTTTTGCACCTCGGCAGTGAATCCTGGCGAACCGTCAATGACCTTGAGCCATTGTCGATTTTTTTGTACGCTCGGCATTGGAAACAATGTGCTCATGTAATTATAGGCCCGGGGGGAGTACTAATGCAAGGTTGATGCGAAAGTTTTCATTTCTGGTGTGTACCTCCTTCCACGGGGCTGTTCTACCATATTATTCTGCCAATTCGTAACAATTCCTTGCGGCAGGTTTTCAAGATGTGCCTCCTTCTTTGCTGATTCTTGTAGATGTGTGCAGTGCTGATGTTGTTCCCCTGCCACACTTCCCAAGGCTTCATTAATCTTGCTATAGCGATTTGCTTTTTTTGCAGTAAATTGACTTTTTTTCGTGCTGCATTCAGGTCTTCTCTGAACCTCTTCATTCTGCCCTCCGGCTGCTCTGCGGAACTGTACATGTGGTCAAGAAGGACATTCTCCAAGGCAGTAGTTGATGTCCCACCATCACTCTGTATGCGGCAGCTACGTGAGGCTTCCTCGGTGGCTGGTGACGGAGTGTCATGCGCCTGCGATTGAATGTATAATGCATGCTAACTTAGCCGCCTATTCACAGGACAGAGCACCGTTAACATCCATCCAATCCAGTTTTATAACACACACAAGCATGATGATTGTTCATGGCAAGGCTGCAATGACACTTATTTTTACATTGTCAGGTAATCAATGTAACTGTCTGATAATGTAATGGTTGTGGAGGGGGGACCTGTCAGAATCCACACAGCACGTGTGTGGGACATGTTACGCATGTGTCGAGTTCTCTGGTCCTTTCAATCCGCAAAAGCTGCATACTTTACCAACGAAGGGGTGCATTACAAGCTGACTGCTGACAGACCCATGCACCAAGCTCTCTTGTTTGTGCTGTTGTTCATTTATACATTGCCTTTTTTACTTGGCTTGTTCCATACAAAAGCCGCATGCAATGAAGACCTTAACTTGTGCACTCTACATGGCGCTTCTTTTCACAGACAGCGATGAGTGTGTTTACATCATTTAGCATTGCCAGTAGCCTTCATCGTGATTGTATGACCAACATGCATGCAAATTAATAATGTTTCCCCTTTTCGGTTACAACTTCATTCTGCTGTGCATGCAATACAACTACGTGATTGATAGCAGTACGCTGTATTGCTACCTTCTCTTCTTTTATGTCAATTGTGCATTGAATGAGGCTTTTCCTTAAAAAAAATTCATTGTACAACTTCTGTAAATTTCGCTATGATTGTCTGCACACATGGAAGAAGAGCCCAGCAGAGATACCTATTGGCATGCAAAAGTGAAATGTATAATAAAACCACTTCGCTACGATTGCATCCTTGTGTAACACATTAAACACGATCTGTCTCGAAGCTTCTGCTGTAGCACTTGCCGCTCTATATTGACACATGCCACTATTTGTCAATTCGGTTTTTGCGGTTTCTATTATTACAGTTACTGTATTGCTATGAGACATATGAGCTCCATGACTGGAATGGCTATCTTCTAAAATTTTTTACAAGCAGTGCGGGGCTTCAAAGAATGAGTTACGTAGCACCAAAGTTGTTTAAAAGTTCCAATAACACTTTCACATCCTCTTACATCTGCACATAAACAGCATGAGCTAGGCAGGTAAGAAATTTGCCTGGTTGTGAAAAGTCATGCACGAATTGATTCATGGCTGTGCATGCTAAGTGCTGTTACCACATTTTTATAACATTGTTGCTGTTCTCGCAACACTCCACCACTTTGTAGGTTTTTTGGCACCACCGGCTGTTGTATCCCGTCACGGCTGTGTATACACTGGTACTGTCAATAAAAATATCCCATGTGCATACCTTTTCATGATTGTGTGGAGTGTAGAACCTGAATGGCACTGCACCCTCATGAAGGCGGCGGCACTGTAGACCAGCGAGAAACGCAGCTTCTTCAAAATACGCTGAGCATAGCATGTGGCGCCCTGTCGGGGTGAAACCAGGCTGGTTCATAGCAAGGAGCCATTTTTGCAGTAGGTGTTCATTGTTCATTGGAAACCTGTACACGAAAAAAGAAAATGTTTTGCTGCAATAGCTGACCAGCACAAATTGGAGCTTTCCAGAGCAGTTCCCACTAGCTCACAAACCTTTTTTTTTGCCAGCATATGCCTATTGCATATATCGACATTATCACTGTACATTGTATCCATTGCAAGCACATGAAAAGGAATACTTATGCTCTATTATATAAGCTGCAGAGAACACAAACATTTTTTTACTTCCAGCACTTTTTCCAAAAGCCGCAGTGAGACATAATTTTAATGCATACACTTTTACATACTCCATGTAGTGCTGCTGCTATGCCTGTGCACCAAGCCATTTATCGGTTTATCACATTTTCTCAATTAATTGTGATTGTGCTATGTACTTCACGCTTATAATAGGAGGTTTTATTTCCATGCTCCCTAATTTCTCTGTTGACTGTTACATCCACATGCTTTGCTTAGTCCGCACATTTTTATTTTAGACTCACTTCAGAGGTGCCCAATTTAGCCTTTCATTTTGGCGGCACTAATTAATCCTACAATCTAAACATTGTCATTCTTATCCATGCCCATACCTCTATCATTTCCAAATGTTACCATTGTATGAGGCAGCATTATTAACAATGCCTACTTGTGCACTTCGACTCTAGCACTCCACCATGGTTTTCTTGCATACGCTGTCCCTGCACGCCTTTTTCGGTTAGTATGCAACAAAAGTGTGACAACAGCAAAACAATGCTGAACATAATAGGTCATTTATAAAAATTAAAAAAAAAACCTTCAACAGTACGAGGTGACACTTCTGATAATCCTGCTAGGAGCTATATGCATGGCACACGTGCTTTTGCGTATTTGCATAACTACACTCACCTGTGGTACGAGAGCTAGCTGCTTTCTCGCTCGAATTCGCTTGTGCACAAGCGGTAAGCACAAAGCGAAGACATCGTTGGCAGTTGGCTCCACGCATTCAGTCCGATTTGTTTGTCTGACTAAGATTACAAAAGGGCCGGCAATGTGCAGCTGGCTTGCGTAAATACCGGTTTTCATACAAAGAGTTCACTGGTTGTAGTCCTGTTGGCCGCACTAGGATGATTACGCGACTGCCCAGGCAGCAGCTGACGCCGTGTTAACTGAGACCACGCGACGGGCGTTCACACGCTGAGCGTCAACACACCGGTAGCGTCTGCATTTCGATGCAGACGCCACCGGTGTTGCAGACGAAATGCAGACGCCGGTAGCGTCTGCGCTTCCATGCAGACGCTACCGCGGGTTACCTTCAAAACGTCACACCGGACACAGTTTCCAATACAATTAAAGACATTACAAAGATATTTCATTTGGAAATTATTTTTTTAATGCAAGCTGCTTTGTGCAACGGGACACGCTGGTTAACGAATGATATACACGCAAAGAGCATGTTAACATATAGGGCGCAATCGCACGCGCTTGTATAGTGTTTTAAGCGTGGACAAAAAATAAAACACGGACACATGTAATTTTTCGCGTAATTGCAGCTTATTGCGCTAACTGATTCCTTACGCTGCCAGATGCTACAGTAGAATTTTTTGTAGGAAACTCTATGACAGTAGACACAACGGCACGTAGCACGACGCACGGCCTATGCGGTAGCAGACGATGTTTGTAGCAGACGAAGTCGTTTTTTTCCCCCGCTCTGACGGCACAAGAAATAGTTGGCAGAATTCGTATGCGTTATTTTAACGCATAGTAGCTGTAGTCGCAACCTACACATAATGCCATTTATCGGTGTGTCCTGTTGTGCATGCTACATATCAAAGTATTTCTAAACCGACAGACATTATAAAATTGGGAGTGGGGGGGGAGGGGAAGACTCTTGCACTTCACGCAGCCTTTCAGCATAATTTATTAAATGCATCTCGTGTGACTCACACCACTGCATAATAGCAGAGGTGCTCACTCCACAACTTCACAACTTTATTACCACAATATTTTATACGGCGAACGAAACTAGCGAAACGGAAATATTGCCTATTCCCATCATTTCCATCGTCCCTTTCCACCCCCACCCCCCCATAGTGTGTTTCTATGCCTTTCCCACAAAGCTGTGAGCCATAGTCCATAAATATGTAGTAGCCCACTTGGCCTGCGCAAAAATAAGCAAACGCGTACTCATTAGTTACTAATGATGTGTTTATGCTGTCTTACCTGCTTAAGCACACTAGTACGGCACCATCACTTACAAAAATGAAACGTCATATCTGAAAAATAATTTCTATTTGGCACTGCATTTTTCAAATTCTTGCTAAATCTAGTTACCAGTCACAAAGGCAACACTGGTACTACAAGCTTTTTTCTCTTAATCTTAAGCGCGCGCTGTCAATTAATTTCAGTATTTTTACATAATAATTGTGAGTTGTCGCATTTACTAAGCAATATGTTGCTCAATACGATCAATTTGCAAAGCTACAAAGCCGTTTCAAGCCGGAAGAACGAAGTTTAGGCAAATCCATGTACTTCCCATAATTCCCATGCTAGGACAACCGCTCCCATTGTAGCTCACGTATACACTAGCGCCACAGTTCCCTCTAGTAATTTTGTAGGAAACTCTATGGTGGCTGGTACGCACGGGATGAAGCCTTTGAAGCGCTATGTAGAACATTATTGCGCGCGATAATTAAAACAAGACAAAAGTTATTGCTTTGCTTTGCATCTAGTGGGAAAAGTAACGGATGCTTTCTTACGCGGCGCACCATCACGATGCTCGCATTTGTGTGGCCGGTACATGTATTCGAACTGCCCAAAATAAATGCGCCAACTCTGGAAATTAGCGGTTAACATCAAGATTTCTTTATTCATATCACAACAGCTTCTGCAGTGGAAGAAGCACGTTTTTCAGGTTTCAAACGTTCTTAATTTCACTGCTATCTCACATCGTCCCACAGCACACATTACCCTATGCTGTCTTCTGTTGCATTTGGTTGCACTACTCTTGCAAGCAACATTTGGCACTTCATGTGGCATTTGTGTACATTTTCATAATTATATTGTTTATGTGCTGCTTTGCATTAGCAGCTATTTTCGAAATATTTCATGGTTTCTCTCCTCTATTATAGGGTCTTTGCTGGGAAAAAAACGGAAGCAGAGAAGTGTCTGGATGAAGACTCGTTCTAATGACATGGTGGGACCGCATTGTGGCAACAGAGTTCGCCGACGAGGAGTGGAAAGATAATTTTAGAATGAGCCGAGCTTCATTAAACGAACTTGTTCTACTTTTGGAACCATTCATGTCGCCAAAGACATATTGCGTGCGACAACCACTACCAGTGGAAAAGAGAGTGGCTATTGCCCTTTTCAAAATGGCCAGCTGCAGTGAATATAGGGTGGTAGCGAATCAATTTGGTGTTCACAAAAGCAGCGTCAAATATTGTGTATACATGTTCTGCCAATTGCTTGTACAGGATTACCTGAAGAAGCACCTAAGCATACCGACTGCCACAGAAGCTGGAGCTATTGCCAGGAACATTGAAGCAAGGTGCCACCTCCCTCAAATATTTGGGGCAATCGACGGTACCCACATCCCTATCATGGCACCAAAGAAAATATATCGTGACTTTGTAAACAGAAAAATGTGGAGATCGTACGATGTGCAGGCTGTAGTAGATGACCGAGGGCGATAAGTTTCATTTCACAAAATATTCGGCTTACTTTTTCTCTTGGGAGTTTTCTCCTGGTAAACATGGGAACCAGTGGCCTTTCCTCCCACAAGCTCGTTTGCTTGCACCATAGTCATTGTTCTTCTATAGGAAGGACTGTATTAGTGCTGGCCAGTTAATGTAAGGGAATAGATTGCGCACAAACACTTCACTTGTAAGTTCTCACAGAAGTGTTCTTGTTGCTTGAAACCATATTCTTACCATGCGTCCTAATTATAATGCTCATGTATGTTTCAGATTTCGAATTGTTACCTGCAATGTCCCAGGAAGTGCGCATGATGCATCTGTGTTGAGGCTGTCATCACTGTTCCAAAGGAGTGAGGAGCTGTTGCCAAAACAAGAAATCACGTTGAATGGCTGTTCAATCCCACTCATGCTATTGGGGGATCCTGCATATCCTGGTTTGCCTTGGATACTGAAGGGATAGATACACCTCGTCACAAGGAAGGCTCTCAAAGGAGCTGGAATCATTTAATGTGTACCACAATAGCGGCCACAATGTTGTGGAGCTTGCCTTTGGAAGGCTAAAAGGGCGATGGAGAGTGCTACTGAAGCGAGCTGATATAAATTACAAATTCATGCCAACGGTCATAGTAGCTGCATACATTTTGCAAAATTTTTGTGAAGAGAGAGGAGAGACAGTAAGTGATGCGTGGATTAGTGATGTTAGGTCATCTGAAGATGAGCTTTACCAGCAGCCTTCAACCAGACCTCTGCACACAAGCTCTGTTAGTGAAGTGCGGGATTTCCTCTGCGATGTCTTGGCTGAGAACTTTCCACTTCGGTCTGCATCGTGGTGAACTGTTTCTTGTGAAGTGCTGAAGACAGCGAAATGAAACAGTTTGAAGCACGGTTTTTAAAAGCAGTGTTTATTTGCGAAAAGTAGACCTTCCTCACTTCACTGTTGGTTAGCAACATTACTTGGGCTACTGCCTTGACCCTGAGGCTGTGTAAAAAATACATAAAGTCCTTCTTGCTGATTAAGTGAAAATGGATATGGCATCTGCTCAAATGGTGCTGCAGGCTGGCCAAATGCTGGCACAGGCTGTCTGGCCAATTGTGCCATCATCGCTTGAGTTCCTTGAAGAAATGATGCTGTGATGCCAGCTATAACATCCTTAAAATTCTCATTTTCTTGTTGCAGCAGCTCTTTCTGCTGCTTAAACAGAACTTCATTCTGCTCTTGAAGTAGTGCAGCTGTTTTTTGATGCTGCCGTTCTAGTAATTCGGGCAGTGCCAAGGTGCTGGTCCTGGCCCGCTTTGCCGGTGGCATGGTAGAGCCAGTGGTTGCTGCAAGAAAATGTGCCCAATTGTAATCACCATAAACACAGAAATACCTGTTGCACTGTTACATCACATGGGAAAGCCATTTCAAACAGTTGCATCCAAAACAATACATGAAGTAGATCCGAAGCATTGATGTTACGAAAACCATTATGCTGGTAGCTGCCTACCTAGCATTGTTTGGGATTATGCAAAGTAGGTTCGGGGGGAACCAATGTGTTTATGCAAGAAGAACCGCTATGTGCCTTAAGCAAATGTGTGGGTGTGTAAAGACAGCAGCAGTATGAGGCCGCTGATGTCATTTCTACTTTCGCCGTTGGACGCGAGCTTACAAAATGTTTGTTTGGTTCTGCACGGGTACTGGACTAGCGTAGAAAAAGAAAACGCGGAGTGCAGCATGATCAGCGGCTCCATGTTATGCCATCAGAGGTACATATACAGACATTCCGTGTGGTATGCGCACATGTATAAACACTCATTTGTCCTCTCTTCCCTCTGTGCCTGTAGGAACTGCACTACTCCATTGCTAAAAATAGACAGTAGCGTTAAGAAAACACCACTTACGGCTTGAGATCATCTCAGAGGTTTGGCTGCCACCAGGCGAGTCGAGGCTTTGAAAGTTCGAACCCCTCTCGTCATCACTCTGACCTGAATTGAAAAAGATGGTGGTGTCACTGCATAACTCACCGTTAAACATACATCTGCTCATTTCATTTATGTGTAAAACAACTCCTTTGCTCACAACATTTTATTTTCTCAAATTATCGCTATGCTTTGCTACAAGCATAATTAATTGCTTCTTGTTCTTCTGTTTCTGTTTCCATGTACATAAATATTGTATGCATGCACACATTGCTTTTGCTGCTTGACCGTTAGCTGCTGTTTTTTAACATGTGGCCCCTTTTAGGTTGCACAATAAAACACCAGTTTGCCAGTGATGCAAATGTCTTCAATGTTTGCAATAAATGAAAGCATGAAACTCTGGTTGCATGTCTGAATGTTCAAGTACCAAAAGAACGGAGATCACAATTTTATCAGGAGAATTTGTTTCATTCGGAGAATGCAGCTTTACAAGTTGTTGGTACTGGTTCACAGCACAGATTTGCACACTCGGTGCGCTTATGCCCACACTCGCTGCTAAACTAGAAGTAGGTCGCGCGACCACCACCGCTATATATATATATATATATATATATATATATATATATATATATATATATATATATATATATATATATATATATAGATATATAGCGTGTGTCTCAGAATTTTGCCTTGGCAGCCTTCATCGCCTGGTCTTGCAATAGCTTAAAAGGGGATGCTGCTTCGAACACGACGTCAGAGTGCCGAGCTGGGAAAATGGCCACAGGAGAAAAAAAAAAAAAGCCGTTGCACTTGTTTTACCTGTGTTGTCTTCGTAGGCGACACTGACAGCGTCACTGTCGAGGCCATAGTGATGGGCCTCCACCAAGGGACGGTGGCACAGAATGGCACTTAATTCTTTGTACCAGCTTCATTTCGATGGCGCTGCGCCGCTCAACATTTGTAGCTCTCTTTCCTAGCGAGAAAGGAAATATTTTTCGAAACATGAGTGTGAGTCTGGCAAAGCTTTTCAGAACATCAGTGAGCTCAGCAAGACAACTTACCTTGTTGTATTTCCCCTTTAGATTCTTCCAATGGGTACGCAGTTGTTGCCAAGTCCGACAATATACAAGTAAAGCCATTTCTTGTTGTACCTTTGCGAAGTGGACTTGATTTCATTGGCGGCGCGAATATAGCAGCCCACCAATATTTAATTCTGATATAATGGCAAGGAAAGCAGCGGTTGCCTCTGCGGTGAAATAAGTTCGCGTAGAGCACGCTGCGGCGAACGAAGTTGCGGGGGGGGGGACGCCATTGTGCTTCTGATTCGGGCGTTGCTGTTCTTTGTTTTTTCACCAGGGCGGCAGTCCCGCAGCTAATTCCTTCCCATAATTCCTGATGCGACGATGCTGCGTTTACATGCTCCGCGACAGTCGACTGGCGTCCGTAAATCTACCCTCGCCTGGCGCATTAATGCGATGCGCCTTCCTAGCGCACTACCGCTGTTAACATGTATGCGATGCGCTAGAAATGCGATGTGATGCGACACTGTCGCATTCATGTAAACGCGGCTTTTGCCTGTATTTGGCAGGGCGCATTCCGGATTTTTTTTCGACCTAATTTTCCGTCCTTCAGCCCCCCCTTGCCTCTCCCCAACGCACCCACGTGAGCCTGGTCGATGCTATCAGTCAAGCGCTCAGAGAGCTATATGCTGCTGTGTCGAATTGGCTGCTCTCAGAAGCACGGGGGAAAGTGGCGGGGTCACTATTGTCCTCCTTCTCTCCCTCCGTCTCTGCCACCCCTAAAATGCGGTCGGGCTAGGCCATGGGGGGGGGGGAGGGGGAAAGTGGCGTTTACGGCGTTTTCTTCATTCCCCCTTTCGTTTCACTCTTTCCTTCTATGCATCGCTAGCACGCCGACTGGGTGCAACACCACCTGAGAGCTTGCCGTCTTGTCCGTTTGTGTCAGCGCACTCCTATCGTGAAAAATGCTCGCTTGCGGTCGTCATTCCTACTGAGAAGTCTACATCTTGAAATACGCAGCAAAGTGTCGACGATTTTTTGTGTGTGTTAGAATTAATATAGGCGAAAGAACAACTAGAAAAACAGTCGGCGCTCGTGGCTACCGTCTTCGATGTGGGATGAACTCGGATACACAGAAGCATGAATCTTACAATGGTGAGTGCATTTGTTTTGCGCATGTTATGTTTTATAAGGAGCAATATCAGCCATGCAATATCACGCGGTATATATATTACTGAAACAACCCTGGCTAATGTAAAGTGCCTGTAATTAAATAGCTATTTTTTATTCGCAGCTTTTGAATAGTGCCCGGAGTAGAACACGTAAAAGTCTCTGTGAATTTCACCCAAATTCCTGATCCTGCCTGATTCCGGCCTGATCCTGCTAGTCATACCGAGGAACCGCGCTTCTTCTCACTGTTCTATGTCAAGCATCATTTCCAGCCGGCCGTATTTCTTTCTTTTCGTATAACAAATGCCTCTTTTGCTAGTGTTTCCTGACGGAAGTACTCGGTTTTCACGTTAAAAATTTCGCGCGAACACCGCATTGTGTCTCGACAGTCTGAAACTAGGCTTTTTGTGCTGTGGCAGGTCTTGCTGCAATTTTTTAATTATAAAGTGCTACGCTGGCTAGATGGGGAGTGTAAACAAGGCGGACGGATCCTGCGCATTTTATGTTTGTTCTAAATATTCTGTTACGCCCTCTACGAAATATGCCATATATGTCGAAATATTAAAAAGCGTTACCTGAAAAATCTCTTCCAAGAAAGTTTCTTGATTCACCCCTTCGAACTCTCTGCTCAGACTTATAGCACTGTTGCGGTATAGAGATTTTTCAAATGAAAACACTGCCGCATACATTTGTCATACCAACACCTCAGATAATATTTCTTTTTATTTTACAGTGCAAGCAACTCCTCCAAGTAATGGTGAAGTCGCTGTGGGAAGTGGTAGCAATTTCAAAAAAACCACCGCGTTATTGTGGTCCTCGGGGCCTGATCAGCCCGCCGTCATCCAAGCACTCGCCAACCTGCCTATCGAGGTCAGCTCCCTGCCCTGAAACCCCTGGCCAGCCCACCATCCTCGGCGCCTTGCCCATTTCGTATCCTGAGGGCAGTGCCTGTAAATAAACTGGTCGAAGATAACCGAGCGTCACCCATCTAGGTCCACGGAAAATCCCTGTTTGTGAAAATGTATTTGCAAATAAACTCTCATAAAACTGAATTTCAGTATTCTTTTATTATTATTTGCAAGTATAGATGACTTCTGCTTCATGACATCTTTTTGTCGAGCTTTCCTAGATATTATTGAGGAAGACGGTATGGGGACAATTGCTATAAAAAATACCGCTAGCAAAAGGTTTGCGGTAAGAATGGCTGTGTGCTCTAGAGCCAGCGTATATAAAATATTCGTCATGCAAAGGGCGTTGGCTCAAAGGTGGCAATAATAATGGCAACGATATGGTTCAACACTGGTCCTACGATGGCAGCGCAATGGCTGCTGCATTGGCTCAAAGCTGGCAATAATAACGGCAACGATATGGCTCAACGCTGGTCCTACGCTGGCTGCTGCATTTGCATAACATTGGCCCAATCTTGGCTTTAACGCTGGGCCAGCATTAGATTGAGTTGCACTTTGCCAATATGCCAACATTGGTCCGACATTGGTACCAATTTCTGCCAGTATTGGGCTATGGTTGGACCATTGCTGGTGTGCTGCCTGGGTTTTTATCAATTCCTGCTGCATGTGAATCGTGACACTGGTGGAGGCGCTGGGTAAATGTTTGAGACGCCTGTCAACAGCCCCACATCAAGCCCAGGACGTTTTCCGCGTGTCGAAACACCCGTTCACCGCGCCAGCCGTCGCCCACTAGGCCTAAGCCCAGAATTTGTTCCCCTACCAGGAAGTCTGCCAAGTTACACAGTTCAGGAGAACATTCATTTGGGCTAGATGGTGCATACTTGAATTAGGAAGGAACAGCGCCAACTAAGACGAACACAAGAGGGGAGAACGACACAGGACAAGCGCTTGTCCTGTGTCGTTCTCCCCTCTTGTGTTCGTCTTAGTTGGCGCTGTTCCTTCCTAATTCAAGTTACACACGAATGTCCAAGCCATGGCAGACCCAGGCCCTGCACAGGTGACTCTAAATTCCTCGATCTCCCGTGAGCTTCCACGGCAATGCCAACGAGGATGCAGAAGATTGGCTCGAGGAATACGAGTGCCTAGGCAAGTATAATGAGTGGCATGCTGGACAGAAGCTATCCCATGTGTATTTCTCTCTTGAAGACGGAGCCCGACGTGGTTCGTAAATCGCGAGAGAATCTGGCCAAGCTGGGATGAGTTCCGCCGCCAGTTCCTCCATACGTTCGGGAACACCGAAAGGCGTGAACACGCTCAGCGTCTGCTCGAATAATGGATTCAAAAGCCTAATGAAAGTGTTGTAATGTTCGCTGAGGACATGGCTCGCCTTTGTCGTGGTGCTGACCCCGATATTCCCGAAGCAAACTAACTCAGCCACCTCATGCGCGGCGTAAAGAAGCAGCTGTTTGCCGGTCTTGTGCGAAACCCTCCGACGAGCGTCGATTAATTTATTAAGGAATCGATGGCTATAGAGAGCACGTTGCACCTACGCAGCCTCAAGTATGATCACTTGACGAGCACTCAGCCGGCAAGCGCCGCAGTGGTGACAGCCACAGACGAGGGTTCCTTGCGCCGGCTGATACGCGAAATTCTTCAGGAAGAAATTAAGAAACTCACTGCCACGCGAAATGAATGCACAGCTGCGTCGGTGGCTGAAGTTGTGCGCCAAGAAATGAAGCAAGCGTTCGCGCCTCCCGAGCCAAATTCTCAGAGGTGGCAGCTGGGGATGCTGTTGCATGAAGGCGACCACCGTCTCCTTCTGTGCCTCCGACACGCGCAGCCCCTTCGGTAATGCCACGTTTAGCGCCATGGCCATGTAATACAGAGCTTGGCAACTTCCAGTGCTCGACCAAAGGAGGCGTTGGCGCGACTGAACGACTGAACCAACCACTTCAAAATTCGCGCCGTGTGCTTGAAACGGGTTGGTGGCTAGCGCCATCACTAAACGTTTCGCAAAACTGCGACACCACCTAGCGCCGTTTGAAGACATTAACCGCAATATTTTGTTTCAGTCGTTTTGCATTCCAAATTGAACTTTTGAAAAGCAAAACCAACACATTTTGCTACTCACCCATATTAGCATAGTATTTCTCAACATGTTGCAAACGCTTCTCATTATATTATACGGTCCCCAAGCAGAAGTCAAAAGCGTGACGCAGACCGCGGACCGGGTAAGACTGCGGACCGCCTATTTCGTGACGTTTAGAACGGAGGCGGTCCGTTCTATTTTGGAACGCGTACAAGATCGCACCCCAGGACTACGACGCTCGACGCTACAATGTACGGTGCCGCTACATTACATATCAGCCAGGCGATAAAGTGCGGGTTTGGAGACCCATGCGTCGGCGAGTGCTTTCGGAGAAGCTACTTAGGTGGTATATCACTCAAAAATTGCAACAAGCTACCAGTCTGTTGGCTATACGGAAATCTGGGATATCGGCTTGTTGGTTTGATGCCCTGTAGGCTTATCGGCCTCTTGGCTTATCGGCCTGTTGGCGTATGTGCCTGTTGGAATATCGGTCTGTGTGCTTATCGGCCTGTTAGAGCTCATAGCCTAAGACCATTAGTCCTGAGCATACTCAGCCTTGTGTTATTTGGCAGAAAATAAGTATTTCGCTGGATACTTCAAATTATTTTTATTTACAGAAAGTACCATAGTCGGCAAAAAAGCTTTGCAGCACAAACAATCACTTCCGTCGCGCGTCAGCCGGCTTTTGTGCAAGGTGCTTTCGAACATTCTTCATCCTTTCTTTCTGGTCTTCGTCGGGCACATTACTGCCCATATATATACACCCAGGGGAGCTGCAAGTAAAAAGCAAGGATCAAATTCAAAAACGTGCTTATAAATGCAGTTGGAATGTATATATAGAAAGCGAAGTGTTCCATAAATATGCATAATTGAGGCTCGAGTGCTATAACACGTGTTTGTGCTATTTTAGTCAATGTGAGTGCAAAGTGAATTTAGGTGGCATATTGGCCAAGAATGCAACGCAGCTGTGAATACAACCAGCGTTATAGGGGTGGAAAGAGGCAAGCTGGCTTTCTGAACTGTTTCACATTGCCACATTTGCACTATTTCACATTTCGCAATAGGTAAAAGCTCTAAAAGTACTAAAAAATCATCCACATACCTAAAGACTAGAGCTTTTACCTACTGACACTCTGCGTGCAGCAGTAGAGGACGTATTGACTGCTTTTAATGCTTCTTCACGCACTCTTAATTTCACTCATGAACTTCCTAGCAATCATTTTATCAGGTTCCTAGAACTGCAACTAACATTCTTTGATGACGGGCATTTATGCTGGATGTTTTCACCTAGAGGCAAGAAAGCTCTTTTACCATTTGTTCTGCACATTCGAAGATTGTAAAAAGAGGGATTGCAATGAATTGTTTCCGCAATGCGCTCGAAAGAAGCTGTCACCACGCTATTAAAGGTAGCTTTGACGCATAATTCTAACGTTTGGAAGCCACAGTGTTCCCTCAGCCCCTTTTGAAAGTGGTGGCTGAATCGCTGCTTCAGAGGTTAAGAAAGAACGTATGAAGCTGGCAGATGTTGGCGCAACTGAACTTAGGAAACTTGAAGTCGTGCCGTATGTGCATAAAGTGAGCCAGAAGATCAAGAAGGTTGCCACCAAACAGGGAGTAAATGTAGTGTTTTCTGCCCCTTGCAAGCTTTCAAGTCTGTGCTCGCGCATTTCTCGAGGCAGGGCAAGGAACCACGTTTGCACAAGGCAGCATGAAAACCGTTTTACGGCATCTGTCTCCATGGTTGTGTTTAGTTCCCTCTCACATGCGAAAGAGTTTACACAGGCCAAACCGTTCGATGTATTAATGCCTGCCTGCGTGAGCGCCACTCCACCCTGGGATGCGATAACGCTGCAAACATGCCTAGAAATTGCATTGAATGTTCAGGAAAGACAAACCATGTGCGGAAGCTGCATAGTCACCTCAGCTGAAGGCCTATACTGCCTACATCAGGCTGAAGGAAAAAACCAGTCGCAGAACACAATGGACAAGAAGAGAGGTTCACACCGCAACGACTGAAATATCAAGTGAGCTGTATTAGAAACGGCGTAGTCCCAGCAAGACCAGCAGAGCATGCTCAACAGCAGCATCACTAATCAGAGCATGAAAAGTAATGTCATTGCATCTATCGTAACCGACCTGAAAAGGCAAATTCTTTTTTCAAGTTTTTCAAGCGTTTATAAAACTCACTGCTTTTTCTTTACTCTCTCCTGCCTATTATCGTGCTTGGTGCCTCTCCGCGCCTCCTGCCCGCCTTTCCTTCTTTGGCATTCTGTCAGTATTTGTGCAGCCTCCTCCAGGGGGCCTATGCGTACGAGGAAACACACTCATGGCTCTTTAACGCGACCCGTTGGCTCTCGGGCACGCGCTTGCGACCGGGATTCTGGCGGCCAGACTTTCCTTCCCGGCATCAATGGTTTTCAGTAGAATATGGCTAGGACGCCCTCAAATTCCTACTGGCCAACATCGACCACATCCAGGATGTGACGAAGTTGTTGGATGACCACATGGATCGGGGTGGCTTTCATTTGCCATCGTCTCAGAGCCGCACATCCGAGATGGAAAACTTGCCAACGTACCGCATACCCTAACTTCTTTCAACGCCCCGGTGAATCCGCGCGTAATGCTGCTGGCACGGGCTCCCGGTTTTGACCTGTTCCCGGTATATATATCGCAGCACCTAGTAGCGGCTAGCTGTGCCTGCCCGCGGCAGGACTTCATCCTTGTGGCGACCTATGCCCCTCCGCATGAACCTATAGACCCTATCCTAGACGAGCTCTGGCAATGTGTCTCGCGACATTCCTTTCAGAACTTTGTTCTAGCCGGGGACTTTGACGCCAAGCATGAACTCTGGGGTCCTGAAGCTGGCGATATGCAGGGCGTCCAGATGGCAAGTTTTGCCAGTGGCAATGGTCTAAAGACATTGAACGACTCCATATCTGCCCCTACCTTCGACACGCCTTACGCCAGTTCGTGGATTGACGTCACGATGCTGTCCATACCTTTGGCCCGGAAGGGGGTACACTAGGGCAGTATCGGATGCGGACACGCCCTCGCACCACAGATATATTGAATTTTCTCTCTGTGCGACTCCCGGGATAACCGTTAAGCATCTGACCAATTTGCGCAATGTGAGATATTGAACGTCCTGCAGAGCTCCGCTTGGTTTGCACGGGTGAATCGCTGTGCCTTTTCCACGACCCTTTCGCTGCACATGGTGCTCGCGCAATTTTACCGTATCTACGATGCACTTTCTCGAAAGTGCATGCGAGTATTACGACAACGAGGTGAGAGGGCCAACGCGTGGTGGACCCTGCAATTAGGAGAGGAGCGGGCAAGAGTTCGCGCGATGCGACGCCGGGCTCAGCGGACACGGGACCCTGCGCTCCGAACGGTTTTCAGGCGGCAATGTGCCAACGCGTTCGCGGTCTACAAACACAATATCCGAATCGCGAAGGACAGCTTCGAAAAGACTGTCTGTCGAGACCTTACCAGGAGAATCGTTTTTGGCAAACAGTTTAAGCTGGCTTTTGGCAAACACGTCGCACCGATATCCCTATCCCCGCTCGCTGTCTCTCCGGAAGGATCCACGGTCTCCGTTCTTGACTACGCCTCGTTGCTCTTGCAAAAGCATGTGACGACTGACGACCCGACCTCTTACAACGAGTTCCACCAGCGCCTTCGGCAGCTCACCATTTGCCCTTATCTCTGGCACTGCGAGGACCTTCGTTCAGCATGGCAGAGCTCGAACATGCGATCTCGCTTGGTAACCCTCGTGCGGCGCCGGGGCCGGACGGCCTTACAGGCATGTTTGTTCGCCAGCTGTTTCAGCAGAATTCCCACTTTTTTCTATCTTTATTTAACAGTGCTCTCAATCTGGACCACTTCCCCTCCTGTTGGAAGGTTGGCAGAATAATTTTCATACTGAAGCCTGGTGGTCCCCCTCACTATTATTCAAAGGCTAGCGAAATAAAGCGGGGCGCTAGCCTTTGAATTTAGCAGATAGCCTTTGAATAATGATGACACACCAACTATTCCAGCTTTCTGCCTTGATCCCCCTCACCTTCCATCCGCGTACAGGCCCCTTGTCATGAACTCGCTTTTCGGGAAGGTCCTCGAACGCCTACTAAATTCCCGGCTATACTATTTCTTGCACTCACACAATCTTTTTCATCCTCGCGAGTTCGGATTTACACATGCTCATGGTGCCCTTCAGGCGCTCTATGCATTACGTCAGAGGCTGTGCGCCCTGAAATCCACCAAGACTCCAGCCGTCCTCACCTCGTTAGCTTTTACAGGGGCCTTCGACAGCGTGTGGCACGACGCGGTTCTCTTGTTTTTCCGCAAGCACCGGTGCCCTGTCAACCTCTACAACCTGCTTCAGTCCTTTCTGACGGGTCGAACGGTTGTCTTTCGTTTGCACGGGGGTGAGGTGACTGCACGCTCGTCGACTGGCACCCCTCAAGGATCACCGGCCAGCCCGCTATTATGGAACGTAGTCATCCATTCGCTCCTAGATCTCGACCTTCCCGAGGAAGTACACATGCAGGCCTATGCGGACGACACCATACTCCTCAATACTGGCACTTCGCGTTTGCAACTGCAGGCCTTGGCGGAATGTGTCCTTACCTTGGTCTCTAATTGGTCTCGACAGTGTCAAGAATGGCGAGTTGCGCAACAAGATTGCCACCTTGCCACCCGATTACGACAAGGGGTGCAAGACGCGCACCTCTCCCTCTCCGTCGCTGCAGCTGGGAGGCGTTCAAAGAAGCGGCCTTTGCGCTGGAACCCGCTTCCTTCTCCAGCCCCATCGACATTGTGACGGGACGAGTTCGGTGTGTGGACAATGATTCCAGAGTTCCCCAACGCGGAGCTGATTTGACACGCCTGGTCAAGCTGCCGTGGGGACGACGTATTTTTGTGCTTCTCACGGTTCGGAGTGGCTCGGAACAATGAGCGACGCTCGATCGGCAACGATAGTTTCCCGGAACGGCACCCCGTGCGGTTGCCTCTGTGTACAGAGCGTGGTTGCCTTTGTGTACGTAAACTGATCTTCAGAGCAGCTGCGAGTTGGTGATGTGAAAACGAAGAGTCGCCGCGTCGTAGGACCGGCGGATCGAGTGTATAAAAACTGTGGTTGTGCGAATGCTGAGGACACACTTCTCTTGAGCAGTCATGTTAGACTGACACACTTCTCTTGAGCAGTCATGTTAGACTGAGTCACTTCTCTCAAGCAGTCATGTTAGACTGATTTAATTTCTGTAAATAAACCCTTTTTCCTCGTTCTCGATGAGAAGCAGTTCTTCACTTCTTCAACGATCTCAGCGTAAATAAGTTGGACGACGGCATGGGCCAGCTACCTTCGAATTCATGCCGTACTCCAATCTTGGCAAAGGACCACGGACGATGGGATTAAGCCCCCAATCCTGACAACTGGCTGACAGCGGTGAGATGGACTTTGCGACATGGTGCTGTATCTGCGGTGAGTGCTTGGTTTTTGCTTTGACTCTCTAGGCTTCATTTTGTGGTTGTTCTGTTTAGAACAGTAGGGAAGCTAGATTGTTGTGTGTTAGCTAGGTTGTGTTTTCCTAGCTAGATTTAGAGAGCAGAATCAAGGCAGTAAAGCAGCAGTCATGGAGTTAAGGACACTGCTGAGAGACGAGTTGTTGATTGTTGGTGAGGAACTGGGCCTAGATGTACGCAAGGAAATGCTCAAATCGGAATTATTGGAGCTAATTTCCAATCAGGCCAGTGAGGAAGATATTGAAATGGGATTGGAACTTCTCAAAAAGAGAGAGAAACGGGAAAAAGAAAGAGAAGAACGGGACAGAGAAAAACGAGAGAGAGAGGAACGCGATAAAGATCGCGAGTTTCAGTTAAGGAAAATGCAACTTGAACTTGAAAGCAAACGTTTGGAGTTGCCTCAAGGAAGTGAAGGCGCTCTGGGTCGATCAAGTGAGGCAGAATCGTACCGCATGGACAGGCTATTAAAGCCATTTGAGGTCGGGACCGACATAGGCTTGTTCCTAAGCAATTTTGAAAGGACTTGCGAGAAGATGAACTTCGGCCCAAGTACATGGCCACAGCGGTTGCTGTCTATGTTGCCGTGTGAGGCGGCGGAAGTAATCGCCAGATTGAGTGCGCAGGATGCATATGATTATGCAAAAGTTAAGGCTAGTCTCCTGAAGAAATACCGCCTTTCAGCCGAAGCTTTTCGGCAAAGGTTTAGGAGCACAGGCAAGAAAGATAGCGAGGGATATCCGGAGTTTGCGTATAGCTTAAAGGCCAACCTAGTCGAGTGGCTTAAAAGCGCGGAAGCGTACGACAGCAGAGACATGATCATTGAATGCATGTGTCTAGAGCAGTTTTACAAAACCATCCCCCAAGCTGTGAAACTGTGGGTGCAAGACAGAGGTAATGTAAACACTGTGGAAAGGGCGGCTGAATTAGCCGAAGAGTACGCAACCCGTAGAAAATTGAACGCCGAGGAGGGAAACTGGGACGGTCGAAATGGACCGCGGAAACCATTTCCGTTCAAAAAGGGTGCGCAAACTAGACGATCCGAGCCTGTAGACATGGCGGAAAAACCCGCAGAAAAGAGCGAGGAGAAACTTAACGGGGAAACCGCACAAAAAGAACAGAAAAGAAAATTCGAATCTGTTAGACCAATTCGCTGTTACAAATGCCACAAACTGGGACATATAGCTGTAAACTGCGAGAAGTCTAGCGTAGTTTTTTCCTACGTGGAGGAAAAAGATGAGAATATGGAACTTTTAAGTCCATATCTCCACGACCTGCAAGTTAATGGAAAACCATGCCGAGTGCTAAGAGACAGTGCCGCCACGCTGGACATTGTCCATCCGTCTTACGTGATGGTAGATGACTTCACCGGAGAAGTAGCATGGATAAAACACGTTGTAGAAGAACACAGCGTGTGTCTGCCCATGGCCAAAGTCAAAATCAGTGGACCATTCGGGGAGCTAGAGACTGAGGCTGCAGTTTCCAAATTTTTGTCACTGCAGTATCCCTACATCTTTTCGAATCGTTCGAATCAGTTACTGCGTGACAGAGGGCTCAAACTGGGAGAGGGCATAGTACAGGCATTGACCCGAGGCCAAGCTCGTAAGATCGCGGCGCTTTCGGCTGAAAATGCTCAAGCTCCTCCAGCGGAAGCAGAAAAGGGGATAACTTCAATACCCGAATCCGAGCTAGGCCCGAGGGACAAAAGAACAGTTGAGGAGAGCCTGCCAGCTGACCAGCTCAATGAGAGCGTAGCACTAGAGTGTCAGAGTTCTAGCCTGCAGGAAGAGCAAGCAGACGCGCTCACAAGCGAGACAGGGTCGTTATTATCACCGGCCTCAAAGAACTTTGATCAACTCTTACGCGTGGATAGAGAGTCACTAGCAGCTGAGCAAAAGAATGATGAGAGCTTAGCTAAATTACGTGACACAGCTAAAGAAGGCATTGCTAGGCGCAACGTAACGATACATGAGAGAGGAGGATTGTTGTATCGGCATTACAGAGATCGAAAGGGTAGGATTTTAGATCAGTTAGTCATACCTACTAAGTATCGGGAGGACCTTTTGAGTCTTTGTCATGGAAATGGGTGGTCCGGCCACCTAGGCATAAACAAATCAAAGGAAAGATTGCTTATGGAATACTACTGGCCTGGCTGTTTCAAGGATGTAGAAAACTTTGTAAGATCATGCGACGCCTGCCAGCGTTCTGGTAAACCAGGAGAGACATGGAAAGCTCCACTGAAGGTAGTGCCCTTAATAACAGAGCCTTTCAGACGACTTGTAATAGACACGGTAGGGCCTCTTCCAAAAACAAAATCAGGCTACAGGTACTTGTTTACCATGCTGTGTCCGGCTACCAAGTTTCCAGAAGCAATCCCTTTGAAAGAGCTCAGCTCCACCAAAGTAGTAGACGCGCTTTTGACAGTGTTTGCACGAGTTGGGTTTCCAGCCGAAATTCAGGCAGATCAAGGGTCAGTATTCACGAGCGCACTGACTTCCACATTCTTGCAAAAGTGCGGGGTAAAGTTAATACACAGTTCTGTCTATCACCCTCAGTCAAACAGTGTAGAGAGGTGGCATTCGGTGCTTAAGCGAGTTTTGCGTGCGCTATGTTACGAGCACAAGGAGGACTGGGAGAACTGTCTGCCGGCAACTTTGTTTGCTTTGCGAACGGTTCCACATGAGGCGACAGGGTTCTCACCAGCAGAACTAGTGTATGGGAGGACACTCCGGTCTCCACTGAGAATGTTAAGAGAGATGTGGGAGGAAAGAGGGGAGAGTCCAACCGTGGTTGAATACGTGCTAAATTTACTGGAACGGCTGAGCGCAAACCAAGAACTAGTCGGAAAGAACATGGCAATAGCTCAAATGAACGCCAAAGTCTATTACGACAAGAATGCGAGGCTTCGTACGTTTAAAGTTGACTTAACGATGAAAGCGGAAAAGTGTAGGTTTGGTTGTTCGCAGGTTACTTATCTGGGCCATGTTGTCGGTCAGGACATGAGACGGCCGGCTGAGCTGAAAATAGCTACGATTGGAGAATTTTCTCAGCCGCGCCCGAAAACGGACCTTCGTTCATTTTTGGGACTTGTGGGGTACTATCAACGGTACATTCCGAATTACTCGCTATTGGCAAGTCCATTAACAGACATCCTCCGAAAGGGAGCACCGAGTAACGTACACTGGGATAAGGACAAAGAGAACGCTTTCGAAAGTTTGAAAACGCTATTGGTTTCTCGCCCTGTGCTTCGCGCGCCAGACTACACAAAGGAATTCATAGTTCAATGCGACGCAAGCGACAGAGGTATGGGCGTGGTACTTAGTCAGGTCGGCGACGATAACGAGGAGCATCCTATCCTCTACGCCAGCCGTAAACTAAATGTAAGAGAGGAAGCCTACAGCGCTTCAGAGAAGGAATGCGCTTGTTTGGTTTGGGCCGTCCAGAAGTTGTCGTGTTACTTGTACGGAGCGAAGTTCATCTTCGAGACCGACCACTGTCCTCTGACGTGGCTCAATCAAATGTCACACAAAAACGGCCGCTTGCTCCGATGGAGCCTCACTCTCCAAGAGTACAACTTCTCCGTTAGATATAAGAAGGGAAAGTTGCATAGCAATGCGGATGGTTTGAGCAGGCTAATCTGAATTCTGCGTTTGAGGGTCCCGCCTAAATTTTAGGGTTACTAGTGTTAACTTTTCTTTGGGCGAAGAAAATCCCCCCTCATTTGGCAGAATTCCCTCCAATAATTGCTGAATTTGTCAGCAGGAATTTGCTTCAGAAATTGGCATAGTGAAATGTAGCATTTTTTTTTTGCTTCTGCACTTATGTTGTTGTTGTTTTTTGAAGCCTAGCGAGTCTAAAGTGAGAGCCAATGCACGTCATCTCGGCGCAGAGCCGTGTTGTGGGGTTCATTTTGCAGTTGCCTGTCCTTGTTGGATGTTTTGGGGCGGTGACATCAATGCACAAGTGGTCGCTGCGAGCCAAGACATCAATCCCCCCCTGACCAGCAGCCGTTCTCTTCCTGCCTAGCGGTTGTCAGCGCTAGACAGTCGAGACTTTTCGGGCCATGGAGGCGCTGTCAAGAATGGCGAGTTGCGCAACAAGATTGCCACCTTGCCACCCGATTACGACAAGGGGTGCAAGACGCGCACCTCTCCCTCTCCGTCGCTGCAGCTGGGAGGCGTTCAAAGAAGCGGCCTTTGCGCTGGAACCCGCTTCCTTCCTCCAGCCCCATCGACATTGTGACGGGACGAGTTCGGTGTGTGGACAATGATTCCAGAGTTCCCCAACGCGGAGCTGATTTGACACGCCTGGTCAAGCTGCCGTGGGGACGACGTATTTTTGTGCTTCTCACGGTTCGGAGTGGCTCGGAACAATGAGCGACGCTCGATCGGCAACGATAGTTTCCCGGAACGGCACCCCGTGCGGTTGCCTCTGTGTACAGAGCGTGGTTGCCTTTGTGTACGTAAACTGATCTTCAGAGCAGCTGCGAGTTGGTGATGTGAAAACGAAGAGTCGCCGCGTCGTAGGACCGGCGGATCGAGTGTATAAAAACTGTGGTTGTGCGAATGCTGAGGACACACTTCTCTTGAGCAGTCATGTTAGACTGACACACTTCTCTTGAGCAGTCATGTTAGACTGAGTCACTTCTCTCAAGCAGTCATGTTAGACTGATTTAATTTCTGTAAATAAACCCTTTTTCCTCGTTCTCGATGAGAAGCAGTTCTTCACTTCTTCAACGATCTCAGCGTAACTAAGTTGGACGACGGCATGGGCCAGCTACATTCGAATTCATGCCATACTCCAATCTTGGCAAAGGACCACGGACGATGGGATTGAGCCCCCAATCCTGACAACAGAAACAAGGTCCAAATCAGTCACACAAAATCTTTCTTTGTATATTTTAGCAACGGCCACTTTGGAACGTCAAAGCGGCGGCCGTCCATCCGATTGGATGGTGCTTTTTTGCAGTGCAAGGATCGCATCAAACTCCTTGGTGTGCTCTTTGACGATAAACTTAACTTCTTTTCCCAGGCTGACTATATTAAATCTGAATCAGAGGTATTGGCTGTTCGATTATTAAATTTTATCCGTTTACATCGCACGCTCCCTCCGGCAATTATTCGCCGACTATACCGACAGGTTCTGCTCCCTGCCGTTGCGTACGCGTCCCCAGTTTGCTGCCCCCCCTTCCCCTCCGCCCGCCTTACTACGCGCGTGCTCTCTGCCCAGCGGTCCCTTCTTGTCGCCATGACGGGCGCTACCACACGACGCGCACGTCGGCATTTCATGTGTTAGCCAACTGTCCTCCCCTTACTGTGGAGTTGGATCGATTTACGGCAGAGTTCTTCCTATTTACACATCGCCAGGTGACTCATTATGGCGTTGAAACGTTTCATCCCAACCTACTTGACTTCCCCTGTGACCCGTGAACGGAGCACCCTAGTGAGCGCGTCCGGTTTCCCTTCACGCGCCTCACCCCTGAACAGGCTAATATGCTTTCCCGGGCTCCTGTTTATCTTGTATATAGGGACGGCGCCTACACCACCTCTGCGGAGGGCGCCGCGTTTGTAGCCTTGGATCGGTGTGGTCGCGTCGTCTGTGAGAGCAAATACCCGGTTGTTAGTGCCTCTGGCGCATTCGGCACTGAGCTGTGTGCATGTGAGGAGGCGCTGGCACATATAGCTACCCTGCGCCACACAGTATACCTGTACACCGACTGTCTGTCGCTGTTGGTGGCCTTGTCGTGGTTGCGCGCTGCGGGGAGCAGATAAGGCGGTTCAGCAATGAGCTTCGTTTCTTGGCAAGAAAGGGACCTGGTGTCCTGTTATTTCACGTACCGGGGCACCGGGGCGTGCTGGGTAACGAGCTTGCTGACACCGCCGCCTTGTCTGCGTGCACTACTGTAGCAGTTCGAACACGCTCACTCCGTTTGATCGATCAGAAAGCGGTTTTTCGGGATTGCTGCGAACCAGCGGCACCAGTACTGGCAGCGGGAGGGGCGGGGCACCTGCCTCTACGCTTGGGTGACCAGCGTTCAATCAATCCCCGGCTGGTTCTTACTCGTTCGCCTCTTCACAGGACATGGACACTTCCCATATTACTTGCATCGATTTCATCTTAGTGCCGCGAATCTGTGTACCTGCAGTGTGGAGTGCGAGTGAGCGGAGCACTATTTTACTGCGTGCCCAGGTACTGCGCCGATAGTGGCACAAATGTGCGGTCACTCCCGGATTGAGCATGTGACGCCAGCAGTGTACCTTGCGATGCTGCAAAGTAAACGAGAGCGCGCATTGTTATTACAGTTAGCCCATGCCATTGTACGCTCTGTGCCTGCGCAACCCACCACTACCACTTTTCCGGATGGCTCATAACACCCCTTGCTCTTCCATGGCTTCTGTCTCACACCTCGCTCTTCCTATCCACTGTGTCATATCTCTCTTTCTATCACTCTCTTGCTGCATAACATACTGCCTTCAGACTCATGCTGGCACGCATCATTGAGCTCCGCCTGCTCGGCGACTATCCCGGGCATTTGTGATTTAGAGCTTTCAGGTCAATCACCAGATCATGCTGCTCTTGGCCTACCACGGACCTAGCCTCCTGCCACGCTGATATGCGATATACCCGGACCCTAGCACAAGGAAGTGCGCACATTGAGCTGTCCCCTGGCCAGAAGATGGACAATCGACGGAAGATGGCCGGCCTAATTTAAAATATCGCATCTTCATGCAATAAAGCTGCAGAATCCCAACGACTGCACATCCCTGCCGGAGCTTAATGCTTAATAAAACGTACAGGAGCACGCTACTTGGTTTATCCGAGCTGCCAATTTTGCTGACTTACTCCATACTCATATACTATCCTAACTTATACCTCTGGCTTCAGTTCCGAACTTTTTTTACCTTATTGGCTTTTGTATCTGAATTTATTTTGAATTATCATTCGTGATGATGCCTCAATCTTTTATATTTTGATTGGCGTTCTAAGCCCGTTATACCTCATGGTGGTGCGGGTTTCCCCCTCATTTCTTTTGTGTTCTTTTTGCACTGGGGGAAACAACTAGGCAATGAATGTGGCTTTTACTCTTTGTTCAGCAATGCAACGATTCTTGGTAGGGGCAAGGGCATAGAAGAGCGAGAAATCCTGGAAGCCAACTACATAAGTTTATTAAGTGACGGCTGCATTAGTACAACCTCGGGGCGCCCATTTGAAAAAGGATTTGCCTTTTTAGATCAGTTACGATAGGTCCAATAATTTCACTTTTCATGCTGTGATTAGTGATGCTGCTGTTGCGCATGCTCTGCTGGTCTTGCTGGGACTTCGCCATTTCTAATACAGCTCAGTTGATATTCCAGTCGTTGTGGTGTGAATCTCTCTTCTTGTTCATTGTGTTTTGCGACTGGTTTTTTCCTTCAGCCTGATGTAGGCAGTATAGGCCTTCGGCTGAGGTAACTAAGCAGCTTCCGCACATGGTTTTTCTTTCGTGTCCGATTAGCCTGTGACAACATCCTCGCCTATGGAGTGCAGCTTCAAGATGCATCATCAGTGCTTACACACCGCCTAGTGCTTCGCTTATGATGGCACCAACTAGGCAAACTGCTGAACTAAGCGGCTCAGAAAGGTAACGACGTTGACGGGTGAATCTCGCTTTAGTCAGGTTAGAGACACGCCAGCATCAAACAGAACGCCTTCGCACGTTTGCAGCGCAAGCTGCGAACCGTGCCACTTGTATTCCTGAAGCTGAGTGCACTGCAACTGGCTGGGGACGCTAGATGGCGGCGTGACGTGCGGACGTGTCTGCATCAGCTCCGCCAACCGAAGTTGTCCTACTTGTTCCAATGTACTTTTTCCTCACAATTTCTGCTGCAACGACTCCGGGAAGTTACAAGGAGCAATTGGATGGCGCATCTAACACGGTAGGTCCACTGAAACCTTTTTTGTGTGTCCTTTCTCCGACACCAAGGGTTAAGCCTATTTTGGATTAGCACGACATCGGCTCCGCCGTAGCGCGGGAAGGCGCGGCCGCTCGCTGAGCCGACGCCCGAAAGCGTTCTAAAACATTCCGCCATGCCTTACGAGGCAATGGTACAGGGAGAGCAAATCTCCAAAGAAGACGCCGAGTCCAACGGCTGGATTACCGCTCACAGAAAGCGGAACGCGGACAAAACCTGCGTCGAGAACGAGACGCGCAAGGCAACGCAAAAAGGCACCCGCGTTGGCGCCAAACAAGCCAGCCAGCTAAGAAAGGTTGCCGCAGCCTCCAGGCTACCGCGCCTGCCTAAATCCCACTTTCGAGTTGTCGTCCGCCCGGGGGGAGGGCTGGACGTGCGAAAATGCAGTCAGATCAAAGTCACGAACGCCATTTTAATGGCGGCCAAGCTGCCCCCGCTGGCAGCCGAGGAGGATATCGTGTGTGCGAATGCAATGCAGAATATCTTTGTTATAAGCACACCCTCCGAACTGAACGCCACTGCATACTCCCAGGTCCGAGAGATTATCTTGGCGGACAAACGGCACCCTATCACGGCATACATTACGCCTCCGGGTAATACCTGCAGAGGCGTGGTCAGAGGCGTCGATGCCGATCTGCCCGAAGCTGCACTGCAAAGCCTTTTTGTCACACCCAGAAACCCGATGGTGCTCGGAGTCAGGCGCATAAAAGAGTCGACTACCGTGATCATACTGTTCAATGGCATGAAAGTGCCCAACTATGTGCGCTGCGGCCCCAACATGGTGCGCTGCACGCTGTACAAGAGGCAAATAAACACTTGCCGCAACTGCTGACGGGTCGGTCACAGGCACGACGTTTGCCCCAGACCGACCGAAAAAGTGTGTGAAAAGTGCGGAACTTTGCAAACCACAAACGGACACGAATGTGTGCAACCCAAGTGCGCGCTTTGTGGAGACGCTCACCTCACCGGCGACCGAACTTGCCAAAACAGGTATCAAGTTCCTTATGTCGTGAGGAGACGACGCAGAAGAGGAAGGAAACGCGGCAACAAGAACAACGCAACGAGCAACGCTGGGGGTCGAGGAACCCCAGTTCCAGCCACAACGCCAACTACGAACGCTCCCAGGAACGCCACCGCGGAACGTTCTAGATCGAGATCCAGGAGCAGATCCCGGGTCCGGATCAACTCACAACCCACCTGGGCGGAAAAGGCAGCTAAAACAGGTGAGACCCGTGCTCCCGCACAACAAGGGCAACTCCAAGAGCAAACGCTAGGCAAAATTCAATCACTCGAGTGCGAAAACGCGTCTCTTAAAAAGGAACTGTCTGAAATTAAGTCATTATTGCAGGAAATGCAGCAGAGAGAACGCGCGATCGGCGGCCAAGCTGTCGCAGCAGCCGCCTCTCTTAACAGAGGCGCTAAACGCAGGGCGAGCCCCGAGCCCATGGACGACGAGGAGACGCTTAACGTCTCGGGGATTAAGCAACTGCTTGACCAGCTAAGATCGGACATAGTTTCCGAAATTAGCCCCATCAAGCTCCAACTGAACGAGCACACAGCGAGGCTCCAAATTTTAGAATCCGACAGACAGCTTGCGCTGCTCGGTACGCCCCCACTACGTAAGTAAAATGGCTAACTCAAGCAATCTAGTTATCTGGCAATGGAATTGCGCCAGCTTCCGCAAAAGGAAGGCAGTCTTGCAACAACTACTTAGCTCTGCTAACGAAAGGCCATCAGTAATCCTCCTCCAGGAAACACTCACCGATGTGATCGCTCTTCGCGACTACCATGCAGAAGCGCACTTTTCGGAGGGCAAAAGAGGAATAGCGACACTCGTCTCAAAGAGCCTCGCCTATTTACGTCACGACGTTAGGCCGAACTTAAAAGTCGAACACATCATGATCGAGCTCATCCAAAACGCTAAACTCAACCAATCCGTTTTCATTCTGAACGTGTACAGCTCGCCAGCCGACAGAAGGGAGACGTTTAACGCTCTCTTCCAGAAGGCATGTCAAATTGCAGGCGATCATCCGCTTATCATAGCAGGGGACTTTAACGCACAACACCAAGATTGGGGTTACATCAAAGATACGGCCAAGGGCAAGGCCCTCGCGGCACAGATAGCAGCCTGCGGTCTCACCTTGGTCACCGATCCAAAATACCCCACCAGAATTGGCAACTCAGTCAGCAGGGATACCACGCCAGACCTGACCATGGTTAGGAATGCGGAGGAACCGGTATGGACCAATTTACAAGAGAACCTCAGCAGTGATCACTACATCAGCAGCCTCGCGATAAGAGTGTCATCACCACCTCTCAGAAAATTCAGAGTAATGGATTGGGATCTCTTTAGAGCTATCAGAAAGAAGGACGAGACTAAATACAGCTCGTTAGAGGAATTATTCGCCCGCCTCCGAGAAGACGTTGCTGCTTCCACAAAGGAAATAGAGACGGACAAAGAGGTAGAGAGCATGGACAGTAGATTAGCACACCTGCTAGAAGCCAAAAACGCGCTACAGGCACAATGGAAAACACAAAAGTTAAATAGACGCCTACGCAAAAAGATTGCAGAACTTAATAAGCAAATAGATGAACATAGCCAAACCCTCGCTCGGCAGCAATGGGACGAAGTATGCAACGCCGTCGGCGGGCAAATGAGGAGCGGAGCAAAATGGAACATCCTCAAGCATCTGCTTGGGGACAAACAATCCAAAGCCAATCAGAGGCTCACTATTGATAGGCTCATCCACAACTTAAAAAACTCTGGTATGACCGAGAAACAAATTACGGACGAGTTGGCCTCGAGGTACCTCTGTATCGAACCCGGCTCAAACAATGACTACCTCTCTGCGACGCACGAGAACGAAACGGACCCTCTGGGCTCCCCCTTCACGTACGCAGAGGTGAGAGAGGTATTATACGAACTCAATTGCAGATCAGCACCGGGTCCCGATGGGATCACAAATAAACTCTTAAAGAATTTGGATGATGGGGCCATCGAGCTCCTCACAAATAAAATCAACGAGGTTTGGGAGACAGGCGAGGTACCACTGGAGTGGCGTAACGCATCCTCATCCCGAAGCCAGGGAAACCCTTAGAGCTTGGCTCGCTACGGCCGATTTCACTCACTTCCTGTGTGGGAAAGGTCGCCGAGCACGTCATTCTCAATAGGGCCGCTAAATTCACAGAGGAAAGAAATCTATTTCCGTTTAACCAAATTGGATTCAGACCATCCATGTCCACACAGGACGTAATGCTGCTTCTGAAACATAAGATTATTGACAAGGCCTCCAGAGACACCAGGGCCGTCCTGGCACTCGACCTAGAAAAGGCCTTCGACAAGGTAACACACTCTCACATCCTCGAATCGATTAAAGAAGCAGGTCTAGGACAAAAATTCTACAAGTACGTCAGCTCCTTCCTAAAGGATAGAAAAGCCACTATTTGCCTAGGAGCTCTGGGCTCGAGAACATTCGATCTCGGACCCAGAGGCACCCCGCAAGGGGCAGTCCTCTCCCCTTTTTTATTCAACTTATCCATGAGAGCTCTTTCCCAAAAGCTGGCCGAGATTGAGGGTATCGGTCACGCCTTCTACGCCGACGACATCACAGTCTGGTGCGAGGGAGGCAGCGACGGGTACATCGAAGAGAAATTACAAACAGCGATCACAGTCGTTCAGGAGTTTCTCGCGAAGGCAGGACTCTGCCTGTCGGCTAAGAAATCGGAACTGCTACTATACCGACCCACAATCGGTGCGAAGAAAGGGACACCTCCCGATATCTCTATCACCACCGCGACCGGATCCGTCATTCCGGTAGTACACAGAATCAGAATCCTGGGCATGTTCCTGGAGGAGGACGGCAGTAATGACTACACATTAGAGCGCATCGCAACCAAAGCCGATTCCATGACAAAGTTAATCACGAGGGTGGCCAACAAAAAAGGGGGGCTATCGGAGGATAATCTAAGGCGACTCTTCCACGCCTTCCTAATCAGCCACATTAACTATATAGCCCTGGCCCACAAATGGAGCAGAAGGGACGCAGCTAGAGTAGAAACAATCATTCGCAAGAGCATAAAAAAGGCACTGGGTCTCCCACAGAGCACCAGTACTGAAAGGCTGTTGGAGCTAGGTGTCCACAACACCTTTGAAGAGATTGTCGAGGCGCAGCAGATGTCACAAGTTGCAAGACTGGCTTCCACGGAAGCCGGCAGGCAGCTACTAGCGCATATCGGTCAAGGTTCGTGCATCACCAAACAGAGGGAGTGCGCGCTCCCCGTCAAAGTCAGAGAAATGTATTCGGTATCCCAGATACCTAGAAATATGCACCCTAAGCACAATTACGGCAGACGTAAAGCGAGGGCCAGGGCCCTCCTTAGCCTGGCGGCTAAGATTGAGGACAACGTCGCCTTCGTCGACGCTGCGCAATACGCTGCTTCCAATCATTTTGTTTCGGTGGCTACATCGCTGCGGGGGGAGCTGCTGACGTCGCTTACGCATCAAAATGTGAACGCCGACAAAGCCGAACAGGTGGCTGTAGTCATCGCCATGGCCACCACGAACCGTTCCACTATTTTCACAGACTCGCGAGCTGCCGTTCGAACATTCATGAAAGGCTCGGTATGCAAAGAAGCCGCTCGCGTTCTCTCTGCAGCATCTTGGACAGGCAAAAAACACTTAATCTGGTTCCCCGGTCACATGGGCAGCAATGCTCATGAAGCCGTCCCCAACGCCAACGAACTTGCTCACTCCCAGGCGCGAGATCTCACCCGCCGCGCCGGAAGTGGGCAATCGGAGGCTGGGGGATGGCAATGGCACAGGGACCCTCTCCTTACTTTTAACGAGGTCTGCAGGCACTATCAACTAGGGCGTCGGAAGTTTCCACTTCCACACCCACACCTAAACAGACCACAGGCAATCACCCTGCGGATGCTGCAGACGGAGACGTATCCGTCTCCATTTATTTGCTCAAAGTTCCTAGGTGGCATCAACCCGGGCTGTCCGCGCTGTGGACATCCCAGATGCACTCTTAAGCACATGCTCTGGCAGTGCCCCGACTTGTGCGGGGGCTCAGGGTCTCCCTCTTCGGAGGAAGACTGGCTTCGGCTCGTCACCAGCTCCGCCAAAGAAGAGCAACTCAGGGCTGTCCAGAGAGCCCGCGATATCGCCGAGAGTCTCAACCTCCCGGCTCCGTCGTGGGTGCGGCCCGCAGACGCTGCCCCCTAACGGGGACACTCATCGTCTTCTCAGGACCAAAATAAACGTTCTTTGTCTGTCTGTCTGTCTGCAACTGGCTGCCCAAAACACTAAAGAGTCGGGCCAAAATGCCCATACCTTCGCCAAAACGAGTCGGCAGCAGGACTCCGCTCACCGGTAGGACGCTCTTGCCAAGCAAGCCTGCAACATGGTCACCTACCTGCAAATCTTGCGCCTTTCCCTGCAGTGGACCATGAGTTCACGAGTCAAACATGCAAGAGCTTCCGCGAAGACACACTTAACTTTTCTGTTCTACAGATTCCTACGAAGGTGGGATCAACCATATTTTTTATACTAAAATTGAAAATGCCGCCATTAGCACTTCTCCAGCATGACCCCCGAGATAAGGCAGTGCCCACGATACGGTATATTATCTTGAAGGACCTATGCATGGACATGTGTCATAGCCATCAACCCCCAGGTGCATGCTTCATGGGTTTAGGTGCTGCTTTGAGGCTGCTAGTACAAAAATTATACAATCACCAGAGCTGTTTTGCCAAGTGAGTAGTCACGAGATGACTGTAATGCAACGCTTCCAAAAATGTAAGCGTACCTCTAAATACCAGGCTGCATGGCCTAGCACATAAATACACGTTTTCCTGTACCATAACTTCTTTTGCTATGAAGGAAAAAGGCAGAGCCCAATGCCTAATGAAATTACCTTTCCATCATCTATCTCACTGTTGATCACAGTCTGGAGGCCCTCTGGCAGCTCGCTCATGATAGCGTCCTCTAGCTCCTGAGAGGTCCAAGGTTCTCCTACAATGAGAAGCATTTAATAGGGATAAGAATTGGACACCGACAAAAGTAAATGACATGTAGTACGCATGGCAAATCAAAGTAGCCACACTGGCAGAAATTTTAAAAGAAATGACTACAGCTTTGACACCATTAGAAAGCCTGACCACGTTAGCTTTAAAAGTAATAAATGCATTGAAAGTGTACAGTCTTTAGCTTTATCCTGAAGCAATTCTTTGTGCAGTTTCCAACATGATGTCTATTTTTTGCTTTGCACTAATTGGAGTCACATTGCTCGAGGGTTCCACCTGCACTGCCTATAAGTAAAGCCTTGGAACGTCGCATTAGTTTGAGAGCAGACTTCACTAAAGCAAAAGGAAGTTGTGATGTAGCAGACTACTAGAGTTCAAGTACTATGTTCCTAGTTTTGTAATGCTGCTAGCTGTGAACAATGATATTTATGTAATCTCAATAATTTTTTACAACCTGTATAGTGTTGCTGATGTGTAGCAATTCATTCTACAGCACTACCTTAACTAACAAAACAACTAATAACCGGGCTTTTTCTTATGATTAATTATAATGGCAGAACAACACAACTCCAGTCAAAAAAGTGGGTGGCTGCAAACTCTTAACGGTGCTCTGCAACGCGAAACGCACCTGCAAAATCTATTGCACATGTGCACAGAAAGAGACTTCAAACAAAAAAAGGATGGATGCGTGATCAATAACTGATGGCTTTTAACATTAGAAGCCAGGCTCTAAGTGCATATTAAACTCCAAAGCTACCTATCATGTAGCAGGGAATAAAATTGTCCACATTATACGTGGAAGGAGCCCTGCAAAACTGCCGAGAAATCCTGTTGAGCGGAATCAATAGCACCACCATGACACAGTGATTTTGTGCCCTTTATGTGGCGGAAATGGAATCGAAGAGAGGCATGCTGATGATTAGTTAAAATGCCATGTGCAATTTATGATCGCGCAATATTGCGAGTACTCTGAAAAGAAAAACAGATGCATAAAAATATATATGCATAAAAAGAGCATGCTTAAGAAAACGTTTCCTACCGAGCTCATCTGGAACCATCTGCGCACCGCTGCTGCATGGCAGTACATATTGAGGCAAAGGAAACAATTCAACTAGATTTTCTGCAAAATTCTAATCGATTAGTTCTATTTAAACAACTGTTTACGCACAATCCCACTAACAATGGAAAGTATGCATCAACTAAGTTATAAGAAATACTATGAGTTTCACTCGTCCAAAGGCTTTCTTTTATCCACAGAGCGCCACAAATGAGTGGCGCTCATTTTATCATATTTTGGGTGAATGCTGTGCACTAGATGGCGCCAGTTGTCCACCCCTCTGCCCCCCCCCCAAAAAAAAAATTTCTGTGGCTGCAGTTTGCAGAAATTAATTGGAAATGTGCCTCCCCAAGGATTTATAGATTGTAGTGTGGAGTTAGGCGGCCCTATTGACACCCACCACCTTCTTCAATGCTAAAGTCATTGTGTATTTCGATGTTTGCTCACTTCAAATAAACGATTAGGCCTGGATAGCTCTAGTGAGGCATGTTCAGAGTTTCAACTTAGTACCGATGATTACGAAGAAGAGTACAAATCTCTGGTGGCGTCACTAGCTTGAATGTGGCTCAATGAAGATGCTTAGCCGCTGGCACCTCTGTGGTTTACTATATTCAAAGTGCCAGAAATAATGTGTCGTATGTGAACTCTATTCCAAGAAATGTCAAGCTTCAAATAGACAGTTTCCGTGAGAATGTCTATCTGCAACTTAGAAACACTGACATACAAAAGAAAATATCACATGAACAGCTGATATTACAATAACGAAAGCTATCCATTAAAATTATGCATAAAGATTAGTGATGGCTTCCCGAAAAAAAAGAGGGGTTGGCTTGGAAATAGTCAAGGCACATCTGGATAAGACTGTGCTTATCTAAAAGTTTTCCACACAGACGGGGGTGAACATATAAATGTGTGAGACAGTACTTTGAAAAGTGCTACAGGTATGTAGGTGAGTATTGGTGAAAATGACTCGATAAGTATGAGCGAGTGCACACATAAAAAATTGGTTAGCATGAGCAAGTGTCTCACAATCTGTTTCTGAATACTAAGTAATGGTGTCAGAGAAATCTTACCAAGCTGGTCGGGCAGGACCACTGTGGCGCTGTCAAAGAACGCAGCAGCAGTGCTGCATCCTGAAGATAATGCAGAAGCAATGCTATTGCAAATCAGTTCTGCGAAAATTCGTGAACTAGAGGAAGCTTCATGAAAGTAAAAAAAATGCCATGCACCCAACAGTAGCATGAAGCACCAGAGGAAATTTGTAGCTTTCTGCTGCTGTAGGGAGGAGGACAATTTTTTCACTTTCAACAATAATTGAGACAGAACAACAGTCACACACGAGGATGGCAAAAAAGAAAAAAACTGGCCCTGTATATGAAGTATTGTCATACTCGAAGGCTGCAAAGCTCTGGACCCATTGACACCAGATAACCTGTCACTAGGCTCTGCAATGACAACAGACCGACAAGTCTTTGTATATTACTTTCATACATTACAAAGTAAAGATGTCAATGGAGCAACTAGCAATGCCATGCCTGCTTAACTTCTTATGGACTTTGAACAAGTAACCCACTCCACAGCAAACTTTCTCATTGCCTTGAACAGCATTCACAAAGTTCTTCTCCTGCCTTGTCCCATAATCGAGCCAAGAGCTCATGATATGTTAATGTTACAAGCTCCACCACCTTCTTCTTCCCTTTCTTCTGCATGGAGTATTTCCAAATTTGCTGGGGTGCATTTCACAGAAAACCCATGGTGTTCTGCAAACTTGTGCACTGCGGACAAACCCATGGTGAGCAAGAGCTGTGCTGACGGCTAATTGGGTGTAGCGCAAACCTTTGCTTGAATTTTCACCTGCTTTAGGCACATGCCTATGTACTATTTTCTAGACATGATCATCACGTGTACACATTTGTTCGTATTGTCTAAACCTGGAGCTCCTTGTGAGCGATTTACTGACGAGAAAATGTGTTTATCGGTAAATATGTACTACAGGCCCAATTTGGCCGGCCACTGCATCAGGCAATGCCTGACGCAAGCACATAGCATCTACGGTCATGTTGGCGCTTTCAACAGGACCTTCTTCCGATGGGTTGATTAATGGGGTTCAACACCTCAAAGCGACACTGGAGCTATGAGAGATGTCATCGTGGAGGACTCTGGATTATTTTGGCCACATCAGTTCTTTAATGTGCACCTAAATCTAAACACCATGGGTGTGCTTGCATTTCGCCCTTTCAAAATGAAGCTGCCATGCCCAGGAATCGAACTATCAACCACATGCTTAACAGCACAATGCCAAAGTCGATAAGCCACCACGACGGGTATCATGTTAACTACACACTTACTTTGGACACTCCTGGACACAGCGCGGCACTAATTTACGGGCCTGAAGTACCTCATTAATCAGTAAAAGAGAATCGCGCAAACCAGGACGACCACAAAATGAGGGACACAGACAGAAGTGCTACTAACAACTACGTTTATTCTCGCGCCCCAACGCACATATATACACCATGGCCACACATGCACAAATGTAATCAAAATGAACGCATCAAGTACGCCAGGCAGTTGTTAACAGATATGTGAGTTTAAAATACGACACTCTGCAGCTCAAATAGATAAGGATGTCACTGAGACAGTCATCTGCTTTTTATCTTTATTTGATAAGCTTCTAGCACTAATCGCGCGTGCTCGCTTTTGCTTCGCCCCAGAATGAAGGTCTCATCAAAGCGCGGTGCACAACGGCGGCACATATTCAAATCGGATGCAATATGTGCCTCTTTGTCAGCATTACTGTTTGCTTTTCTGGCATGTTCCCTCAGTCGCTCGTTGATGCATCACCCGGTCAGACTAATGTACGTCTTTGCACATGATAAAGGTAGGGCGGAAACCACTCCCATTGCATAGGGAACGTACGATATCCCATGCCTAATTTAGGAGCCTCGCCTGTTATCACTGAATGTCCGGGCCTAGTTTTGCGAGCTTATTCAGAACAGAAAAATCTAGAGGGACGCCGTGCCTACTTGCGACCTTTTTAATGTTGTGGGAAACCTTATGTATATAAGGCACCACCGCAGGTCATAACGCTTCACGTTCTGTCGTCGACCTCGTACTCGGCTTTCTGATTTTCAACCTCTGTAACAGATTTTCGGCTATAGCTGTCAATAGTCTCACAGGGAACCCTGCTGCCGAAAGCCGGCGAACCTGATTATCAAACTTGCCTGCATTTTATGCACACACGATTATTGAGAGCTAATTATATGCATTGGGATGCTATACTTCTTTTGACAATTCTTGAATGCTCTGATTTGAAAAACAAAAGGTCCTTTTGTGCCCGAAGAAGGCAAACCCAACAAACATGTCGTTGACAGCACTTTAGGCTAAGATCAAGGAACTGCAAATGATTACGTGGCGTAAATCATGGGTAAATCTTAGCCCTTGACAAGATTGAATAAAAAGACTTAAAACCTCATTAACTGTATCCAGGTAGGAGGAGTCACACGCTAAAACACTAAAAGTCGTCGACGTATCTATAAAGCTTTAAAACCCTTCCCTCTTTAATTGTGCACCATGCTTTCATGAGACCTTCATTTTGGGGCGAAGCATAAGCGAGCAAGTGCGATTAGTGCTTAAGCTGATCACACAAAGAAAAAAGCAGATGACTGTGCCATTCATCTGCTTACGAAGTATGAAAAAAATGGCTGTGGCTTAGCTAAGGTTAAGGCCAGGATGCGAAGCATACTTGCCTTTATTTTAGTTGTTTAACCACTGTTTAGCCTGGTGTACTGCTGTTGCTTGGCTATATTTGGTTCGGCTAGACGAAGAAACAACTCATGCAGGCGAGCGCACGAGCTGAGACCCGGCTATGTAGCTACGCGGCCGCAAGCGAGCGCATGAGTTGTGCCTCCGAATGGGAGCGCGGGGAGGCGTTCCAGACAACCGGAGTGGCCCCCGCGAGAGACGCGCACCCATCATTGCGCCGGGGAGGCGTTCCTGACAACACACCACGCTTCTGCTGGAGACCCGCGCCCATTGGCGTGCCGAGGAGGTGTTTTGCAGCTGTTATGACGTGATATGGTAGCTACGCGGCCGTCGGCGGCGCAGCAAGGAAGAGCGCGGTTGTGCGGCTAGTATGCTTCGCATAAAAAAAATTACCGACGATTACGTTACTTCCTAATGTGAAATTTGAGCGCAGCAAATAAGCTGTTTCACGTTTTCGATAGATTGAGCCGCCGCCACCGATCTGGCTCTCTGATTGCCACCGCACAGGGGTTGCATTGGAGGAGGAGCGAAGAAAGGAATTAAGTTCGAGCCGGCGCTTTGACAACCGGAGACTCGCAGGAAGAGGGGGGAGGGGGGCGGCGTGTACACCCAGCGGCAAACGATGGGGGCAGAAGCGCGCGCAGCAAGCGGACAACACGATAAAGGGAGGAGGGAAGAGATAGCAGCGACTGACTGATGCCGCTGACGCCGATAGTGAGTCAACCCCAGCTGCGGAGATGGTTTCAGGGACAACGCCGCCGATGCCGACACAAACAATATGATACCCTCGCTTCCGCAGCGCTAAGAACCAGGTCTAGCCGTGGGAAGGTGGTCACGTATTCGTCGACGTGCCGGGGCCTACGTGAAATAACCGGCGCGTCGGCAACTGAAGAGCACCCTATCCGCCACACAAGAACAGGGGGGGGGGGGACCCTTTCCTCCTCTTTCTGCATGGCGGCGACGGTGTTCTATGCAGTCACGTTATCTTGACTATCAGTCGGTCGCTGCTAGCGCTGGGGGGATGAAAGGGGGGCGGAGCGGGTTACGAGGCCGACAACGCCGACGACGACGCGAAACCCAGGAACGGACGCCAAAGAGCTGCGCTCTAAAAAGCCACGTTACGGAGCTCTTCTGCAGTGGTATCGTGCTGCCGCCGAGCGTGCGTCTGGTGAACAAAGTCGGCTCCCGTAGGATAACGGCGAAAATGCATGCTCCTAGCCTAGCGCTGCCGATGTGATAACTCCCTGCCGCTTCCTCGTCGCCAGTCACGATGTAGCCGACCTTTTACACCGAACGCACGCTTGAGAGAGGGTGCGATCGCGCAAACAGCTCGCTTTTCCGTTCGTTCGGTCTGGCTGCGACGTCACAAAGTAGGCCGTCCGCAAGATTTGTGAGAACGGGAGGGGGAGGGGAGCACAGCCAATAAACGAGCGAGCCCAGCCCCGGAAGTTTGCGTCACCAGTTTGAGCTTCGATCGGGGACGATACATTAAGTGCAGAATGTTTGTGATGCTTTAATAATTAAACACGTAATATAAGAAAAAAATTCTTACTGTTGCAACATATAATCTGCCTCGGAAATCTCATGCGAGAGCAGAAAACTAATTTAAGCGGCATATATTTTGGTTTAGTCCGCTAGGTGGTATCGCACACGCCAAAACAAATTGGCGGGAGCGCGCAGTTCAATTGCAAAATCGCTGTTCGTCGGTTGCAAAAAAAAATGTCGTCCCACAAGAACGTCAGGCTTGGCCCTCACGTGTCGCCACACCAACGTGAACTGTTGGTGGCGTTCATGGAGGGCCATCCCTACCTTGTGCGGGCATCGTGCGCACTCACACAGGAGTGCACGGTGGAGCGGAGGCGGCAGCTTTGGAGTGAGCTCGCCGCCCTGCTGAACACAGAGGGCCTGGCCGCCAAGACAGCCGAACAGTGGCAGGTGTTTTGGCGGAAGGAAGTATTTCTTTCCCGCCGAGGTGCCGCCGCAGCTTCCGCAAGGTAAAGGTGAGTGCGAGGAGCGGTTCTGTTGCTCGCGATATTTACAATGCTGTCCGTAATTGCAGCGGCACGGGTGGTGGCCGTCTGCCCGGCCTTCGTGGCCGTGTCATCGCCTTAGTGGGCACCTCCACGGTGACCGGAGTGTGCGAGGCCTTCTACCAACCGCTCGACGAGGTAAGCCATTGACAAATGCACCAAAAAACGGGAGGACGCGGCAGTAATTTACAGTAGTTGCGCCGTGTATACTGCATCGCGTAAGCAGTGTTATACCCCAGTCACGCAGGCCGCTTCATTCGCGATCGCGCCCAGTTTAGATAGAATTTCTCGACAGCCACTGGCTCCTTTCTTCGTTCCGCGAAGGGAGGCAATAGAAATAGAGAAATTTTGCCCCGATCGGGATCGATTCAGATCAAAAGTGCCTGCGTGACACTAGTATAACAGATATAGTTTTTTTTTTCCTTTATGTGCCTGTGTTTGCTGCTGGCATGCACAAGATGGTTTACTACTGGGATTTCAAGAGATTTTTTTCTGCTGTCATAACTCTGCGTTAGTGCATATTGGGAGGAGCAGATTACGCAAACTTGACAAAACTGCTTCTTCGCATCTTATACATAATGCAGCCCGCCATGGAGGTGACCGTACAATCTGTGGGCACCACCGCTGGAACAAGTGGCCTTTCACCTGAAGGTAAGCTTTTGCTCTTCCCTGTTGCCTTCCTGTTTGTGGAATCTGTTTCGTATATAAGGAACGCAAACTATTTCTACTCTAACCGTTGAGTGAATGTACCCTATATAACCAATATAGGAGCACTGCAGCAGCCAGGAGTGGTCCCTGTTGAGCCACTGCCCCGAAGCCCTCCAGCCACTGCACAGCCTGCAGCTGGCCCTGGCGGAGTGAGAACCAGTAAGTGAAAAGGAAATATCCTGCAATGTCACAGCTTGAATGCACTGGACGTAATGTAGTTGTGTGTTTAGTTCATTAAAAAGTGGTACTTTTTCCAGGCTACCAGCCCCGGGTGCAGCGCCGGTCTCGAGGCCCTCGCCGGTTGTCCCACCGGGACGCCTTGGTCGAACGGCTCGCGGATGACTACGCCAGAACCGTCGCACAGAACGACGAGACAAACGAAGTGCGTGTGCCCTTGCCTGCTTTATATGGTGGAGCGTAATAGAATGACAGTAGACAGGTGTAACATTTTTTTAGCAATTTGATGAGCTGCACAGGTCACTAACTCGCATACATGGCTAACACGTGTTTCAATAGCTGAACTGAAAAAAAAAAGACTAAAGGAGACGGACGAGAACATCATCATACATTACGTACATGGTCATAAACACGGTCACTTGCAATCATTAACACAATGTAACAGCTTCAAACACAGTAATCACTGCCATTAGCATTTCTGCAACAGGCAATAACTGGGTGGACTAGACAACGGGGACACTTGCAATCAATCACACAATAACAGCTTCATACATTCCTATTTCCACTAAAGCTCTTTCTTTTGAGCAGTTTCATAAACATGGCAAGTTGCCTGTAATTAAATCACTCGTTTTAAAACACTGCCTCATATGACTTACTCGTTTCAAACCTTGGCCGCCCACTTTCAAGTATTAGCTAATGAATTTTTCCGCATATGCTGTAATTGCACCACACACATCGGATTGCGCATGCTGATTGTGATAGTTGTCCCCCATCACACAAAAATATTCATGTCTGAAACATTATTACCAAGGCAGCGGGGTAAATTGAGTGGCATATGTAAAACACCTAAAATGCTCTGGGCCCTTCATCTTCATAATTATTTGCAAAGGCGGTAGCTAACTCACAGTTCAAATTTAGCTTGCACATCGCCGTAAAGTTTCCTTTATTTTGACGCACTTAGAAACACTATAGCTTGCATAGTTCATTGAGGACGATGGAGAACACAAACCTCAATAAACTATTGAAACATAAAAAAAGGAGAACACTGTTGATTAATGCGTTGCAATGGTTGTAATTAAGGCAGTAAGAGGAAAACTTTGCCACACAATATACTCAGGACTGTGGCTATTTCCACAAAGTTTGAAGTTGCTAACTTGTTCTGGAAGGCTGGGAAACATCACATATAATGGCAGTGCGACAGCTTGCAATGCTTGAATAACAATTTATATACAGGGTCCAATACATGCTTTTGCAACAAAATGCAACATAGGGCCTAGCATTCTTTGCTACAGTGATACATGTCAAGGTCGCTTGCTCATTTGCAATCCCAAACTTATTGCTATGCCATCTGTTAACTTTCCGGCGGCTCGACAGCATAAAAGTACATATGGTATTGATATTTCTTTGCACAACTACATGAAAAGCAACAACAAAAAACAGATACAATGGTGCAGACAGACAACAATATAGAAAGTTTTTGTCCTTGTCCCCATAACTAATGAACATATGGTAATCTGAATGAGCATACATGCAGTTGAGCGCCTTTATACCTAAAGTGCTTGGGACCACCAAAATCATCCGTTTTACAGCTCACTTTGTAAACATTGTGCACAGCACGCCTCACACTAGGAACCGACCGAACATAATTACTCTATCGTTATGCAGGTCACTTTGCTGTAGAGGTGCTTGACCGATTGTGCGGAAATGGATGCTGATGTAATGATTTCTTTATAGCTCCTTCATGGTATCCGCCAGGGCGTAGACCGGCTGGCTGCAGCTACTGAGCGGGTCGTGGCTGCTGTGGAGCGGCAGGCTGACCAAGTAGCGGAGGCACTGCGGCCAGTGGGGCAGCTTTCGCAGCTCTTGGGCCAGCTAATGCAGGAGGCAGTAGCTGCAAGGAGGGAATAGACAATTTGAAGTTTTACTATTTATTACTTGTATTTTTTTGTATTACTCATTATTATTCGTTCATTATTATTCGTTCATTATAACTTTCATCCTGTTTTGTACATTTAAATATTTTTTTAGTGATCTCTAAGCTTTGAGATGTTACTCGAAGGTAGCAGAAATAAAATAGTTACCTTATTTCTGTTATGTGCACAAGAAATTGCATACTATTTTTGTAACTTTATCGTGTGTATGTTTTAGCATTTTTTAGCAAGTATCATTAATATATTTCGGGTGTGTCAGTCATATGAGTTAGGTGGCAGTCATGCTAGCGTTGCTCTTTCTGTACTCTGTGTTGTTGCACTGAGGTCCAATTTTTTTTCTTGCAAGGTTCCATATCCAGTGTCTACCTGAAATCACTAGATGGCTGCTTTAGAATTGTGTTACACATTACATATAGTGAACCTAACTCTTGATTTGGCGCCTGACGGGGATTCTCCAGCTAACAGCTGATGCCTTGTGCGCGGAGAAAAACAGTATTAGTCATATTGTTTTCAACTAGGTCATGTTACTCCTGCCATTTATATCGAAGTACAGAATGCGTCAGGCTTGCATGATGCTTTTTATTTGTATGCTTAGCACTTTTATAATGAGAGGGTAATAAGTGTTACATGAAGCACTTCTGGCTAGCCACATAGGCTCCTGCTGTGATATTTTTTTGCTACTACTTCCATGTAACTTTATATATGCTAAGCTACAGCTATGGAGTGCATTACTGTACCTGATATTGAAGAGTAGTTCAAGGTGCTGTGATATGTGACATACACACGTCCTGCAGGCTTCCTGCTACAGCAGCACGTTAGTCCAGCTCATTCTGACATATTTCGTCACTGTTACTACTTCAGATATGTTGTATTATATGGGGTGTATCTGAATGCAGAACATGTAGCGGCTGACATTTATCTGTATATTTTTGTGACACGAGGATGTTTACAAAGTTGAAACCATGGAGTACATTAAAGTAATACCATTTCCTTGAGCTACACCATGTCTTGGCTTTACTCCATGCTGGCTGAATATACTACATGAACAATGTGCCCGTTGCAGTGTGAAATGAAATGTTCTTGTGACGTTTCAATCTAGCTACCCAGCTGGCTACAGGGGTGGACAAAAATGTCGAAATGGCACGACATGTCTTCGTGCAAAACCTACCTCTGTCTGTTTTGTTTTCAAAATTCCCTGTTATAAGAGAGTGTCATTTTGTATTTTGTGTTTCTAGTTATTTAAGAATAAAATTACAAAAGAAAAAAAGAACCCGGAAAAGAGATGCAGCAGCACACCCGCTCAGGTGCTTGTGCTGTTTTTTGTATTCTCCTTGAATTTGCGTTCCCATCAGGAACTAAGTTGCCCTGCAACACTTTTTTAACGTATCTCTTCCTCTGTTTCTAAACCTTTTGTTACTGTGACACACCCTGTGAAAATCCGGAATGGAGATTTCAGTATTAATCAAAACAAATATTTTTGAAAATGCCTTGCATCCTTTTTATCAAGGGCGACCATTTCAATTTTTCAATGGCATTATGAGGTTTGCCTTTTCACGCCTATGTTGGAGAACTCACCTGGCTTTACGGTTGAGCCGCGCGACGAGCCTGCTGTTGCTGCCTCAGCCGACGATGCAGCACACGCAGGTGAGTGGTACGCCAGCTATGGGCCGCAGAGAAGAGGTCGACAACCTGGCTCCTCATCTGCTTCGCCCTCATCAGCAGCTCTCTGGGCGTTTCATGCCGGCAGGTGTGGTGCCCTTGAGACACAGGCAAGCCCTGTTGCAGCGGTGGCTGGTTGCCATCGGCCTCCTCATCACTGTCCTGCAGCTCCGGCTCCCCTTCCTTCAAAGCAATGTTGTGGAGAGCGGCGCAGGCTGCCACGATTGTGGCTGCATCCTTGGGCTCATAAAGGAGTGTCCGGTACCTTTGAAGGCACCGGAACCTTGCCTTCAAGACGCCAATACCGCAACAACAGAGTGGCAGTGGGTTCGGGTCAGTGGCTCTCTCGGCTCCTGAGTTTTCTCGCAAATGGTAAGGTTTTTTCGACCTTACCAACCCCACCTCGCTTTGAGGATCCCTTTAAATCTCTCAGGACTCGCTTCGTCGTGCGATTGGGGCTCTTGGGCGCCCCCTTTCCTTATTTTGACCATCTAATACCGTGAGCCGGCCGGCCGGTGGCCATGGCCGCTTGTGTACGCGGCCATGCCTAAGCCTGCGGTTCCTCAGGACGAGCAGACGTCCGGGCGATACTCCCCTAGCGTTGTCAAAACGCCTCGCTCGGACGGCTCCAATGAGTCCGTTTTTTCTAATGAAGGGGACGCGGTACTTCGCGAGGCCCAGTTGCCAGGGGGGGAACGCGATCCGCCCGCAAGGGGCGGCCCCGCTACCGTGTATTTACCATCTGTTGTTGCTGCTCCCAGCTCCCCGGCTTCCGTTTGCGGCACCTCGGTTCCCACTGTTCCCCTGGATCCCGAGCAACGCATTACCGCCTCCATTCACCGCATAGTAGAGAAGCAAAAACTAATCACAGACTTGATCTTCCACGCCTCCTCTAAAGTGCCAAATGCTCAACGCTCGCAAATCGTATCCTGGCTTGCCGAGATTTTACAGAAATGCTCTGACGTTCGAGCGATTGCTGCCCATCAGGCGGGTCGCGTTGAAGTGTTGCGGTACCAGCTGCAACAGGCGAGGCGCCTTGCTGGCGATACGCTGGCGGCTCCACCGCGTCCTCCTTGTCAGCCCAGGACATACGCGGCTGCGGCGCACCTTGGTATGCAGGCTGCTTCCCCCACGACCCGGCCGCTCCCAATCAGGACCCCTGCAGATGTTCAGCCAACGGTCCCGGACCTGCCGATACTTCCTCCCCGGCCCGATGCAATCAGGCGAGAGCACGAATTTATCCTGTTCCTCACCCCTGTCGCTCCTTCCGCCTCGCCGGCGCGCGATGTCGTAGCCCTTCTCAAGGCGAACATAGATCCAATAACGGAGGGAATCGGTGACGTCTCGATGCGCCGTACATGACACGGCATCACAATCTTCACTAACGAGCGTCACTATTTCGACCATCTCAAGGCTGCAATTGAAAGGAACCCGATAACGCGTACCGCGATTTCCATAAAGGTTGCCCAAAAACGACAATCCCATATTCGGATATCAGGTGTTGATCCCGACGTACCAGCTCATGCCCTCCTTGCTGCTATCAATGCACGCAACCCATCAATCCAACTCGATCCTGATACCTGTAAAATACGAGTCTCTTTCCGGGAACGCTCCGGAAACTTCAGCCATGTCCTTGCCGTCGATGCAGCGTCCTTCCGCTCCCTTACTGCCCTCGGCCGTTTGATCATAGGCTGGACTTCGGTGACGGTGCGAGAAGACCTACATGTCCCCACCTGCACCTACTGCTCAACGTACGGACACTCCAAACGCGCCTGTCCCCATAAGTCGGACCCTTCGCGGATGGTGTGCACGAAATGTGCTGAGGCGCATTTAGCAGAAACGTGCTGGGTGCGTATGGGGGACGCTGCGGTATCGTGCGCCGAGTGCCGGCGGGTAGCTAGGCCGTCGTCGCATCCCACGGGAGATGCGACTTGCCAAGTGATGCTAGAACGCATGGCGCGTATGCGCATGCGCACAGACTATGGATAACATAGCATGCACCACCTACTCCTGTCCCCTGGGGGCTGCGCGGTGGCTCTGGCCATTTATACTCCCTGCCAACAGATACACTGGTATCCTTTCTATACCTCGGCTTCTGGACTTGACGCTTATGTCAGTTTGCCGCTGTGCAGCCCCTTTCCCTGGAGGGCGGGTGCATGCGCCCCTCTATTCTCCTCAATCCTTGTTCCCGTCTGGTTGCTCCCCTTGTCCCTCGCTTCGTTCTAGTGGCCTGCTTCTCTCTCTTTTCTTCCTTCCTATCTTCTATCTCTCTTTCCTCACTCTTATCCTCTTCTCTGTTACCTTCTGCCTCCCCTTAACTTCGCACATTCTTCCTTTCTTTATTTCTGTCTCCCGCGATACTATACTCATCTTAACGTTCTTTTCCCCTTTCTTTTCTATACTCAACCATGGCCCATTCCATACCCGTTAAATTTTTACAGGCTAATCTGGCACATTCCCGACAACCCACATTGTAGTTGTCGGACTTTATCCAGCAGCACCACATTGATTTTATAATCATTTCCGAACCTTATACACAAGGCAACTCTATTCCGCACCTACCTCACGCGCACATCACCTTCGCTTTACCAGTAAATCCCCGTCTTGCTCTTTTAGCCCCTAAACATACCTATGATTTCTTCCTAGTCCATTCCGACCCTCTATATCTCATAGTCTCCTGTGTTGCCCCTTCAGTTTCTTTCGCCATCTTCGCCGTTTACGCTCCCCCTCACGAACCCCTGGAACCCCTTTTTGATGCCCTACAAGCTCGCCTGTCCTCTCTTACTCAACCTTTTCTGGTGCTGGCGGGGCATTTTAATGCGAAGCATTTACTGTGGGGCCCTGTGGAAGGCGATATCAGGGGAGCGCAGCTCACACAATTTGCTGCTGCCAACAACTTAAAAGCATTAAATGACCCTCGCTCGCCGCCTACCTTTCAATCCCACCTTGCTGCGAGTTGGATCGATGTTTCCTTTGCATCAGTTCCTCTCGCCGCATGTGGCTACAGCTGGTTCGTTGACGAATCCGAAACGTTATCCGACCACAAATATATCCTATTTTCCTTTTTTGGCCATACCAGACCCCACCATAAACGATTAACAAAATCGACTACCTCTCATCTTTTACAGTCACTCGTCACCTGTCCTTGGTTTTCGTTGGTCCAACAGACAACTTTACTATCACCGAACGTAGTCGATTTGGTTTTGACGAAGTTTTACATTATCTTCGACAGGCTTCGTCATCTCCATTCTCGCTGGATAAAGCCGCGCCCCTCTCCGACTAATTCATGGTGGACTCCCGACCTCACTATTGAACGCAAACGGATCCGTGCGTTCCGTCGGCGCTTCCAGCGCACCACTGACCCGCTCCTTCGACAGTCGTTTAAGGCTCAGTACTACGATGCCCATGCCGAATACAAAATGCACATCGACCAGGCCAAATCTGCAGCCTCCGAATCTATCTGTTCCGACCTTTCCAAACGCCATCTCTTCGGCCTTCCTTTCCGCATCTGCTTCGACAAACTTTCCCGTACCAACCAACTCCCCTCCCCGATGGTCGTCCCACATGCAGCGTGCTTGAGTCGGCTCGCTTTCTCCTTAATGTTCACGTGACTCAAGACTCTCCCTCAACAGATAATGATGACCACGTGCGCCTGCGTCAAATAACTGCCACGCCTTATTCATCCAAAACTATTGATCTCCCTTTCACTATTCCAGAAATAGAACATGCTATCAATTCAGGCAACACCAACGCCGCCCCAGGTCTAGACGGACTGACTCTTCCCATGCTCAAGACGATTTTTTACTATCACCCGTCCTTTTTCCTCTTCATTTTTAATCATTGTCTCAATCTCTCCTACTTCCCCACTCATTGGTGCAAAGGACGTGTTATCTTTATTGCTAAACGCAACCGCCCACTCGACTCTCCTTCATCCTACCGCCCTATTATTATAAATTCTTTGTTTAGTAAAATTCTCGAACGTCTCCTAAATTCCCGGCTCTACTTTCTTCTCCACTCCAATCATTTACTTCATCCGCGTCAATTCGGTTTTACACATGGGAAGAGTGCGACCACCGCTTTGTACCGTCTCAGACAAACTTTAAACACCTACAAAGACCGGAAACAACACGCAATTCTTATCTGCTTAGACTTTAAAGGCGCTTTCGATAGCGTTTGGCACCCTGTCGTCCTTCATTTTTTACGCTCGCACAACTGCCCTTCCAATCTGTACCACCTTCTACAATCTTTCTTAGAAAACCGACAGATCATTTTCCGTTCGCAGACTGGTCAGGTGTCTGATACGCCTACTTTGGGCAGCCCTGAAGGGTCACCACTCTGTCCACTGCTGTGGAACATTGTCATTTACGGATTGCTTGACCTCCCCTTTCCACCGGACGTGGTTGCGCAGGCCTATGCAGATGACACTGTCATAGTGCTCTCTGCAGACAATCGTCGCGCTTTAGAATCCAAGGTAGCTCTTACTCTTAATCTTATCTCGACCTGGGCACAGCGTACGAAACTCACCATTAGTACCGACAGATCTTCCTGTTTATACTTCCCCAATAGCCACTCTGCTTCCTCTTCCCGCACCCGTCTTCCCATAGTTCGTTTTAATGGCTTTCCCCTCAAATTTCAGTCGAACATTAAAATTCTTGGGGTCATCTTTGAGACCCACCTAAACTTTAACGCTCATTTAACGAATCTCCGTACAACAGCAGACCTTCTCTCTTCCCGTCTTCTCCTGTTCGTTCGCATGCATTATTCGATGGCCCCTTCCGCTCTCCGTCTCCTCTATAATCAGGTTTTACTTCCGTCCATCACATATGCTTCTCCCGTCTGGTGGCCAACGTTTCCTACTTCACAGTCTAAAATCAAAATATCCTCAGTCCAACGTACCCTTCTGCTTCCAATCACCGGTGCCTTCCGCACGACGCGTACCTCGTCGCTTCAGGTTCTGGCTAACACACCACCGCTCCATATTGAATTAGACCGTCTAAACGCCTACTTCTCTTTATTTGCACTCAAAGCGCTCACATTTTATGGTCCTGACTCCTACCATCCGGCGCTTGTTAACTACCCCATGAACCCCTGGGACTTTCATCCAAGCATGAAATCTCGTTTCACCCATTACCGCCTTCGACTTCAAGATGTACCCTTTGTAACCACTATGCCGGCCTATCATCTGTATACCGACGGCTCCTACACTTCCCAGTCCGCAGGCGCCGCTTTCGTACTTTATAGTCCAACAGGCCGCATCACCAAAGTTGGAAAATTTAAACTTTTTGGTGCCACTTCATCTTATGCTACCGAAACAGCTGCTTTACTGGAGGCATTAGCCTATATACAGACTTTGCCCCATTTCATCCCTCTACACATCTACACCGATTGCTTGTCCATGCTCACTACATTGAATACTTTCACGACAACAAATCCCTCTGTCAGGCAAATCAAGCAGCTCCTTCAGTTCATCTCTAACCGGCGACGGGTATCTCTTTTCTATGTACCGGCACACCAGGGCATCGAGGGAAACGAGATGGCGGACTTCCTCGCCAACTCCGCCGCTTCCCATGGTGTTTCTCGAACCCTCCTTGTCGCTCCCTTCTCTATCAAATCAAGGATGCGTACCTATTCCTTCGCCCAGTGGAATGCTCACCGGACGCGAGAGAATAGCGACACTGCACTCTTTCAATGGATAAAAAACGTCAATCGCATTCCCTCTTTCTTTCCACCGAAAAGACCCATTGTCCATTGTCACCTCCGCTCATGGCCGCTTCCCTTTCTATTATTTCCGCTTTCACCTTTTATCCCACAGTAACTGTGCCTGTGGTAATCCTTGCACAGACTTGCTTCACTACTTCAATGACTGTCCCCTTACATCTCACATTGCTAATCCCCTTAAAGAGAATCTCCCCTCTACCATTACCCCTGATCGTTACCTCTCCTTTCTTACAGATCAAAGAAAGCGCGCACTTCTTATTCGTCTATATCGAATCATTTCATCGTTCACTTTCCCGGACTCCTCCTAATTCTTTCTACAATCATACCTTTTCCTTAATCGGTTTCCTTTCCCTCTCCTCTTTCCCTGTCTCCACTTTATATCCCTCCCACCTTGCCCTTCGCCTTTCGTCTTATGGTGTCCTTGGTTATGCCAACCAAGGTGGAGCTTGTCTCCGGGGACACTATGGACGGAATGGCTGCTTTCTTCTTTTGGCAGTTTAGCTTCTCTTCCCACCCTTCTCTGTGCCCTAGATACACCTTCTCAACCTGCCTGACATCATTTTCAGCTTTCTTGCAGATCTTCTGTTGACCTGCAGTCCAGTGGATTCTGCAACCCCACTGCTGCCTGATGTCAAGTCACCCCTACCGGAACCATCCGGTTTTGCCACTACTCCTCCAGGCCGGTGCAGTCTGGTCTACCGGAAACTCTGCACCGCTTTTCGGAATCCTGCTGGACCTGCTGGCCTCCTTGGACCATGCTCTCTTAAGACGTCCTAGTTCCTTTTCCCCCTTTTTCCTCCTACTCAATAAAAAATTGGACGCAACGAGACCTCACCCGTCCCACGCCGATGCAGACAAGTCCTCCGCCGTCCTATCCCCTCCTGGTATGCATAAACATTTTCTGTTGGTTTAACTCGGTTTTTTTTTCTTGATAATTCGCTTTACTTCAAATTACATTTTGGGTTTCTACCCCTCTTCATTTAATTTTGATTGGCTTAAAGCTGCTATACCTTGGTGGTGCGGCTTTACCTCATTTTTATTTAGCTTATTTTTGTTTTACGAGGGGCTCAAAAATACGCCAATACCCCTCTCCACAACGTTCCTCATGGAGGCATGGGCCTGGTTGTAGCGCCCCTCCGGAGTGTCAATGCCTGGATGGCCTGGCACAGGTGTCAGCAGCCATGGCTCAAGAGGGTAGCCTGAGTCTCCTGCAGCACTCACCAAGCACCCATTCTCCACGTCGCAGGTTACGTGTGAGGCGGCCTAACAGTGGTGAGTGCCTCCACACGTAGGAGTCATGGCACGATCCGGGGAAACGGGGATCGATGTCCATGATGCGCATGTGGGCATCACACACCTGGAGGGCAGAACAAACGGGCGGAAAATGGTTCAGAATAAGCAATTTGAGCTGGAATATTTTCATATTTCACGTCATGCTGACAGATAAATAGTCTGAATGAAATGTTTCTGCACCAACATGATTTCATAATTCTTTCCCAGACACAGCTGCATTCTTTCTTACCTTAGTAAAAAGCAATCTCCGAAATAGTCTTCTTTAATTATTGCAAGAAATGTGCAAAAAGCTACATTCACGAGACATTTGTGAATTAACGCTCATCATAGCCGCCTTGGATGTTCAATGCGTACTCTTATACCCGTACCGCAAGGGCACTATCGATCGATTTGATTCGGTTCGAAATTATCAACCGCGATTACCTGCCTCCCGCAGCTTAAGCAAATGAGTCAATCTGGACCGTGTTGCAAGCAGCGGTCGATGTAGCGTCAACGTGTGGGGGTGTATTTACAAAGACGGCTTGGGTCCGCTTGTACGCCTGGACGGTCGCTTTAATGGCGCAGCATACTTAGACCTCCTCGACACCGTCCTTATGCCGTACACCCTGGTTGGCCCATTTGAGGACGGCTTGTTTTACTTCCAGCACGACCGGCGCCCAGTTCACACCGCAGCATCCGTGACTCGCCTGCTGGAAGACAAGTGTGTGATGGTGTTGAACTGGCCTCCGCAATGTGCGGACATTAATATTATTGAGAATGTATGGGCTGAAATAAAGAACGCCTTGTCTCGTCGGCCGCTCCACAGGTGTTCATCGGACAACCTGTGGGCGGCTCTTCAAGATGAATGGGAGAAGCTAGCGCCTTCTTCCTTGGGCGATAGCCTCTACGAAAGCTTGCCACGCAGAATGGCCACCGTATTCGTGCTAGGGGTGAACCAACAAAATACTGAGACTTCGTTTAAATGTTGCACGAGGACAAGCCTGTGACTGCTTCTTTTCTTTGTTGTCGTTACAAAACGGACGAAGTAAACTTTCTTTTCTTTTGTGCAAGTGTTGATCATGTCAACGAATGCACGTATGGCGCTATCACGCAGCTGAATCCTATGTCTTAATTGCACAGCACGCGTGCCGCATCACCAAAACGCGCAAGCAAGATGCGCAAGCAGACGCCGCCGCAAAACGGTCAGTGCGCACCGCCGAACCATTTCGGTCGGCACACGAACGCGCAAGCCTTGCAGCGCCACGCAGGCAGTGTGGTAAACCGCAGGCCGGCCCCTTGGCGACCGGAAGGAGCAATTCTGCTTTGTAGATGTTCTCCGCCTCACGCTATACCACAATGTAGCACCTTGGTTCCATGAGCATGCACAGGGGGCGCTGCATGTAGCGACGGACACAAGCTCCGAATGTCCTATTTGAATCCATGAGTACTGTACATGACTCTGTTGGCTCCTGGCGCCGATTTCGTGCAGCCGTTCAAGGAAGCTTTGAACTCAGCAATGGTTAATGGATGATTGTACGGTTCACTTCCGCTAGCTTTACGGTTCAGTGCCTTACTTTCAGCTATCTGTTTATGTTGCTGGAATGACTGCGAGTAGTTCGCAGAGCTAGAAACTCGATCGAAGTGTCCTCCCAGAGCGTTCGCCTGGTCTTGAAGGCTGTGGCCTTCATCATCAACCAAAGGCATGTTGTAGGTTTGTCGAGTAATTAATTTTCTTAGCCTGTTCCAGACTTTTGCTTCTTGTGTATAGGAATTTATGCTTGTGACGTATTTTTCCCAGCTTTCTCTTTTAGCGATACGACGCGTTCGTCTGGCTTTGGATTTCACGTGCTTATAGTCGGATACAACTTCAGAAAAAAGGGGAGGCCCCGCCCAGACGACCGAAGCGGCGAAGTCACCGGCCGTCCGGCGCATGACGCCGGTCCAGAGTGCGCGCCCATTGGTGGATGCTCGTGTGCATCCGCCTCGGAGGAGTAAACGCCCCCTTTTTTCTAAAGTTGTATCAGACTATAAAGTTGATGAGGTTTTCTGCCGTTGGAGATTGGCGTAGTAAACGCCAGGCTTTGTTTTGCTCCTTACGCGCATTCTTTCATTGCTCATTCCACCACGGCACGTGCCTCTTTTTTGTAGTCCCCTTCGTTTGTGGAATGCACTCTATTGCAGCGTCAATTATAAAAGCGGTAAAATAAGCAATAGCATCGTTCACACTAAAATCTTTAAAAGTGTTTCGCTGCATCTGGGTGATTTCCTCAAATTTTTTCCAATCTGCGGATGCAACTTTCCATCGAGGGGGGTGTGGCAGGAATTCATTTTGTTCTAAAGCTTTGAGGCAGATGGGAAAATGATCACTCCCATATGGGGTTTCGACTACCTCCCATTCTAGGCAAGGTACAAGTGTAGCCGAGCAGATAGCTAAATCTATCGCAGAGTACGTGCCATGTGTTGTGCTATAGAATGTCGGCTCCTTTTTATTTAATATGCATGCACCTCAAGAAACAAGGAAATTTTCTATTAAGCGGCCTTTGACATCGCATCGAGAGTATCCCCAGAGAGTATGGTGCGCGTTGAAATCTCCAACGAGTACGTAGGGCTCAGGCAGCTCATCGATTAGACTAAGAAATTCTGTTCTTTGGAGTCGATAATGGGGTGGTATATACACAGAAGAGATTGTAATGAGTTTACCTAACAGTAAGGCTCGAACCGCAACTGCCTCAAGAGGCGTTCGGAGTTCCAAGGCCTGACATGCTACACGCTTATCAAGTATCGCGACACCACCGGACGAAACAAAAGCATCGTCACGGTCCTTGCGAAAAATGTTAAATTGGGGTAGAAATCCTGTCTGTGTAAGTTTCAAATGGGTCTCTTGTACACACACTACCTTTGGATTATATTTACTCAAGAGTTCCTTGACATCATCGAGGTTATGTAGGAGAACCCTGACGTTCCATTTTAATATTTGTGTCTCCATAGCTAATGGTGTGTGTGTGTGCTGTGTGTTAGGAGAGGAAACTTGATTTAGATTACAGGGCCTTCCCAGGCCCTGTAATGCGGAGTTTGTCTTTCTTGCCGCCGTCCTGAGACTGGCGGCGGTCCTTGGGCGCTTGCTGCGCCATCTGGCTTGAAGAAGTGTCCATTGCCTCTTGAGAGGCACTGGACGTCCGCTCTTGTGAGCGGCGCGTTTGTCGTGAAGGCTTCACCTGGGCAGATGAGACCTTCGTGCCTACCAACCCTGAGGTCGATGGGCCCTCTTTCTGTGACGGCGAGGCAGCGTTGGCTGCTATCGCCGAGGGGGCTGGTGGCACAACCTTGGCCACACTCTTTGTGGGCCGGGCTGATGCCGGAGTCTGCTGCAGCGTTGCCCCCTTACGCGCCGCAGCAACATAACCTGCGGTATAAATGAATGACACACGTTTCCGCGCTTCTTGAAACGATATATTCTCTTTAACTTGCAGTGTAATAATATCCTTTTCTTTTTTCCACGTCGGACACGATCGGGAATATGTGGCGTGATCACCGTCGCAGTTCACACAGTGGAGTGCGCCAGTGCAGTTGTCGGAGGCGTGCTCTTGACCACATTTTGCGCAAGTGAGACGGCCTCGGCAGCTTTGTGAGCCATGGCCAAATCTTTGACATTTGAAACATCTACGTGGATTTAGAATGTATGGTCTTACTCGTGTTTTTGTGTATCCTGTATCGAGAGATTCTGGCAGAACACTTGTAGCAAACGTGAGAACGAGATGTTTTGTAGGGATTTCTTTGTTGTCGCGCTTGATCGTTATTCTTTGTACTTTGACAACTTCTTGTTCCTTCCATCCTTGGAGTAGTTCTTCTTCACTCAGGTTCAAAAGATCGGTGTCTGATACCACACCTCTGGATGTGTTCATAGATCGATGTGGCGTCACTGTGACTTCGACATCACCAAAAGCCAGAATATTTGAAATCTTTTCACGTTGGAGCTGGTCACGTACTTCAAGCAGTAGGTCGCCGCTAGCCATTTTAGTAATCTTGTATCCAGGACCAAGGACATCGGTGAGAACTTTCGAAACGGTGAATGGTGACAGTGTTCTTACTGTCTTATGAGGGTACTGACTATGTATGACGTGGTAGCGTGGGAAGGATTCCTTGCGTTGGGCAGAGAATTGAAAAGTATCTTCGGTGCGCCCTCTTTTATCAGTGTTACTGTACAGCTTTCACAAAGGTCTACTGCTATGAAATTGCATGACGACCATTTTTCTTTAGCGTACATTTCTTCTGTATTCTTACGCAGGGTGTAGTGTTTTGCCAGTGCGGCTGTACAGCTCTCACAACGATCTACGGCTCAGATTGCATGGTGACGCAAGTTTTAGTACTTACACATACAGAGTACAAAATTTCCATTCCCACGATTCTCCAAGTGTGTTGTAAGCTCAGTTACATTAAGAACTAATGCATCGGCACGGCAGTTGAATTCGTAAACTGTTTCCGTTCCTGTGATTCCCCTGAAGTGTGTGGTAGGCTGATCTTGATCAACGACACTAATGAACAATGCATCGGCACGGCGTAATGCTTTACCCCTAAAGTCATCCGAGAAGACACCTCACTTCCAAACGTATCCCCTCGCGACTATAAAATTTAATATGCTACCGTCGCAACAAAATAGCAACAAACTCACCTCGGACGCGGCTTTTCCGTCTTGCCGCCCACGCATCCTGTCGATTCTGTGCTGCAAGCTCGGCTAGGGACAAACGGAGCTAACAGCTTTCTTCCCCGTAGTACCTAGGCGAAGAGAAATTTTGAGCGCCAAAAGTCCCCACATTTCTCTATCGCAACTACTGGTCCTCGCGCGTGCGCAGAAAGAGCGGTGAAATACATTTTCGACGTGCTCGTGGGACAGCGTAAGTGGCCGGCGGGGGCGGGGCCACCGTGCCTTCGTCACTCCTTTGCTGGTGCATCCTCCTTCCCTAGTCTTCCTTTCGTCTCTCCGCTCGATCTCGTATCCTGCGTCTACCCACACGTTTTCGCGTCCCCATTTTATCTATGTTCCTGTCTCCATTGTTCTGCATCCTTTTTTCTCTCACACACCACCTTTTCGAACGCGTTCTATGTCGGCGGGTTGCAGGATCAGGGCAGAATTGTGCGCTTTATCGGTTTTGAGCCGATCCCTCTTGGCTGTGGGTCATGCCCTTGTTTGGTGGGTCGCGACCATTGGCGGCCTTGGCTTCGTGCACGCGGTTTTGGTGCCATCGCTGGCGCTCTTCCTGGCTCTTGCCGGGTGTGCGGAATCTTCTTGCTGGCACGCATGTGCTTACCCGCCATGTACAGAGAAACACCTATGAAATTTATCCAGGCCGATCTTGCCGGTACGCGCGATGCCACCAAGCTGCTTGTGGAGCGCATGATCGCGGGGGACTTCAGTTTTGCGTTAGTGTCCGACCCGAACACGCGCGACAACCGCATGCAGAATCTGCCCCGGTCCATCATTTCATATCACGCTTCCGAGCACCCGCGCGTCGTCTTGCTGGCGCGGGCCCGCGACTTCGACATATTTTCTGTACACTGCTCCCAGTTAGTCGTTGCGATCCGCTGCGAACGTGCTGGGAAGGCATTCATCGTCGTAGCTGTCTACGCGCCACCTCATCGCCCGTTGGATCCCATTCTGGATGAGCTGAGCCAGGTCGTCTCCCAACATCTCACACACAGCTTTATTCTGGGCGGTGATTTTAATGCTAAACATGCGCTGTGGGGTCCCGAGTCGTGCGATGTGCGAGGAGCTCAACTTGTACAGTTCGCGTGCGGCAAGGAATTGCAAATCTTAAACAATTGTGACTCACTCCCCACCTTCGAGACACCATACGCTCGGTCATGGATCGACGTCTCGTTAGCTTCATTCTCCTTGACAGAGCAGGCATATAGCTGGTCGGTATGCGAGGAGGAGACGCTGTCGGACCACCGCTACATTGAATTTACACTTTTCGCGGCCACGACGACAACTGCCCGTTGTCTTACAAACTTCGCACGCGGCCAAATCCTAGAATGTCTCCGGGACCATAACTGGTTCCGCGGCGTCTCCAGATGTCAGTATTCAACATCCACTATGCTCGACATCGTGTTAGAGGGGTTCTACACCACCTACAACACCCTCTGTAGGCGCCACATTCGAAGGGTCCGTCCCCGCAGTGACGGGGCAAAGACTTGGTGGTCGCCTCTATTACAGGAGGAGCGTGCCAGGGTGCGCGCGATGAGACGGCGTTTTCAGCGCGCGCGAGACGCTGCCATGCGTGAGACCTTTCGAGCCCAATATGCTGCCGCCTACGCTATCTACAAGCGTAATATGTGGCAGGCGAAGGCTGCGGCTGATCGGGCGGTGTGCCAAGACCATACGGCACGGGCACTCTTAGGTGTGCCTTTCAGGACCGCCTTTGCAAAATCTCCACCTATATTTTAGGCTTGTAGCGCAGCTCGGAAGAGCAAAAAAGGAATAAGGTAGGGGTAATCAAAGGAAACGGGAAACAGAGTGAGCGCTAACTTCCAACTGACAGTTTATTTCGTGACACGAGACTACTTATACACTCGGCAAACCATATGACATCAGGAGATAACAAAGACATGAAGCAACAAAACCGATAGTGACCAAGTGGTAACATTCAGACAGCCTGTGGCTGCAGTCGGAGATACGCCAATTCATTGTTTGATAATGATAATGAAGGTGAGCTTACACATGCATGGCCCAGACCAATGATAGCCTTTGCTTCGATGATTTCTCTTGTGAGCTGATTACGACTGCGACCAAGAATGACGCATTCCTCTAAGACAGGTTCGCAACCACACGTTTTGCAGTGCTGCGCCAGAAACCCCCCAGCTGTAATACAATTCTTGGCATTGTAACGATGTTCGCGCAGCCTGTCATTCAGACATCGGCCAGTCTGTCCAACGTAACATTTTAACGCGATAGCGTTAAGGAGCTCGTGTCGCAGAAAAGCCGGTGTCGTCGGTGTCGGCGTTTGCGGCGTTGACCGTGAGCGATAAATCACGGCAGGCGCTTCATAAATAAAAAGCAACTTCCAAGATTGGCCCGGTGGGAATCGAACCAGGGTCTCCGGAGTGTGAGACGGAGACGCTACCACTCAGCCACGAGTTCGATGCTTCCAAGCGGTGCAAACGCGCCTCTAGTGAATGCGGTGTTGCCTTCGAAACGAGCCGTGGAAAGTTATACTGCGGTGTATATCGGTAATTATGAACATGTAACGTACAGAAGTCACAATTACACGAGTTGCGAAGTGCGTTTCCGCTGCATTTCTTCTGCTCTTTCCGCACACGCAGAGCCATCTTGCGGCAAACACAGAAGACCTCCTCCTCTCAATGTACGGCGCTGCCCCGACAGGAGGCGCGCCGCGCGCGCATTGGGACCGCTGCCAGGCGCGTCGCGGGACTCCCTCTCCCCTGACGACGCTTCGCCGTGCTCCCGGTTTAGATTACTATCTATCTCTCTGCCCGTGCCGATCACGACGTTTGGCTGGCGTAGATCGTTTCCCCTCCGAGACACCGAGTTCTTTGGTTCGTTTCGTTCGCTCAGGCGCACGTTTCGTTGCCGCGCCGAACGCTGCGTTTTCCGCACTTGAGTGGAAAACAATAAACGACACAATGTGTGCAATTAACAAACTTATTTTTGTGGTTCTTATCACAGGAAAGAGGAGCTACCTTATTGGGATTAGTCAGTTTGCAAATCCTCATTAGCTTGTTAGGGGCAGAAAAAACTACACGAACATTCGCTCGCTGGGCGATTTTCTTAAGATTATGCGAGACGATGTGAATATAAGGGATGACGCTAGTCCTACCCCTAGTAGTTACAGGATTATCTGCGTGCTGGTTGTCTTTTCTTCGCTCTCTTAGAATTCGTTCTGCTATTGATACTTGTAGGGACACGGGATAACCAGCCTGCGAAAGCCGATCGCACTGAGAGGCAAAACTAGACGAAACAGTATGGTGGCACGACTTTTTCAAAGCATTATTAAGGCAAAGGTTAGCAATGCCTCTCTTGATCAACTTGGAATGGGCAGAATGAAACGGAAGAAGTGGTTTGTAAGCACGCGGTTCATAGGACCAACACGTATGAATATCCGAACAAGCTAAGCGCAAATCCAAAAACCGGATCTCATGATCCTGTGGGAGCTCGTAGGTAACGTCAAGGGGCGCTAGGCATTCTTGGACTATTGGCACAACCAAGGCGACCTCAGTCTCAAGGTCAGCCGGAGAACACTGAACACAAAACAAAAAATCGTCCACATAACGAAATATTTTAAAAATGTTAGTCTGACAAAGGTTGACTGACATGGCGACGTCTAGGCGAGCTAAAAACAAATCACTGAGGAGCGGGGCAATGCACGAACCAATGCACACTCCGTTTTTTTGCAAATAGATGGTGTCATTCCATGTAATGAACGTAGATGACAAATAAAAGCTCAAAAGTTCTAAAAAGTTATCACTAGACATCCCAGCATTATTTTGAAAACGGGTGACGCCAGATTCATCAATTGTCTGCGATATAGCTGACAGCTGGTCATTGTGAGGAATAGAATAGTAGAGGTAGAGGCTGCGCGAACATCGTTACAATGCCAAGAATTGTATTACAGCTGGGTGGTTTCTGGCGCAGCACTGCAAAACGTGTGGTTGCGAACCTGTCTTAGAGGAATGCGTCATTCTTGGTCGCAGTCGTAATCAGCTCACAAGAGAAATCATCGAAGCAAAGGCTATCATTGGTCTGGGCCATGCATGTGTAAGCTCACCTTCATTATCATTATCAAACAATGAATTGGCGTATCTCCGACTGCAGCCACAGGCTGTCTGAATGTTACCACTTGGTCACTATCGGTTTTGTTGCTTCATGTCTTTGTTATCTCCTGATGTCATATGGTTTGCCGAGCGTATAAGTAGTCTCGTGTCACGAAATAAACTGTCAGTTGGAAGTTAGCGCTCACTCTGTTTCCCGTTCCCTTTGATTACCCCTACCTTATTCCTTTTTTGCTCTTCCGAGCTGCGCTACAAGCCTAAAACAGTCATGACATACCAACTCGCCCAAACTGCTACGCTTTTGTCCACCTATATTCTCTTCCTCCGCTACAAGGTCCGGACGGTACTCCCACCACGTCCATCTTAGACTCGGCGGCCCTCCTATTACGGACGCATGTCGCTTCGGATGACCCAACCGCTGACAGCGACTACCATCGTCGCATTCGGGCTGTGGTACAGATTCCGTATCCTGCTGTACGGGATGCTTATCCCTTTACTGAGGCGGAGATTCAACGAGCGGTTTACCGGGGCAATCCGCAGTCGGCGCCGGGACTAGGCGGGCTTACCGCCATGTTCATTCGCAACCTGTACCGACTACATCCGCGTTTCTTCTTTGACATCTTCAATGCCTCTGTCCGGTTGGGCCACTTCCCCTCCGTGTGGAAGGTCGGCCGGATCATCTTCATCCCCAAACCCGGTGGCCCCCCTTCTCTCCCTTCCGCTTATCGGCCCATAGTAATCAACTCTATATTCGGTAAGATATTAGAACGGTTGTTAAATTCTCGCCTGTATTATTTTCTCCACACACACAACCTCCTTCACGCTCGACAATTCGGTTTTACTCATGCGCGGAGCGCCCCTCTGGCTCTGTATGCCCTACAACGTCGTCTTAGTGCGCAGAAAGCTGCCAAGATATCAACGGTGTTGATCTCCATAGACTTCACAGGCGCGTTTGACAGCCTGTGGCACGACTCGGTGTTATTTTTTCTACGCCAACACCGCTGCCCTGCCATTATTTACCACCTACTGAAATCCTTCCTGACGGACCGCCAAGTAGTCTTTCGGGCAAACGCGGGAGACGCATCGGCGCGTCCGTCTGTTGGAAGTCCTCAGGGCTCACCAATTAGCCCCTTACTGTTGAATTTGGTCATCTACTCGATATTAGACCTTCCACTTCCACAGGGGGTACACATACAGGCATATGTAGACGACACCATTATACTCGTTTCCGCTCCATCGCGCTTGCAGTTGCAGGCCCTTGCAGAAACTGTACTCACCTTGGTTTGCAATTGGGCTCAGCAAAACAAGGTTACAATTACTCACGAAAAGTCCTATTTCGTCTTTTTCAACAATGGGCACATGGGCGCCTCTAAGCGGCGTCCTTCCATTAGATTGGACGGCGCTTATCTAAAACCCAAAGGCCACATTAAAATTCTCGGCGTGGTCTTTGATGACAAACTTAATTTCCACGCCCACGTTGATTTTCTAAAGACCAAAGCCGAGGTATTGGTGGCGAGATCTCTTAAATTTTTACGCACGCACTTTGCGCTGCGTCCCGTGCTTATACGGCCTCTATATAGGCAGGTTCTGCTTCCTTCGATTGCTTACGCGTCTCCGGTGTGGTGGCCGGCTTTTCCATGATCATTCTTAACCACCCGAGTATTGTCTGTTCAGCGCTCTATTCTCGTGGCCTTGACCGGCGCATACCATACCACGCGCACCACGGCACTGCATATCATGGCCAACTGTCCACCTTTGAATGTGGAGTTGGACAGGTTGGGGGCAGAGTTCTCCATCCTAACTCTCCGCCAAATCACGCATTATGGCCAGGTCACTTTCCACCCGACCTCCATAGCACGTCCATTGGACGACTGGTCGCATCACCCGCACGCGGCCTGTCGCTTTTCGTTCACTCGTTTGACACCCTCCCAGGCAGCCCTACTTTCCTCCTTGCCGGCTTATCACGTATACACGGACGGCGCCTTCACGGCAGTCGCGGCAGGAGCGGCGTTTGTGGTATTCGACCCGCGCGGAAGCCTTCTTGCGGTGCGCAAGTTTAAGATCCAGAACGTACTCCAGCAGGACCTCAACAGCATAGCCTCCTGGCGTCAAAACTGGGAACTTAGCCTGAATACTGATAACTGTTACCAGGTAACATTCACTAAATCTAAAATCACTAATGAACCTACTTACAAACTGGGGGATTCCATGCTCAGGAAGGTTAACGAAATTAAATACTTAGGTGTTCATCTAACTGCTGATCTGTCCTTTTCCAGCCATATTGATATGACCGTCAGGAAAGCCGGGAAAATGCTTAGCCTACTTATACGAACCCTTAGAACTGCCCCTCAGATTCTTAAAACCATAGCATATAAGTCGCTGGTAAGGCCGCAATTAGAATATGCCACCGCCTTGTGGGATCCCCACCAGCGGTACCTGATTGATAAGTTAATCCTAACATAACATAACCTAACAACTAACAATAACCTAACAACTGAAACTAACCTCAGAAAAATACACTTACTACAGAAAAAGATCGTACGTATAATTGCAAATGTGCCATATCACAGTCACAGTGAAAACCTTTTTAAACAATACAACATACCTACAATCTACTCTCTATACAACCGCTCTCTCCTTCGTACATGGCACTCAAACTCAAACTCTGAAAACAGCGTATTTAATGAAATTGCTTGTCTGCAAAGAAATACAGCTACCTATATTACCCGACGCGGAGAATATTGGTCTATACCCCCTTCAAGAACTAACTACGGTTTGCAAATGACGAAAAATAAATTACCCAGACTGCTTAATACATTACATGACGCTGGTATTGACATCATTAACATAACACGGTCAGAACTGTCGTTACTTATCAGAACCTTCTCCTAAATAATGAATCAAGCGTAATTCCTTTCTCACCTATATTCACATGTGTGTCTTGTTAATGTTTGTAATGACATAATTTTTGCTCGTCCTTTTCTTTCACTTAATAATTACAATAATAATCGACCATCGATACTTTTCACCGTTAATTATGCATCGTCAAGTGTACGCGATTTTAACTTTTATTTATGTATTGCCAAGTGTATGTAATGTGGTGGTGCCTACTATCTGCATTGCTTTTATTTGTCCTTATCCCATTTCTTTGTTCCTTGTTTGTTTGTTCCGTCATAGAAAAGTCTCTTGATTGATGATTGTAAGTATTATTTATATGTAATGTTCTTTGCGAACGGTTGATTGCGCTACTCACTGCCACCATGTAACACGGGGGCTAAGGGCACCTCAAGCTGCCTCATTGCAGCTTTTATCTTAGCCCTCGTCATTGTATTTTAGCAATGGAAACAAATAAAGGAAAGAAAGGAAAGTTAGAAGGCATACAAAACCGCGCTGCCAGGTTTATATCAAAGCAGTACTCCAGACACGCAAGCATAACAGCTATAAAGAAACACATCGGACTAGAGCCGTTACAGATAAGACGCCAGAAGCACCGACTGTTGAAACTTCTGCACGCAATATACACTGACGCGACAGGCATTGACAAGCTAAAATACCTTAAAGCAACCCACTATATATCAAACAGAAGAGACCACAGTTTCAAAATACGTGAAATTTCCTGCAAAACTAATTATATGAAGTTTTCTTTTTTTCCCCGCAGTATTTCTGAATGGAATAAGTTGCCAGTTGAAGTTGTGAGTGCTCCTCGGGATGCATTTTCAAGACTAATCAATGATTTGTAATTGCAATCGTCTTTCAAACTAATGACTGCAGGATGAATGAACCTTTTCTTGCACTGTTTTTCTTGCACTGTTTTTCTTGCACTGTTTTTCTTGCACTGTTTGCATGTACTTTTTTCATGTACTTTTTTGATGTACCGTTTTCATGTACTTTTTGATGTACTTATTTTAATCTTGATGCATTGCTCCGTTGTCATCCCTCCCTTTTGTGTGATTATATTCTCGTGCTAGTCACTTCATGTTGTACCCACTCCCCTGCTAAAATGCTTCGGCGCTGCAGGGTGTACTGTAAATAAATAAATGCCACTAGCGCATACAGTGCTGAAGCCATTGCTTTTGAAGAGGCCCTCCAGTTTATAGTGAACGTGCATGGGGCTCGAATCATCCACCTATATACAGACTGTCTGTCTCTTTTGAGGGCGATTTCCAGCCTTCACCATACGGATAAACGCGTCTGGAAATTTCAGCAAGTGCTGCGCCAGCTCCAACTCGTGGGTCGCACTATACGCCTCTTCCACGTCCCTGGCCACCGGGGCGTAGTTGGTGACGAAATAGCAGACGAGGCCACGTCATCGGCGATACGCAGTGGTTTACTTCATTCCTGCGCCACCTCAGTCCGGTCGGTCAAAAAGACGCTATTTACCGCATCATTACAGCAATGGCACTTGTACTGGCAGCGCGAGGGAAAAGGTACCAGCCTTTACAGATGGGTCGGGAGTGTACATGCCATTCCAGCTTGGTTTCTCCCGCCTCGTCTGTTCACGCATTTCTTCACCGGACGCGGCCACTTTCCATACTACCTCCACCGTTTCCGCCTTATTGCCTCTGATCGGTGCGCGTGTGGTACCCCTAATGTAGATGACATTCACTACATGACCTCATGCCCGCGAACCGAAGTTGTTGCTTCGCGGCTGCGCCGCCTTCTTAATATCGATGCCCTTTCTCCGGACCTGTACCCCGCCATCATAAAAACCACACGATCCCGCGCCCTGCTCCTGCAACTAATACAGCTTTAACCCTCTCCGTTCCTTCCCCTTCTGTTACTGTGTCTCCTTCGCTTCCCGATGCCCACTAATTCCCTCCTCCTTACGACTCTCGCTTCACCATTTCATATTACTCTCGCATGACTGTTCTTGGCCATCCACACTGCATAAGCCAACTATGGCGGGGTTTCCCGTGTTGGATGGCCCTAACCGCATGCTACATTGCCATTTCTCTCCATTTCATCTTTCCCTTTTCCCTTCCCCATTTCTCTACTCTCATACAAATTGTGCACCTGTTTAGCCAGAAGAACGTTGACGTCACCGTCGAGCGGACCTTTATTCGGACCATTCAACTCGACTCGGCACGACAAGACCACGTGGCAAGAGCACCTCCACAAAGAAGCACAGATGCTTTGGTTCTTATCTACAATAAAACAGCTGCACGGGCATTGGTGGGTTGCCTTGGGGACGGTGCGGCTTTGGGTGAATGCGCAGTTTGCAGACCAATTTCTTAGGAGGCAGTTTACACTTCACTGATCCCCTCCTCTCTCAGTGACATTGTTTTATACATCTTGCCCTAACTGTAAGCTTGCCTCCGCCTTCATTTCTTTTATAAATTGGTTTTTCTCTAAAACCGATTTGGGCTGCCTTGGCGGCCCCTTTTCATTTATTTTATATTCGGTTTTATACCCGTTATACCTTAACGGTGCTGCTGGTTTGCCCCTGCTTTATTTTTCCATTTTTTTTCGACCAAGGGGCCACATAAAGCTATGGATATTTTTCTTGTTTGAAGGGGCAGATGTAAACGCGAGGATGGGTTCCAAAAAGGATTTTTTTATGGCGTTTTATTAGAGTGCGTGACCGGACTAAGAAGTCAAAAGCGCTGCCGCGTCCAGTTCACCGTATATGGCTCACTAGAGGCCAACATAGGTAAAGTTTACTGGGGCGGTACACCCGCCACATGATAATTCGATAGCGCCAAGGCAAGCTCAGCCGAACAAACACGCCGGAAACGTCAGTGCATATTTTTCTTGTTTGAAATGGCAGAGGTAAACGCGAGGGCGGATTCCAAAAAGGATTTTTGTATGGCGTTTTATTAGAGTGCGTGACCGGACTAAGGCGTCAAATGCGCAGCCACGTCCAGTTCACCGTATATGGCTCACTAGAGGCCAACAGAAATAAAGATTACTGGGGCGGTACACCCGCCACATGATAACTCGATAGCGCCAGGGCAAGCTCAGCGCAACAAGCAAGGCGGAAAATTCAGTCCTGGAGTTGCACGAGCGCTCGTGCAACTGGTCGGCTGGGCGTGCGATTCGAGGTCCCAGATTTTCCACGGAAACTCAGGTATTTCCGATTCGGCTTTTCTAAATGTTAGTTGGGGTTGTTTTTAAACGTATAGGGACCCTATTCGACGCGAAAACCGGGGGAACAGTGGTTTAATTTGCATTTTCCGCATGATTTCCTTGCCGCCGGCCGTTGGGGCCAAGATGGCCAGGGCTCATACCTGCTGAGCCCCAGCCATGCCTAGCACACGTAAGGCAAAGAACGTCTCGCCGACCCAGTCCCCCCCGCGGCGTCCGGCTGCCGAGGAGTCACCCCGCTCGCGGGGGTCCGACTTCTCGGAGGATGGGGACGCGGTGGTCGCGCGTTTCTGTGATCGTATAGATCAGTTGCCGGCTGCCGAGGAGAACCAGCCCCCGTCTGCCGGTGGAGAGGAAGAAGAGGTGCTCTCCTCGGTATCGGAGAACACGGCCGTGGCGGTGGTGCTTCCTGGAGATCTCGGGGCCCGGACGCAGGGGCGGGTGCGGGAGATCGAGGAGGAGGTCCTCGCGTACTGCAGCCTGCCGGCGAACCGGGTCTCTGTGGAGGCACGGAAATTTTTTATTACCAAAGTGTTCGAGATGGTCGCCTTATGCTCCGACTTGAGGGCGGAGGCGGCCACGGAGCGCGGCGCGGCCCTCGCGTTGCAGGGCCAACTCATCGAGGCGCGGGGGGAGGCGGCCGAGATGCGGAGACGCCTAGCGGTCGCGGAGGCCAGGCTGGACGGACCCGCGGTCGCGACGACTGGTCCCGGGCTCGCCGGTCGTGGTCTTGCCGCACCTGTGGCCGGGATCACCGCGCCCTCGGGCGCTGGCGGCGTGGGCGGCTCGGCGGGCGCGCCCGCCGCCCGCATGGACTACGCGGCCGCGCTGAAGGCGGGCATTGCGCCCGCTGCCGGCGCGGCCTACGGCGGACCCGGTGGTGCTGCGGCGGCGAGCGCCGACGCAGGGAGGCCCGGCGCGCCGCACAAGCACGTCGCCTTCCTGACGCCGGTGGGAGCGTCCGCGACGCCGGCGAGGGACGTCCTCAGGCTCTTGAAGACTAATGTGGACCCGCACGTCAAGGACATCAGAGACGTGAAAGTACGGACACACTGGCGTCAAAACGCGCGCGGAACGCCGCCGCGAAACCTGCCGCGGAAGCTCCTTTTTCTGCCGCGCAGAGGATGGGTCGAGGAGCCATTTCCGGCAGCTTGCCGCGTGCCGCGAACCAATGAGAGACGTCCGGATGGATGGATGGATGTTATGAGCGTCCCCTTTGGAACGGGGCGGTGGGTTGCGCCACCAAGCTCTTGCTACTATACTGCCTAATATTCTACCTAGGTTAAACAATGAAAAAAGACTACAAAAACACTATGAACGACCACGTCCAAATTTTCTGATCCCCTATTGTGAACTGTGCTTTTGTACGTCTCCGTCTTTTGTCGTTTCCCTACTTTTCTTCCACCAATCCTCCAGTCGCCTCTTACTAATGTCTATTGCGGACATGTTTGCTTTACCACTGCTCCCTCTGAACCCAAGGGCTTCAAGGAGGCCAGTGGTGCCTAAATCGACCGCTTGGTAGACGTCTTCACATTCTAATAAAACGTGCTCCGTAGTTTCCCTAGCTTTACCACAGCAAGCACATGCTTCTTCTTCCTTCTTATATCTCGCTTTATAGGTGCGTGTTCTAAGGCATCCTGATCTCGCTTCGAAAAGTAATGAGCTTCCCTTTGAGTTATCATAAATGGTTTCTTTCCTGATTTCATTTTTTCCTCTTAAGTAGTTACTCATGGCAGGTTTCTTTTCCATTGCCGCCACCATGAGATTATTTCAGCTTCTCTGACTTTCCGCTTGACCTTTGTTGTTGTGTTGTCCACCCTACAGGCCGCATACTTGCTGGTAAGCTTCCTAGTCCTTTTCCTCCACTGTGAATCAATGTTTTTCCTGTACAGATACCTGAACACTCTCCCAGCCCATTTACTTTCTTCCATATACCTCAGCCGTTCTTCATACTCAATTTTACTGTGAGCTTCCCTCACTTCAAAACTAGTCCAGCCCATATCACCCTGCACAGCTTCATTTGTAGTCTTCCCGTGAGCGCCCAATGCAAGGCGACCCACTGACCTTTGGTTCCCGTCGAGTCCTGATTGTACCCCTGATTTATAGCAAACAACCGCATTTCCAAAAGTAAGTCCTGGAACCATTACACCTTTCCACATACCTCGGAGGACCTCGTACCTATTGTATCCCCATAGCGCTCTGTGCTTCATTATGGTTGCATTTCTCTTCCCCTTTACTGTTATGGTTTTTTCCTGTGTTTCCATATATCCATTGCCTTCGTTTATCCATATACCAAGGCATTTATATTCTGTTACCCGAGGTATTTCTTGGCCCTGTATCTCCACTGTCTGTTCACTGTTTTCATTGAATACCATAACACCTGATTTTCTAACACTAAACTTCAAACCTAAATCGTTGCCTTCCTGTCCACAGATATTAGCCAGACGTTGCAGATCACTTTGCTTGTTAGCTAGCAACATAATGTCGTCCGCATAAAACGTCCGGGCTTTCTCCTAAGCGCCACCTCTTGGCTACTCCCGAAGTTAACTTCCAGCGGCGGCGGTGGAACCACGATCGACGAACGAGCGCTCCGAGCCAGCCGCGACAAACAGCGCTGGTGCTTTATGTGCATCCACGTGCTCGTGTGCATCCACGGTGAAAAATGAATTTGAACCGACAGAACATGATGGAGCAATTTCTAGAGACTGTTCGCTTGTTCCCTTTTCTATATGGTAAAACTCACCCGGAGTATAAAGATAGGGACGCCAAAATGAACCGGTGGGCGATCATCGGCAGAACATACGATCTGACTGGTGAGTTGTTTTCATTCTTTATCTGAGCTTCCGCTTAATGTTCACGTCGGCAGGAATGTGCGGGGGTGAGCACACTTGTTTAGAGTGCTTTAGCGGTGTGCTGCGGAGCAAATGAGATGGAATCTCGGTTTCCTACGGGCATTTTGCCTGAGCGGTTCGCATATCATATCAGGCTGCGCGCTTCGTACAGCGCCGCTTGAGCGCTCAAGTTGCTCATCTTTTCATTTTGCAACCTTTCTTGGTGATAAACAGTGGCATTTCTGCAGGACCGCAAGCAGCCGCAAAATTTAAAGATGTGAAAGATCGGTGGCTCAAAATTGTGTCGGCGTCGGAGGGGGCCCGGAAAAGTGGCGCCGGAGGAGAGGTCGGAAAGGTCCACACGAAGTGGACACTTTTTGACATCGTGGATGGCATGCTCGGGCACACACAACATTATGCGGAAAGGTAAAAAAAAGGCAACTTAGTTGCGTAGCCATCTGCGCCTACTCAAGCCTGGCATTGATACCTTCACTACTGTCACCTGTCCTACCACTCTTTTTTAAGCCGCTTTCTTCCTGTTTAATATCTTTTTACCTGCTTTGACTGCCCAAGCATCTGTGTTTTTAAGAATTTATTCCCTTCAGCTGCGCTGGTAGCTTCGCCATTGTAATTTTCACATTACCATTTTCCTGGCGAGAAATCTGCAGGGATTGCATCAAAACACCTCAAATTTTATATTTCAGGTCTTCATCAAATGTGCCCCCAGAAGAGGACGTGTACGTTAAGTCTTGTTTCCATAAGTGTAACTTCAGTTTATAAAGCTTCAAGTGATTTAACTTGTTATGCATCTGTGCTTTTGTGCAGCTCCATTCTGCCATCTCCACTGTCATCCAACAGCCCTTCCAGTCCGAGTCTGGTGGCCAGGTGTGCACCTCATTGTTTGCTGACCATAACGGTTACTGCGGTGAAACAGTTTATGTACAACATTGTCATTTCATTCACCTGTGCGGCTGTATATCAAGCCCGGCTGCTACGCTTTTTCAAGAAATGTAAGCTGTACTAATTGTGGTGTCATTATCCGCCAATAGTAGTAACATCCTATGTCTTTATATAATGCAGGTACTCTGACAGCCGCAATGACTTTACTGATGAAGACGATTTGAGGTGGGTGGTGATTTTCAGTTTTCCTAGCTGTGGTGCATCACAGGTTCCATATCAATGCACCCTTTCCACAAGCCTTTCACGTATAAGAGTGGGTCTACTCTATTATGCACTGTTATGCTGCACTCCCATAGAGAAGGATTAGTTTTATGTGCATACAGATCTTGCCTTAGTTGCTGTCATGACTCGCCGCAGGTGTGCAGTTTCAAGTGAATCACACACTCAACACTGCATTGCAATGTGCTGGGGAAAACGTTTAAGTGTCCTATTTAATGACTGCACGTCTAAAAACTGCAACAAGGTGTGAAACCAAGCTTTCGGGTATTAGATGAGTGTGATGTGTCTTGCTCCTTTTCGTAGCATTGCAAGTAGACAACATGTTTTTTGCACGGCATAAATGGCAACATATTTATTTTTTCTATAGGCTCCCCAGCACATCAGAAGGTGCGGCATCTGCTGCTGGCTCTTCAGCGTAAGTTAGTGTTCACTTCCTTGTGTCGGAATATGGCACCATAACAAAGATTTGTTTGATGCAGGTTGTCAACTTCACAAGCAGGAGCCACTGCCCCAGATCCAGGGTAAGAAAGCTGTGCGCACTTTCTTGGATTAGAAGCAGACATACTTTTCCAGTGCATTTGTTGAATGTAATGATGTGGCCTGTCCTGCAGGTCTGCCAAGAGGCGAGCATCCAATGGACCTTCCTCTATGTACTGGCATGGTTCACATTTCCTGCAGCATTTGAATGATAATCAGTGATTGCAAGTAAACATTGCGCTGATATATTTATATGCAGGACCAAAAGAAGGCAGTCTGACAGCTTCGACGAAGCGGTGAAAGATGTCTTGGGCAGCTGCTCAGCTACGCTGTTAGAACTAAAAAAGAAGAAATGCCTGCACCGACAGATGACAGTCAGGAGGCAGCAAACTGGATAGCTGCTAAGCTGAGGATGCTACAAAAAAAAAAAAGATGCGAGGTAACATTCAAAATCCACAAGCTGCTGTATGAAGCCGAAATGGAGCAGTATGAATAAATGAAATGTAAAGTGCAAGCAATCGATAATATTTTTCTATGAAAGCAAGCAATTTCGGCTTTCTTTTGACATGATAGTGTTTGTGCATACTGACAAGTAGTTGCCTGCTATCGGAAATTACCTGCCGTCCTGCACGGGTCACGACACTTTCCTGCCGTGGCACCTCGCCGTCACTCATGAAGTAGGATGCCAGTCTATCCCTTACTTCCAATGCAGCCCTGTAACAGAGAAAAGCACGAGATGTTCAACCTTTTTCCTTCAGCTTATTCTGCCTGTCTGACTAAGGTCACAGTTCTAATGGGTGTGTTTTACTCCTCGTCGTTAGCTGTACCCACTGACTTTGTTGAAAACATGCACTACGCATGTATTTTTGCACTGTTACAACTGTTAACGCAAACTCTAATGAACAAGATCTTATGCCATGTGTTAAATGATCAAGTTAAATGAGATGTTTTGAAGGTTTCGCTGTTTGTTATTGATGAGCTTCAATTGCTTTAATGTAAATAAAACAGGAAATGCAAAATATAGCTGATTTCATGCCCTCATGGAAATAATAATTACTGAGCAGAGTGGTACCCCTGGTCTGTCCATCTAGGAAGGGCACTGCTGTCGTTCCTCCATGCCCCATTTGTGACATTTCTCTCCCAGTCTTCATGGTCAACAAATCCAGGAGGGTTGTACGTTGTCCTTGCGAACACCGACTCTTTCATCAGAAAATTGTGAAGCGCCACACATGCCCTTACAATGTTCTCAGTGGTTTCTTCTGACGCTCGAAAAGGTCTCTTCAGTATTCGCCACCTAGCCAGGATACCAAAACTGTTTTCTATGAGCCTGCTTGCACGACTCAGCCGGTAATTGAACACTGCCCTCTTCAAGTACTCGCTGTACTGGCTGACACTGTAGGCATGAAGAGCTAGAAAAAACAAAAAGTCAGGGAATTCAAATTACAGCATACATTTACATACTTAGATGAAACATGCAATAGCATTAATTTCAAATCATTTATATAACTGGCAACTGTGGCACCCGCTGAATACAACTTGAAAAGAAAGAAACTGTTCCTACATCTAATGTCCACTGGGTGCCTCGTTCCAGTGCAGCCAATTTGAAATGCTACATAAACTGATATTATACGGGTTTCATTTATTTTTGCATGCTTAAGTTGTGCTAAAGAAATACTACATAGGGCCACCTTTGGCTGAATTTTACAACTTGTGATATTCAGTATATTATCCTGTCAGAAAAACAGGTTAGAAGTGCTCATGCATTTGCTTACAATGATGCAATTAAACCTTGTATGTCAGTATTACATTTTATTACTGCATCATACTATTGCTTTCACACAAAATGCAACATAACATGTAAATTATCAGTAATAAAAGTATTTTAATACACTCATATTGCACTGCATACACGAAATTTAGTCCTCTGCACCATTTCTTTTGCCACGCAGAAACAAGCTTTCCTTGTAGGACTTACTATGTACATGCATGCAGGCTAGACTGCATTTGTAAATGTTTTGTAGAAATTGTTTGACCATTTTTACCGTATGCATGCATTGCACGAAACTGTATCTGCTATGGAAAGCAGTGGCAGCAGTAACACAGTACAGCTGCATTGATATTTCATCTCGGCAATCAGAGGAACATGTCAGCGTTAAAAGTAATTGAAGCAACTTGCCACGTCGAGGATAAGGCCGCATGAGGTAAGGCTTCAATGGAAAGGCCTCGTCGCCCACCATCAAGTATGGTATCAGTCCCGCTGAGCCAACTGTTGCTGCTGGGGGGATCCCAAATCTGCGCTCGCCCAATATGCGCATCAACTTCGTTCTTTAAAAAAACTCCTCCATCGCTTTCTCCCCCGTAGTGGCCAACGTCCACATACACAAAACTGAAATAAAGCAAGTTTCAGTGTAGCCCATTTAGCATCTGTAGCAGATGACTTTCACCTTGCTCCTGCTGAAGTCACTACTGCGTTCAAGTCTCGTAAAAGTGATATCGGCGCTGCATTATAGTTTGACTAAATATACATGGCACACACAATCACAACTCAGATTACCATCTTAACATCTGGTGCTATTTGTGCAGAACCAAATATGTTTACTGTCAACCTCCGTGAGCAAACCATTGTAATCATACACCTGTCTACGCTATGCTCCTTAATTCGTCATGTAACTTACACCACTGAACTGTCCTCTTTTCTTTCAGTGCATACAATAGCACTCTCTTTCAATGAATATAATACACTTTTTTCATGATTCACAAGAAAAATGCCCCATTAACGAGTAGTTTAACAAAAGTTTTGTTTTGCCATGAATGCACCATACCTATAATGGGCATCGCATGTTGCCATGAGGACTGTGCTGAACGACTTCTTGTAATTCAAGTTTCGTGACCCTGAATTTGCAGGACATTCAATGCTCACATGCTTTCCATCAATACATCCAATGCAGTTGGGAAAATTCCAGTCGACAAGCATGTCTGTGGTAATATGAAAGAGTGATCGGGAGGCAATATAATATGAGACTGTGACAAAACAATAGCGTAGTAATGCATAAGGCAACCTTTAGTTGTCTTATGCGTTATGAGATGCCGGAGTTCAACAAATTTGAAAAGTCAGTACGCAGGGGGCATTGGGAAAGTCAGTAGCATAACAAATGAGGTAAAGAAAGGCAAGCTGGACGTTTGTCAACACCACAAACTCTCTCCGCATGACAAAACGGACTGCAGTGCACTTACTTTTTTCCATTCTTCTGCTGTTTGTGGAAATCTTACATAGATTGGCTGAAGTATTTCCCATAATGCAGCACAAGTTTCTCTTACGATCATGCGAGCCGTTGATCATCCTGTCAGGAAGTTGAACGACAAACTTCTCATTGTCTCGCCGTTTGCGAGAAATCTGAAAAGCGTATTCTCATCACATACGTCTAAAAGGATAAATGAGGAGGAGAGGGGGTGAGTTTCATCACACAATGCTCATGCGGCATGTTTTACACAATATTTTCCGAGGGACTGCTGATCAGGCACTGTGACGGGACAGTACCGGGTCACGGACTTTCGGACTTACCTTACTGTCATGGCAAATCGATCGTGTGCGGATATCGACCGCCTGAACGGAGTGTCCTGCCGCTCAATCACAGGCCGAACTAGGTGGAGCAGTGTGTCGAACGAGCTCGGCGGCATCCGAAGGAAGCTATAATCAAGAATCAAAGACATCAATATCACGTCACCCACACGGCACACTACGCGTTTAAAAAGGTTATAATCACTCACTCTCGGAAGAAGCCTTCATCTCGGGCGCGCAGCCGGGGAAGCAAAACATTCGCTTGCCCCTCAACGTCTCGGTAGCGCCAGCAGGGGGTGCACCCAAAACCTTCGTCTGCGTGCCTTTTGCGCGCGCCGCCGTCGCAACAGCAGAGAACACACAATGACCAAAACGCTCATCGTCGTCTGAACATCGTGTCGTCTGCATCTGCCATTGCAGGAATCAACGCGATCAGCGCGGTAGATGACGAGGAGCTGGTCTGCTAACCGAGCAAGGAAAAAGCGCGCGACACCCGCGATATCGCGCCTATGCTCGCGCAGTTCGAGACAAGGCGAGATCAGCGCTGGCACGTGGCTTCGCGGCGGCCGCCGCGCGCACAACCGATGTGGCCTCCCTGCCGCGCGCGTTTTGACGCCAGTGTGTTCGTACCTGGACGCTCCGCCAAACGAGGTACGGACTGACCGTATTTACGGACAACCGCCAATCGTTAGATAACCTTGAACAAGCGATAGTTGCGAACTCGGTTACGCGCGCGTCTATTATGCGCGTAGCGCAATAACGCAATCCTTGCATAAAGTTCTCGGGAGTTGATCCCGATATCGGCCCCGAAGAATTCCTACGCACGTTGAACGAGCGTAATCAGGGTCTCGATCTCGACCTCGACAAGTGCAAGATCCGGATTACGTTCGGAGAAAGGGCGGGCACGTGATCGTACGTGGCGGAAGTCGACCCGGAAGGGTTTAAGAGAATGATGTCGCGACCGCGGCTGTCGGCGGGGTGGACTTCAGTGCGTGCAAGAGAAGATCTGCACGTGCCCACGTGCACTTTTCGGGCGACGTACGGAGACGGGTGCATGACATTCCCTCACAAGGCGGACCCGTCCAAGGCGCGATGTATGAAGTGCGGCGGCAATCATTCGGCCGTGACTTGCAAAGTGAAGATGGCAGACGCCGAAGTGCGCTGCTCGGAGTGCGACAGGGCGGGCCACAGCGACAAGAACCATCCCACCGGTTTCCCCGAATGTCCGGTGCTCGTAGAAAAATTGGAGGACGCTTAAGCTTCGCCTTCAAGAGTGGAACGCGATAGCGTTCCCGTCGACCCGCCAATGGGTGTAAGACAATGGGCTACAGGGCAGCCATCACTTACGAGGCGCCCCGCATCAGACGCGGTGAGCGTCGAGCCATATGGTCGAGCAACGCGGCGTTCGGCGCAGCAACGAAACGTCCGCCTGAGCAAGCGGAGCGAACCAAAGAACTCGGTATCCCGGAGGGGGAAATGATGCACGCCAGCCAAACGCCGTGATCGGCACGGGCAGAGAGATAGAGAGATAGTGATCTAAAGAAAGGAAGGACGCTTGATTCTACAGAGGGAGCAAGGCGAAGCGTTGTCAGGGGAGAGAGTCCGAGCCGCGACAGCTCCAATGCGCGCGTGGCGCGCCATCTGTCGGGGCAGCGCCGTTCATGGAGAGGAGGGGGTCTTCTGTGTTTGCCGCAAGATGGCTCTCCGTGTGCGGAAAGCGCAGAAGAAATGCAGCGAAACGCACTTCGCTACTCGTGTATTTGCGCCTTCTGTAAGTTACATGTTCATAATTACCGATATACACCACAGTATAACTTTCCACGGCTCGTTTCGAAGGCAACACCGCATTCACTAGAGGCGCGTTTGTACCTTTTGGAAGCATCGAAATCGTGGCTGAGTGGTAGCGTCTCCGTCTCACACTCCGGAGACCCTGGTTCGATTCCCACCCAGCCCATCTTGGAACTTGCTTTTTATTTATGGAGTGCCTGCCGTGATTTATCGCTCACGGTCAACGCCGCAAAACGCCGACGCCGACGACACCGGCTTTTCTGCGACACGAGCTCCTTAACGCTATCGCGTTAAAAGGTGGCGCGTCTCAGGGCGCGCACCCACTACGGCGAACCGCAGCAGAGGGAGCACCGTGGAGCGGGGGGGGTGAGGGGATGGAGACGCGACCGAAAACTGGTGAGCGTCGTGGAAGCGCCCGCTCGATCGGTGAAACGCGGCGACCGGTGGAAACCAACATAATGCACCTCAACTTAGACCACGCCAAGCGCGCTGGCGGCCGCGACGCGTCGGATGGAGGAGATCGGCATATCCATCGCGGCCATCAACGATCCGCCGTGCACGAAGAGGGCGAGACCGCAACTACCGCCGGACTTCTCGTACTTCGGAGAAGAAGAGGAGCCCCTGAGCGCCGTCTTTGTCCGTCGACCGGACTTCCACGTGTTTCCCGTTTACGTGTCCAGGCGAGTGGTTGCGGTTAGGTGCACCAAACGGGACCGCGAGTGGAGGCTGGTCGCTGCGTACGCGCCGCCGCACGTCTCGATCGAACCCACTTTGGACGGGATCTCGGCGTGCCTGGACGGAGGAAGGACGCCTGAGGTCTTGGTCATGAGCGATTTGAACGCAAAGCACGCCATGTGGGGGCCGAGGGCCAACGACAACCGCGGCTCTCGCCTGATCGAGTTTGCGGTCGCGCACGGTTTGGCGGTGCTGAACGACGCGACGTCGCCCCCCCCCCCCCCCTTACCTATTCCAACGTATACACGGAAAGTTGGATAGACGTGACGCTGGCGACCCCTGCGCTCGTCCGACGAGGATACAAGTGGCGTGTGTACCCGGACGAAACATTCTCCGAGCACAGGGCCATCGACCTGGTGCTGCACAGCGACAACGTGCGCGGAAGACGTCTAACGAAGTGCGGCAGACTGAACTTCGTCGCGGAGTTGAGAGAGATCCAGTGGTTCGAGCGTGCGGGCGGCGCAGACATACGGTCGACGCGGGCGCTCGACGCGCTGCTAAATAAAAAGTACGACATCATCGACAAAACGCGCACCAAACATATTCGGCCGGTCCTCCCGCACAAGCCGGGAAAGAGTTGGTGGACGCTGGAACTGCAGCTCGAGAAGAGTAGAACGCGGGCCCTGCGGCGCAGATTCCAAAGATGCCGGGACGACGCGCTCCGGCCGATCCACCGCCAACGATACAGCGAGGCGCTCGCGAAATTCCGCCGTCGTGTCGAAAGCGCGAAAGAGAAAGACGCGCGCGAGCGATGCGCCGACTGTATACTCGCAAATCGCTCTCTTCCGAACCATTCCGGGCGGCGTTCGGCAGAGCTAAAGGGCGAACGATCCTGCCGCCGCTGAAAAGACCGGACGGCGGCCGAACGGAAAGTGTTCTGCAATCCGCAGAACTACTGTTGACAACGCTGATAGCCAAAGACGACGCCGACACAGACCTGCCCGTGCACAGGGAAATCCGCGACCAGAACGCGCGGCCCTACGCGTCGCAAGTACAGGACAGCAGCTTCACCGCAGGGGAGGTCGAGGCGACTCTGGAAAAACTAGTCATCGGAACGGCGCCGGGCCCGAACGGCCTGACAGCGGACGCGGGGGTCGCGCTCTGCACGTCTCACCGACGGTTCGTACTGACCATTCTCGACGCGGCGCTCGCCCTCGGCTACTTCCCCAAGACGTGGAGGAAGGGCAAAGGAATATTCATAGCCAAACCCGGCAAGCCACGCGCCACGCCACTGGCATACCGCCCCATATGTATGACGTCCATCCTCGGGAAAGCGCTGGAACGACTGATGTACGAGCGATTGCATCACTTTCTGCTCGCGGGAAATCACATCCACCCACATCAGTTCGGCTTCACGCACGGGAGAAGTGCGGTAATGGCGCTTCAATCCCTGTGCCAATTCATCGGCGAACACAGGGCGAGGGGAACGCCGGTCACGATGGTCTCCCTCGACTTTCAGGGAGCCTTCGACAGCGTGTGGCACCCCCTCGTCTTGGGTTACTTCAGGGAGTGCCGCTGCCCCAGCAACCTCCTCGGGCTCCTGCGGACGTTTCTGTGCGACCGCTCGGTACGATTCGAGTGTCATTCGGTCGTCGTGGCGACGGAGGCCACCTTGGGCAGCCCACAGGGGTCGCCCCTGTCCCCCCTGCTGTGGAACGTGTTTGTAGACGGTCTGCTGCGACTGGAAATGCCGGAGGGCGTCCGCATCCAGGCGTACGCAGACGACACCGTGGTTTTAATCCCCGGGAGAAACCACCTTGACACCATGGCGAGAGCCATGGCCGCTCTGACCACTATAAAGGCATGGACGATTTTCACCAAAGTCCGCCTTAACCACGATAAGACTGAGTGCGTTTTATTCTCATTCGGAAAAGGGGGTATGGAAAAAAGTAAACCAACAATTAAGATTGACAACAGCAAGAAGGGCCTGTCGTTTAAGAACTCCATCACAATACTGGGCGTCGTGATTGACAGACGACTATCGTTCTTCGACCACGCCGAGCATTTGCAGCGCAAGGCCGAGACGCTCGCAATGAAATCAATCACGTTTATCCGACTACACGCGACCCTCGATTCCAAGGTCAGAAAGCAGCTGTACCGCCAGGTGTTGCTGCCGGCCGTAGCATACGCTTCGCCCGTGTGGTGGAGCGAGAAACCTGACTGCAGGCTCCGAGCGCGGGTGAACACGGTACAGCGAACGCTATTACTGACGCTTACCGACGCATACCGCACTACGCGCAGGGAGGCGCTACAAGTGCTCCTTGACCAGCCGCCACTTGAATTAGAACTAGACCGCGTGAACGCGGAATTCGACCTTTTTCGAAGGCGACGAGCGGTCACTTATGGCAGACATAGTTACACGCCAGAAGACGTGCTGTACCCGAGAGAGTGTTGGAGATATCACCCGTCGGAGGCGACCAGTGGTTCCAAACGCCCGGGCACGCACATATTTACGGACGGGTCATTCACCTCTCGATCGGCTGAAGCCGCGGTCGTGGTTTTGACGCCGCGTGATAAAGTAGTCGCTGTGCTGCGGTACCGCCTCAGCGCAGCGTCTAGTGCGTATTGTGCCGAGGTGCTCGCCTTTAAAAGAGACTTTTAGCTTGTACGCTATTCCGGTAAACGGGAGCGGTTTGGGCGGATTACCGGATGGTCGGGGCGTAAACGTGCCTGGTGTTGTAGAGCTCAACCAGACAAACGCATAGCTAAAACTGCACTAACTCACCATATCCTGCTTCGCCACTCGTGCAAATTTTTGGCAGCGGCGTAATTGTGAACACGATTACGCCACTGTCGAAAATTTACGCCAGCACCTAAGCAGAATATTGGCGGCGAGCAGTTACGGAGTCGCCATCTATCGGAAGCGCCTCGCTGGCGTAGTATGAGGGATCACGTGGCGCGCTCCTCATAGGTTTTGCTGTCAGCGCTCACTGAAAACACCACGCGCGAGCTCTCCCAGACATTTCTGTAAGTACTTTCAAAACGAGAGAAGTTTCTTACTGTCTAAATAATAATCTTGGACAAACTGAAAGCATACAATCGTTTACAGACGCTATCTCTTTACCGAATACGTACAGTGAACGCCACTGCGCCCGCTCGCCGCGATGGAGTCTCACAAACCGGCTTCTTGCGTGAAAGGTAGGTAAACGCTGAGAGCAAAATATGTGAAATATGTTATTATAGCCTTTGTATAACTAAATGGAGCGTAATAGAACGAAGCCTCAATGCAGCAATCGCGAAGATTCGCAGCGACCGACTGCGCGTCTGCTTGCTTGTCCGCGCACTGTTTCGCTTTCTCCGCGCGCGCGTTTTCGCACCGTGCCATGAGCTTCAGGCCGCAGAACATGAGCATTTGACAGTATACAAGCAACCATTGTTGCGTGGGCGCTATCAGAGCTGTTCAAAAATAATTTCATTGTAGAGACTTCGACGCCTACGGGGACTGTGATGTACCGTCGCGACGATTCAATCTTTTTTTTTTCTTCTAAATTCCTTGACTTTTCAAAACTATTTCTTAAGTTGCATCGCACTGTATGTTTATCGGTGTTTTCAGCGTGCAATTTCCCGCTGCTCCTTTCTTGTAATCCAGTGCATTAATTCATAACACAAACATGACCATATGCCATGCTTTTTTTAATATGCTTCTTACCGCTGCCTTTCCACTCCACTGAACTTGCCAGTATCTATTAGCCCCGAGAACGAACGCGAGCGGCGCTGCGAGCGCCGCTCGCGTGACGTCAAGGCACGGACTCGCGCCTGTCGTCTGCTACAGTTCGGGCGTTGTCCGGGCGCTTTCTGCGGTGTTTTCGTTTGTTCGCCCTCGTTCTCTCTGCTTGTATACTTATGGTGGTCGTCTCAAATATATTTTTACGACGTCTTCCTTTGCGAACATTTTATTCAAAGAGCTAATTTCTTAGACAACAATGCAGCTCTCGAAGGCAACGCTACAGTGCCAGCAGAAGCGACGCAGACCAGCCCATTGCGAGTTTTTCATACGCGGATAGACAATCTCAAAAGCATAGCCTATAGGAATCCAGTTATGATATCATACCTGCCGCGGTGCCACAAGTATGTCACAAAGCTGGCTATATATGACTTCTACAGCAGTTACGTTGATTTTATTCCGCTAAAACAGGTTTGCTCACGACGAGTAGTTCATGGTATAATATCGAATTTTTGCATTTTCTTACAGAAACGCTCGGCAGTAGCACGGTAACCTAACTAATACTGGAGCTTAGATTCTACACGCCTCACTTGCTTCTTTAACTGCTTGTCAACATTAGGTGGTTCTTCACGTGTTTATTTTTTTAAGCGGCGGAAATTTGAAGTAAAGTTAATGAAGACTTACAGATATTTACAGAGTACAAATAGCAATGTACCAATATATATTCCCTTTTCCGTGCTACACGTTCAACTCACCTCTTTAGAGCGCGTTTGTTAATGATTAATAATGCATGTTATGTTCCTCTTTTTTTGTCTATGTTACCAAGTGTATATCATTTATTTATTTCTATTCCGCAGTGTGTTTTGCATTGTTATCGTGGAAATATTTCACTGTGCTTTCATATATTGTATAACTGCAATGTTTTATGGCCACCATTTAAATGTAATTTATATGGCGCTTGATGTGTTACCCCATGCAGCCATATTGTACCTAAGAGGGTGAGGCTACCTCAAGCCGCGTTTGTGCGGCTTTTTTCCCTCATCCACCTCCATTTACCACTCCTCTGTACATGTATGTGTGTAAATGGAAATTAATAAATCAAATGAAATCAAACTCGCTTGAGAAATTTACTGGTGCTTGTTGCTTGAGGAATATACATGACGAATCTGTTTGGCAAACTGACACAGGCTGCTCGGCGCAATTTTTTTAGTGAAGTATGCCTGCTGGACCGCATAGCTGCAGCCAGAAAGCAGTCGAAGCGTCAATGACTAGTAGTATGGGACATATTGAAGATATCGAAATTGCCGCTGTGGAGGGTCAGAAATCAAGTGAAAGTATATGCAAGGCTTGTGGTGCTTTCTTTATGAATGTTTGCGATTGGATTGGAGCAAACTTAAATTAGCCTGCAAGGTTCTCTTTTATGTACCGACGAAGCGAATAGTTATCCGTTTGTATAAATAAATAACGCTGGATCGAGACATGGTGAGACAAAAGGTGCTTGAATTTTCCTTTTGTAGGCAATCTAAGCTGCGTAGTAGTTGCTCGAGAATACTTTAGCCATTCCAGTTGGCGCTGTAAAAAATGCTTTATGGTTTTAATTCGAAGTTGAAGTGAACTGATGGGTTTCGCGAACATAGCGTGCCTCGCCATACGGACAGTCGATTGCTACCGTTACGTGATCAGGGATGTGCCATATTGTCGATAAAGGCTACTGACGGCCACTATGATACATTTCATCACCTTCAATTGAGTGGCTCTCGATCTAAACAACGAAACCTTTCTCTCAGGTGATTGCTACTATGGTGTTCGTGAATTAACTATGTAAATACTCTACATGACGCGCCGTCGTGTTAGCAGCCATGAGCAATTCGTTTTTTGGAGGCTTGTTTCAGAGGGGGATGAAAGTAGCAGCAAACATTTTCATAAGAAATGCGCGCCTAACTGTTTTTTACGCATTAATGAATGGCCATATTTGAATAGAACAACACACCAGAGTAATAGGAATCATGATGATAGCTTCGCTGGGCAGTGTCTTTCTAACATCGGATAACATGTTGACGCCAATTACCAAATTTTTCTTCCACGTAAAATGCAATACCTCTCACAGCTAAACACTAAAGGAATGTTAAGTGTTTAGCGAAGCATCATACACAACTTCGCGCGTTGAATTTGCAGATATTCTTTTTTTAGTCAAAATTTACCGAGAGACACGGCGCATATATGCATTGCAAAAACTAGTAGACCCCTTTAACGCTACTTAGCTTGCGATATCCAAGCCGCAAGGTTTCTCGACTCACACGCTTTTGAAGAAGAAACTGTGGTTAAGGTATGGCAGCTGAAAGAAGCCGACGTGTTCTTCAATACGCACGGCTCGAGCCACCCATACCCCAAGCATACACGAAGGGAACGAGCGCGCGCGGCAGCCGAGCGAGCCGGAGCGAGCGGCGTCCTGGCCGTGACGTCACTCGCGAGAAGGCGCCATTCCTCTTTCTCGGGGCTAATAGCATCGACAGGTTCATAGACCAAACCGTCATGACATTCCTCGGGTAGCGGACTTGGGCGAGCGTCTCAGTGCGCGTTTTCAGAACATCGCAGACCGGGCGCCGTAGCACAAATCTTCCTCGCGTCTGTGCTTGCTGCATACCCGAGTTGTAGCCGACGACTGTTTGCCGGTTTTATGTTTCACGAGCCAAGCTTCACGCAGCTTCTTGTCCTGCGGCTACGTGTGAATAAGGCTGACACCGGCCTCCGTTACGTGCGTCCGGCCCAGCGGCACCGAGCAGTAGCCTACCATGTTGCGCGCCTTCAAAGGCAGCCACTACGTATTGTAGTGCTTTCAAGCGTTGTAAAGGAGACACTCGAAGGGCGAAAATTTCGCCACTAAATGAGGACCGCAGCGTACGAGGGAATTTAAACTCGTTTTCAGCTCGCTTCGGTGCGCCCGAAGCAGCCGACGCGGCCGCTATGTCCACGTGATCCCTCCTAGCACGTCACGCCGACGGGGGAACCTGCTTTTCCAGTGGTGGAGCTAGAGGCCAATAGTAATTAGCTCTGTGTTTGTGTGGTTGAGCTTTGCGCCACCAGCTGGCGCCACCAATCTGGCCGCTCACCTTAACGCCCCCGCTAAACCGGAAAACCGCCCGCGCTTGCCCGAATAGACGAGAAAACCATGGCCAGGCGGCGCTACTGCGCCTCTCCTGGCAGCGCCCCAATGTGGAAACGCCAAGCAGCGCGGTCGCGTCGTGGCGTAGTCTCCGCTTCGTTTACGTTGTGCAGTCCGCGCTTTTCTTCGCTGCTCGTTCTCACGGCGCTCCGTTTTCGACAGCGGCAAATCGCCTGCTTGCGCAACAGCGATGCAAAGATTGCCGAGGGGTTTCAAGAAGGTTGCCGACGCCGACAGCTTTTTTTCGTGGCGGCAACCTCACGATAGAGGAGCGTCTGCTTCCGAACGTGTACGGCGTTGAACAAATTGCGGACGGTGATGTGAGAGTGAAAGCCAATTGCGTGTCACAGGTGTCCGACAAGATCGTAGACGACGTCGAGTTAGAGGTACGCACCATGTTCAGGAATTTAGCCACTTTTATTTCAATTACAACATAAGTCACACTGGCAGCAGGAACTTTTGTTGTCATACTACTCGATCACTGCAGATCCATTGGGCTGCTTCTTGACGGTTGCGTCACTTCACAAAGGCATGTTCTGGAGTCTGTTTCACACGTGTCTTGCTGCTGCTCAAGAGCTGCGTCGCTGCAGTACGAAAGCACATGTCCCGGTGGTGCTGACTGCAGAGAAGACTGTTGTGATTGCCATTGGTCTGTTTGGCGCCGCTTCCATCTGCATCGCATATAAATGAAACAGTATGTGTGCCTATTTGTTGTGGGGATTAAATTACTCCCAATAATATGTTTGCAAAGGTAACGTTCATGTGATTGTGTGCATATATTATTCTACAAGAGTGGTACCACTACAAGTTATACTTGCACACTTAGATACTTAGAAAGCATGGACAAACAACAAACATAACGCGCACGCCTCGAGCGGCTGCTTTCCGATCTGCCGCTTCCCGACGCACGCGACGACCGCGGCTTGCATTAAATGCGGTCTGCCACCACACAAAAGTAGCGCGCGGCCCCTTTCGTTACCTGCACAACTAGTAATTTAAGTTGCAGCGTTTGGAAAAGGGAAATAATTCTCTTGAGCTCGTCCATGCCGATCGCGAGGGAAGGCACAGTGCAATAAAATAAATTCGGGGGTTCTGAGTGCCAAAACCATGCCAAAACCACGAAATCATTATGAGGCCCGCTGTAATGGGGAGTCTCAGGAATAATTTTAACCTCTGGGGGTTCTTTAACGTTCACAAAAATCAAAGCACACGGTAACAAGGGTGTTCTTGCATTTTGCCCCTTTCGAAATGCGGCCGCCGTGGCTGGGAATCGAGCACGCGCCGTAGAGCTTAGCAACGCAACACGCATGCATTTACCGTTAACAAACGGCGGATGTCACCACAATTCAACAACGCGACACGACTAAACAAACGGCCGTGCACTAAAAACAGGCATATGACTACTCCGCTTTCAAGATATTCCACGCGAATGCGAAAGTATGAGACTTACTTGACTCGGCCGCGCGCTGCAGTTATCCATGCTTGTCGTCTGTCCGTCTCGTACCACTTCCCAGGAAATCTGTAGAACTTCACAGGCGGCGTAGGACCTTTCGTGTTTTCGAGGCTGCTGTGGCAATCGACAACACATCAGTATTGCGTGCCACCTTTTCTGGCTGATGAGGTCGCACTCGGCATCGCAAAAACCACGCGCACGAGCGCTCCCGCCGTACAGAACACGGGCGCGCGCCAGCGCAGCGACGACCCTCGAAACTTTCATCGGTCCGCTAGGGGAGCATTCGGCGCTGGTGCCGCGCGGGCAAACTTTAGGTTGCCTCGTCTATACACCAGAACACCGTGAATTCAAAGGGCGCCGCCATATTGATGAGCGCTGGTCGCGCCATCTATCCCAAGCGCCGCGAAGTAGCAGGCCTGGGCTGCCACGCCGGGAGATGCGACCCGGCGCGAAAGCGAAACTTGGGCTTTTTAGCTGGGCGGAAGGCGTGTTTCGCGTTTTTTCTAACCTGTCATTTTCGCTGTCTGGATTCAATCAAACTTCAAGACCTCGTGCAAGTCCACAATGGACACACTGAGTGCTGTACAGACTGCAGAAGCGAATACATCGGGTAGGTACGCTATTACGTTTGTAGAAACCGCGCGCTATATGCTAGAACACCTGTGAGCTTTTTGGCACGTAACCTGTGAAGGAATTTACAGCACTGTGTTGGTGCCATATATTATTAAAGCACGCAGAACACTGTCATCTGCACTTTCAGTTTGGTCTTGTTTGTAATGGTCTCTACTGGGTTGGCCGCGCTTGGTAACCAACTGGCGAGGTCGTTTGACTGCCTGGTTAGCAGACGCCTGCCCTTCACCATCTGCACACTGAAAACAAAATAGATGTTATGTAAGAAGGGCTGTAGTTCTTTCCCATGCCATCACTTTTGCGAAGATATAAAGTCCACTCAAAATGAAATAGAAAATACACCAGGCCAATTGTATCGTGCAACCACTTAAGAGTACAACATTCAGAACAAAAGCCTACAGCACTCGAACAAGCAGCATATGATGCTAAACCTGCACTCATTGGAAAATGAGGTACTACAGTAGTTATAATGTTCAAGTACATGTGCAGTCAAAGCCCCTATAACAGGGCGAGCATGACAGATGCAGGTGTTGTACAGTTGCACAAACCATGACAGGGCACGTAAAATTACCATCCCTACTTAAAGCTGCATCATCAGGACCCCTTTGGTACAAGACAACAACCGCACCTGCATTCCAAGAAATTAGCCCCACCAACTGCAGCTACCTGGTACCAGACCTGTTTCGCTTGTGCGAGGCCATCGGATTGTTGGCGCTCCCTTAGAAAACAAAACAGTAAAAAAAAACTAGTGAGAACGATCAAAATTTTGTTACAAAATACAAGAATAATTAAGCACCTTATTTTCCTCGCCATATGAACGGAAATATTTTGCGTTTTGCCCCGCATAACAGCCCGCACGCAGTTTAGAGCTCAGGAGGCTCAAATGAATTCGTTACGAATGACACCTGCAACACCAGCTCGTAAAGGTAGGTGCGCTGCAAGAACACCTTCGGCGACGAGTAGTCGTCGTTTACGTTTTTGTGGACGCATGCTACGTGACGAGCAGACTTCGGTTTACTTTCATTAGCAATAACGCTCACCAGCAAGGCCTACAACTTGTCGTTCACGCTTAATGGCCATTCCGTGCACCAGCTGCAAGTATCGCTAACCGCAAACTCAACTGTTCCGCTTAACCGTCGGGAGCTCTGCCTGAATGAAAACACGAAAAGGCTTGCCTTTTTATTATAGCCAAGGCGAAGCACCGGCGCGGGATTCTGCTCTGTAGGCTTGTTGCCCAGAAAGTGCTCGGAGCAAACCTGCGTATTACGTTTGTAGGGCGCAAAGTTGAACGTGGCACCAAAATATACACAGATCGAATACTCACTCGTGCATTTTCACTGGGTTGGTAGTTCTTCCTATACACTGCAGCTATCCACCGGTGGCGCAGCTTGGCATTCTTCGTTGCGGATGGAAATCGGCGCAGGCTGAAAACACCGCACCGGCACGATTCCCTACGTGTGTTGTGCTCTTCGCAAACAGCGCTAAGCAACCTGCTCCTTTTCCGCTGGTTGTTTTGGCATCCAAACACGACGCAATGATGCCCAGATGACTTCTTCTACTTTGGATCCGTGTGAACGGGCACATTTCCGCACTTTGGAGCCCTAGAGCTGGCGCTTGCCATGTCTACTGGTCGCCGGCGAACACACTTTGGCAGCCCAGTACAAAATAGCGCCGGTCGACCGGGCAACCCGGGTGCGAGAGTATGCGTTCGGTTAGTCTGGGTGCGAGACTAGCGTGTTCTGGTCTATACCGGACACGCTAAATGTGTCGCCAGGCGCACGAAGATCTCGTTCCGCGCCGTCCGCGCCTCGTTCCACGCGGAGACGACGGCGCGATGGAACGCTCGATGGTCGACGGACCACACAGACACCGAACTTTACCGGTAGGTCCCGACGATGTACAGGATCCCGCGGTTCTTTCCGCCGTCGCGCCAGTTGGCCATGTTGACGGCGCACGGACGATTTCCGTGCTACTTTGCACGGTTCGGACTGCAGCGCGAGCCGAAATGTCCTTGCGGGATGACTTGCGCAAGCGCCGCCCATTACCTGAATGATTGCGAATTAACTCGCGAAGTGGCGGTCGAGTTAAAAGAACGTGCGACGAATCAACTCACGCCGCACATGTACCCCTCGCTGTTACGAAGTGCGCGAGCGCGGGCACTGTTAACAACGATGGTTGAACTCATCAGCACCAGCTTGCCAGACGTCGCACGACGATGATGAGTGACAGACCACCTTAAAGAGACGCTCACACGCCGACGCGCCGAACCAAAGCCACCTAGAAAAAAATGTAAGGCCACCGCATCACCTCCTCTCCAAGTCAATACGTCACGAGAGTCGGATGGTAGCGGTGGATGGGGGAGCGCTGCGTTTCTAGAACGCGGCACGCGTTCTGAAAACAAATTTTCTCCGTGGCTGCAACGCTAGAGCGGCAACGCGTGGAGCATTTGCTTGGTGGCTTTGGTGGGGCATGCTGCACCGTAAACGCGATTGCTTTTCTTCGATTGTGCGTGGTTCGTCGTACACGGAAGCGCAACGATGCCTGGCTGTTGTTGCGCACAAAACTGCAAGTCCAATTATGACGGAGGACAAAGTGTCCGAGTGCACAAGTTCCCATCTGACCGAGCAAGTATTCGGGAAGCACTGACGAGAGCTGTTCCTCGGAAGGACTTCTCTCCAACGAAGTATGCAGTGGTAAGTATTTCTTCTCTCTGTGGTTATTCTGGGTTTCCAGACGAATGGCTTTCGTCAGCATAGTGCGCAATGTATTCGCGCACGCGTGCACAATAGATGGGTCTCTGCACCTGTCAACGCGCTTGTAAATTCAATGTTTTCGTCGAGCTTCATACCTGTAATGGCTTGTTCTTTTTATTTAAGCTCTGTGAAAAGCATTTCTTGTCAACGGATTACCTGACGACATCTTACGCGGACGTCAAGACAGGAAAAGTGGTCGAAGTTGCCATGAAAAACATTCGCCTGAAGAAAACTTCAGTTCCGAGCTTGTTTCCCAGTTGTCCTGCTTATTTATCGCGTCCGCAAGCGCGTGTTCGAGAAACGCCTGGTGCGAAAAGAGCGCGCGTGGAAGCCACATATTTGCAAAAAGCAATAATGCATTCTCAGCAAACCCAAGCAGAAGAGGACGCCAAGAATGTGGTTGGTAGCTTTGCGGACTTGCTCAAGGCCTTGCCAAGCTTTCATAGTTCGGACTTCTGGACAGTTTTGAACACGGGCTCCAAGGTTTTCTTTTCAGACTTGTCACTTCAATTTGCTCCTGCAGTCCGTACTTCGGTGATGGTGCCCACAGACCTGCGCGTCGAAGTATTTTTAACGCGATAGCGTTAAGGAGCTCGTGTCGCAGAAAAGCCGGTGTCGTCGGCGTCGGTGTCGGCGTCAGCGTTTTGCGGCATTGACCGCGAGCGATAAATCACGGCAGGCACTCCATAAATAAAAAGCAACTTCAAAGATGGGCTGGGTGGGAATCGAACCAGGGTCTCCGGAGTGTGAGGCGGAGACGCTACCACTCAGCCACGATTTTTTTTTTCTTTATTGCCTCGCTTTTCACAGAGTTTACGAGATCAGAAGAACAGATTAACAAGATAATAGTACCGAGAACCGTCAGCTGTTTGCTGACTACAAGCCATCAGTATTTCGGCATCTGCAACAACATTTCTAATCTTGGAACCCATTCTGGTACATACGACTGCACCTTCTGCACTTCGACAAAATGGGACACAGATTCGCAAAAATATTCGCGAACCGGTCTAGCGTCAGTATCCGCATTGTGTACAGCCTCTAGTGAATGCGGTGTTGCCTTCGAAACGAGCCGTGGAAAGTTATACTGTGGTGTATATCGGTAATTATGAACATGTAACTTACAGAAGTCGCAATTACACGAGTAGCGAAGTGCGTTTCGCTGCATTTCTTCTGCGCTTTCCGCACACGGAGAGCCATCTTGCGGCAAACACAGAAGACCCCCTCCTCTCCATGTACGGCGCTGCCCCGACAGATGGCGCGCCACGCGCGCATTGGAGCTGTCGCGGCTCGGACCAGCGCGAGGAGGCGCTGCTCGGACTCTCTCCCCTGACAACGCTTCGCCTGGCACCTTCTGTAGAATCAAGCGTCCTTCCTTTCTTTAGATCACTATCTCTCTATCTCTCTGCCCGTGCCGATCACGGCGTTTGGCTGGCGTGCATCATTTCCCCCTCCGGGATACCGAGTTCTTTGGTTCGCTCCGCTTGCTCAGGCGCACGTTTCGTTGCTGCGCCGAACGCCGCGTTGCTCGACCATATGGCTCGACGCTCACCGCGTCTGATGCGGGGCGCCTCGTAAGTGATGGCTGCCCTGTAGCCCATTGTCTTACACCCATTGGCGGGTCGACGGGAACGCTATCGCGTTCCACTCTTGAAGGCGAAGCTTAAGCGTCCTCCAATTTTTTGGTGAAACGCGTGTGAGGAAGTGTGGTGATGTGTTAGTTCCTGAAAAGCTGTATGACTTGAGAGATTTGAAAAGTGTGTTACACATGATCGAACAGGCACATAAGGATATCAGCACTGAGCATTCTGAAAAGGCCTGTCATCTACGGACATTGGTTTCGACATTGCTAGAGGAAGTAAGTGGAAAACATTTTGCACGCGAGTTGCAAGAATGGCATGTGGAAGTTCTTAAATTCTTGAAGAGTAAAGTTGATCGTGTTTTGCTGGCCCATATCCCCTTGGATAATGCTGGCCGATATCCCCCCGATTTATTGGTTTTTGCTAGCGTTTTGTTCACAATTTCACCCGTATCCAGTTTTTCTGGACACAAGGGTTTAGTTCGCGTGAATGCCACCACGTGACGTACTTACCTTAAACTTTTCAAACTTCCCGCTGTGACGCGTGATGACGTCAACCAAACAAAAATAAAAAAGTAAAAGCCATCCCTGCGCATTGAACTTCGCCACAATGCTTGTCCCGCCGGCGTTATCAGTGTTCTTGATCAAGCGTATTCGCTCGTCGCCTGGAAATTACTCGTCATCTAGCGTTTACTCGCGACGAGCAATTGTTGATTCTGGGCTTTTGATTCGGTTCTTTTCTTTCTTCTCTTCTCCTTTTCTTTTTCTTTTTTTTCATTCTACGGAGTAAAGAAGCTAGCCTAACCGTCAGAAGCACTTCGGGGCAGCCTTTCTTCAATCGGCATACATTGTTAACGTCGGAACATTGCACAGCGCCTACTAGAGACGCCGTCGTGGATGGATTTTGATTTTCCCTTATCGAATTCGTTAAGGTGCACACAATTATTTCACTAGCGACTTTGCAATGCGCACTCATGGGCTATCACCGAAGCTGCAAATCTAGATGTGCTTAAGTATTAAGGCATATCCATGGATATGTTGGTTTTTCACCTTGACACAAAAGTCATGAAACAAGAGTTGAGCAAACTGTCCCTGTGTCGTCGCAGGGTGGGAGAGGGGGCTAGTTGGTATTTCATGCTAAAGTGACTAGCGCAAGAGTGGACACGGGACACTAAAGAGGCGACAAGGATAAGCGCTAACTTCCAACTAGGCGCTTGTCCTTGTAGCGTCTTTAGTGTCCCCTGTCCGCTCTTGCGCTAATCACTTCATGTCGTCATCCGTTAGCATGCTATGGCCGAAGCTGCTCGCAATGTTACGTCACATTTACTGGCCACCAAGCCAGGTACACCCTTGGGTACGACATATACATTACTTGCAGTTAGCTTCCAAAGTAGTCTCCTATGGCGGTTATCCACGTGCGTGAAGCAAGAACGCTATTTAAAATTATTGTGCAGTAATATATGCGGGATTTGTATGTTCTCCACATTCCCTATCATGTTGCCGTTCCGCCTTTATTATATAGCCGCAATGTAGACTAGCAGCTATCGAACGCCATAAAGGCTATCCACATATTCAACCCTTAATGACCATTGGTTAACTTCCCTCCTCATTACATGTCCTGCCCATGCCAATTTCTTTTTCTTGATTTTAACTAAGATGTCAATAACTCGCGTTTGTTACCTTACCCAATCTGCTCTTTTGTTATCCCTTAACGTTACACCCATCATTCTTCTTTCAATAGCTCGTTGCCTCGTCCATAATTTAAGTAGAATCCTTTTCGTAAGCCTCCAAGTTTCTGCCCCGTAGGTGAGTACTGGTAAGACACAGCTATTATACACGGACTGGATTCCAAGGGAAGGGAAGCGTAGCAGGGGGCGGCAGAAAGTTAGGTGGGCGGATGAGATTAAGAAGTTTGCAGGGACGACAGGGCCACAATTAGTAGATGACCGGGGTTGTTGGAGAAGTATGGGAGAGGTCTTTTCCCTGCAGTGGGCGTGACCAGGCTGATGATGATGATGATGATGATGATGATATATCCAAAGACCTCGCGCGCAACTCCTGACACTTAATTGTATTCAAGAGTTGTGCGACTGCCCAGGACATCCTTAACGAATGTTACATAACGCATTATGAGGATAGCCAAAACCACGATTTCATTATGAGGCACGCCGTAGTGGAGGATTCGGGAATAATTTAGACCACTTGGGATTTTTAACGTGCGCCTAACCCTAAGTATGCGGGTTTTCGCATTTCACACCCATTGAAATACGGCTGCCCTGGTTGGGATTCGATCCTGAGACCTCGTGATTAGTAGCCGAACCCAATAAAAGCTAAGCAACTACGGAGGGAAAGGAATGTTGGCAGTAGGAGGAAGGTGACAGCCGGCACGTGAGACAATTTGTTCCCATCCTCATTGCGAGAGAATGGGTACCATCTGTCCAATAATGCACTGTAATCAATGTGATGGAGTCCGCGTCCAATATTTCAGACCCGAATCATACTGTAATTACTGACGACCAGGCATCTTGCTAATACGTGCAGTCGTTTGACAGCTGCCGAGCGCTGGCGTCGGCCACAGGACCTACTTGACCTTTCTTCAACACTTGCCGACATTCTCGCCTTATTTCGCACCATTGCGTTTCAGCTTAACTGCTTCAACAGCCGATTTATTTGTGCCAGAATTTGGCCACCCTGTCAACGTTATGGTTTCTAATTTTTAAGTCATCTTTTATATTTAGGCTAAGGCTGTCGTGAAATTTCCAACGGTTTCACCTTTCCCAAAATTCGCGCATTTTTGTCCACCTCTGTTAATATTTTGGAGGATTTTTATTAGACATGGAAACCATTGCATGGCCCCCTGACCAAGCTGATCAAAAAGTCATTTTATATCCCTGAGGTCTTGTGCAAGCTTCCGCCTTCTTGCCGTTCATCATCCTCCTGATTTCCCTGTCACCTGTATTCAATTTTGACGACTCCATTCCCACGGAAGTTGGCGACGATATGTCCATGGGATTAAAGCCATTTAAATCAATTCTACTGTGGATACGACAGCCTCTTTTGCTCACTGTGGATGGAAATGTTGGGCTAATGAGCGCCATTCTGAAGCATCTAAATTGATAGTCACAAAATTTTTCGTATCCCACGTATGTGCGAATCGATGTAAGCAAAGCTTTCTGTGTTTGTTGTCATTGTTAAACGTAATCTCCGCACAGTAGTCAGGCACCCTGTAATGAAATGCTGTCAATGTTTGCCTGATTACGCCCGCCATTGTGATGCAAATAAACGTAACTCCAACTCATTTTCTCAGAAATAAACGCTGAATGGAACGCTGACGTCATCCTGAACAAGATCAACAAGCGCCCTAGTGCTCGATCTTACGATTCCCCTATTTGTAAGCTTATATTCGTGATTTAGTTATTTGGGGGGGGGGGGGCGAAGGCGATGTGTTCTTATACCGTAGAAACATCCCTCGGACGTCTCTGATGTGCTCGTTTTTATTCTCAAGTACCCAATGAAAACTGTCATCACTGCAACTTCATGATGTCCTGGTGGCAGGCCACGATGGCATGTCGCGCAAGTATGACCACGCTGATTCATTTGGATTGCCATATACTATTTGGTGCGCCATACTTCTCCACATGCATTTTTCAAGCTATACCAGAGCTTGAAAAGGGCCGCCCACTCACTACGTGCCTTTCCTCTGTTTACTTCCGCAAAGTGTGTGTCTATCGCTGTGGTTACCAAATACGCCCAGCGGTATGCTGCCACTCAAGCCTTTCTGTCGGCTGAGCAACTGAAGTCGCAGGCTGTATTCAACACGGCGTCGACGTTCAATATGGCTATCCTCAATTACTTTTCGCGGACTTCGTTCACCGCCTTCTCTCCAATGGCATCTCCTATACTACTCGCTCCTGCAAGACGCAACACAAACACGCAACGACCTTAATGAAGTATCAATAACACGCTAGTTGAAATGCTGTCGACGTATATTTCCGCTGAGCACCGGGATTGGAGCATGGTCCTATCTATAGTGACATTATCGGTCTACAGCGTCGCTCAACAACACCACTCGTTACTCATCACTTTTTTTTTTGCCGACAAGAGTATAGCGTATCTCCTCTGAATGTACTTTCGGCTTTAAGTGGGACCTTGCACGCCTGCTTATTCTGTTACGTTGACGGCGACCGTTGTCGTCAGGCTGCCGCCTAATTCTGAGCGTCGCAGTCACCAGAGTGCACAGAAAGCTGTCTTCCCAAACAAACCACCGGGATTCGAGCCCATGTCCCAAATGCAGCATCTTGCATTTGGGAGATGGGCACTCTAACCATTACGCTACCACCTGCCTCCACCAACTTCCGTTTATCTGCCTTCCCACTTCTCGTTTTTGCCGCAGGCGCAGGAAGAACGGATGCAGAAACGAAAAAAAAGTAAAGATTGCTTGAGCCGCCAGTGACGCATGACTTTAACTTTGACAGGTTACCCTCATTGGAGCGCATGTAGGCTTGCGGCTTCGTGCAGATGGTGGGTCGCCTTAGCTTTATTGTAAATTTGCTTTTACCACCTCTTTTCAGCTAGAACTGAAACGCCGGACAAAAATGAGACCTACCGTTGAACATTTTTCTTGTTTTCTAGGTTTAAATCAAAAACGCTCATTAACACAAATAGTGATTTTTTAAAGAAATGGCATAAGGATACTATATTTCAAGGTCATGTTTTGCCAATACGGCCCGGCACCACGTATCGACGAAAGGGCATCACAGTGCCGATGCACGCGGCAGGTTACTGAATGAAGAAAACAGGAAACGACTGTTTTTCAGTTCTCGCAACATATTGTACACAGAACACAAGGCACCCACCACCATGACATTCTTTTTTTTTTTACAACAGCGACACACAATGCCGGACTGATATACTTCCTAAAGGGGTCTCATTTCATTTTTCATCGCAGAACCGCAAGCACAGTTGCGTCGCGCGTGCTTGCAGCCACGTACTGTAACCGTGCTCCTTTTCCTCTAACAATATGGCCGCCGGTGGCTTCAAGCGCTCCCGTAGGTGGCGGATTGGACTGTCACTTCAGAAGTTTAAATACATAACCTCTTTGCATAGAAACGACGGCATGATTGTTAACATCATTGCTCTCCAGACTGATCTTGATGAGCTAACTCATTGGTGCGGTAGTGCAGATGGTAATTAACGCAGACACAACTATACATCTCAAGTTTACTTCCGCTGCTAAGGCGATTCCTAATGCCCACACATTTAATAATACTATCATTGAAACTTCAGCGTCGGTAAAATACCGCGGTGTAAATTTTAGCTCGTATTTATCCTGGAGCACTCATATTGAACTGATTACTACCAAAAACTTAAAAAAACTTCGTCTTCTTAGACGCCGACTACATCAAGCCAACCAGGACACAAAACTACACGCATTCAACATGCTAATCAGGCCTGTGATAGAATACGCATCCGTGATCTGAAACCGTCATTATACCTATCTTGTTAACATGTTGAAATCTATACAAAACAAGGCTGCTCGATTCATCCGTTTCCGTTACTCACGATATCAAAGTGTAACAATACTGAAAATATCGCTCCGTCTCCCGCCTCTGGTCATGCGCAGAAAAGACAGCCGTTTATCTTTTTTCCATACTTTCTACCACAGCAACACACCATCCGCAAGTTCACATCTTCTCCCGGTGCCGCACACACCGGCTTGTGTAGATCACATGAAGAAGACTAACCCATTTTCGCACGGACAGAACGATACAAATACTCACTTTTGGTCCTGGCTATTGAAGAGTGGAATTCGCTTCCTTCTAGCATTGCGGCTATCGCTGGAACATCATCATTTCAAACAACTCTTTGGTCATGCTTAGAAAATTCCACTGTAGAATGATATGCGGTTTTTTTTTTTCGTTTTTTTTTTCATTGTGTGCGTGTAGGCGGTAACGTTCCGTGGAATATTAGATGACATGTTTTGTAACTTCTGGAGGTGCGATTTTTGTTTTGTTTTGTGGGTTTTGCTACATGTGCATTATTTCAGTACCTGTTCCTAGCTATTCTTTCCCCTGTCAACTTGTACCTGGCTTATTAACTTGTTTTTTCCTGTCTTCAGCCGTTCATATTCTGTGTTGTATATTGTTAAGTTTTCTTTGATGAATCCCCCCCTAGGTAACGCCCGCATTGGACCTTTAGGTTATTGAAATAAAATAAGTATTGTTGGCTTGGATATGTTTGGCACGAGGCCCAAGTCGGTACCCTGTCTTCTAACGCGTTCTTTTGTTTTCGTCTGTGTCTTGAAGGGACGCGCACCGTAACATACTGCAATGGTGCTTGCGTTGAGCGTATGTAAGGTGAGAAACGCGGTTCTAAAATGTCTGTTCACTAACTTGTGCAGTAAACCCATGTTTATAGTATTCGCGCAATAGTAAGAGTCACGAGTATGGCAACCGTAACCGCAAGCGTCACGTTATAGTCGTAACTTGTCGTGACAGCGTAGTTGAAATCCACTCACCCTGCCACTAAGAAATACGTGGCGAGGTATGGCTGATGAATAATTAATTGCGAAGATTCGTTTTCAGTAAACGTTTGTTACCAAGAACGGCGGGTGCTTATACTACCGTAAATGACGGATGCTTGGCGGTGACTCCAATCATTTACTCGCCACATCACAGATCTACACTAGAATTCAACTGGTTTCACCAACTCTTGCTTATATTCTATCGCCCTTAAACTGCGACTTTGCCTGCCACCCAACCCCCAACTTTTCCTCTTTGTACCCCGCTTCTTTCCCAATCTGCTGAGACGTGCTTCCACTGATGCTTGCTCTTCTTTTTTCTCAATAAATGAAGGCATTCATTCATGCATTCCTATGTTACTGCAGAAAATAACGTGTCTTTATCTACATAACCACCCTCTCTCTCAGCTGGACTCTCCAATCGCAAAACAAAGTTGCGGGGTTGCAAATGGCTGGGCGTCACATATACAATTTTCTACGAATGGCCAGTAGCACGGCGGGCAATTTTCGGTGGGTGACGAGACAGTATATAGAACACCTTCTCTGCAATATCCACACTCAGTGCTCTTCTTCGTGAGCTACTATTAGCCGCTATTACGAAGTACGAAATGAAAGAAACCTAGCTGGGCTGGTCACGGACAGCTCTTTTTCGATTCGTGATGCGTCGATATAAGATATATATATTTCTTATATAAGCCTAAATGACAGCGATATAAGCGAGGTCAGTTACGCTAGTTCGTTGGTTTTGACTAACGACGCCTTCATGCAGCACTTTCGTCTTATGCGTGTTTGCGAACGGGAATGAAAGACAGGAGGGTAACACGCCTTTGTGAAATTAAACATTCAGAATAACTCTTTGTTTGACGGTTAGACATATGTTGAGGGCCCCCGATACGAACCACCTGCAAGTCTGTATCAGCTTGCAAAGAGCAACTCAGATTAAACGTTGTCAAGAGGATAGGCTTTTAATTACTATAAAGATATCTTTATTGAAATTCCTTGCCATGAGGTGAAAGCCGACTAATAAGCATTTATATTTTCTGTGTTATTAAAACGTCCTGTTAATAAAAGGTTGCTGTGTTTTACAGCCTCCTAAATTAGGTTATAAAAAATACATTGATGCGGTAAGTGTGTAAACGCAGACGCAAGAAAAGGCCTAGTCCGTTTCCAAGTATTCACTCAATGAAGATGGAGCACCTCTATACTCTCACATTGTAGGGATGTCAAGAACAAAACACTTCCAAAGAGTGAGTCACGAATATATCTCATTATAAGGTGAGCTTGCGCTGGACACGAAAACGCTCAAAGCGCAACGATGGCTGCGCGCAAAGTGCTTCCTCTGATTCCGATCTACGGATCAAGGCGTCAGTTCGTCAGACTGAAATGCTCATACATTGCAGCGCAATCTCGGGTCCTCAAATGTGACGGCGAATGTAGGCCAGTATTCGCTTCACGCGCGCAATCTGATAAGATAACGCTCTTTCGCTATTGAATCCGTGACAACATACTGGATAATAGAAACACATGCAGGCGCATCTTGAGCTAACTGATAACTTTGGAACTGTGGTTAGACGCTAAAAAAAAAAAGCTCCCCCCCCCAAAAAAAAAGAAGGAATACAGTTGCTTTCAATATTAGCTGAAAAATAGTGCTTGTCGTTTAAAAAGGGCCTCCAACACTGCACAGCGGCGCCGACCTACAGGAAATTCAAGCTCGAGCTATGAAACCAGCGTCTCGTGGTTCAATGTATCCCAATAGTCCAGGGGCCAGTTACACCACGGCTACTGTGTCGGAGCTCATATTTCATGTCAGCATTATTTGTCATAAAATCACACTATTTTTTCTTTAGATCTTATCATTAGACAGCTAAAATACATCCAGCGAAAGCCTCATCTTAATATTTCAGTACTTTTCGTTCTAACGTGCACATCCGTGCTGATCCATATGTTACAAAGTACTGAAAATGTACCCAATGCTTTCCTCCAGGCAGCAGTTTTTATTCCTTACGATGCCAGGAAACCGAGCCTGATGCCACCAACGCTCAGGCACTTAATCGGGAGCGCACACAATGTTCTCGTACACCTTGTGGGATGTACCGTAGCGCTGAGGTGCTTCTTGTATAATGTGTAAGAATCGGTTGTAAAGGCAGTCGTGCAAGGTTGGGCACATGTGCTTAAGCTCATGAAGTTGATTTGTGCCAAGATAACCTGTCCAAGCTTTCACACTTACTTTATAAGAAGTCTACAACACCATCAATATGCCGGCTGCTTTTAACTGCACGAAACAAAACTATTGAAATGATACAAACAATGTTAACATCATTTTATCATTCGAGTGTTCAGATTGGCAATCTCTAGATGCGGAGTAAGTTGAGAAGTTGTTTGCGTAATTAACAAAGCTACGTTAATTAAATTTTCATTAATGGTTCTTACGTGGCTAAAGAAAATGAGAAGTTTGGAGCCCGTCCTCGAGATTATGCAGCCAATCGAAAAACTTTCGACTAAACATGCTTCTGTAAGAGCCATGCAAACAAAAATTTTCCAAGTAAACACTCTTGGAAGGCGTAACTGACGCAGAAAAGGAACATCTCTAAAGCCACAGAAAGAACCGCAGTTCACGATGGGACACAAAGGAGGAACCACACACAAACTGCGCTAACAACTTCAAGCGCTGTTTATGTGATGATGAAGCAGCTAGACCGTCAGTCATTCCTTCCAACCTGTAAAGTCAACCTGACCACATCTAGCCTTTCGGGATGCTGTCATCAATAGTATGGCCCCGCGAACATATTCCCCGTGGCCTTATAGTCGCCTTCATTTTTAATTCATGCTGTTTTCTCGAAAGCAAGCAGTTTACAGTTTTGGTGTCAACGCGGCAGTGTACGCGTGCCGCCGAAAGCTTGCTTGGTCGCAGAAGCGATGCATGACGGAATGATGGTGCAGATTTAGCGCGCCGCTGGCATCAAGACAATGCGCGGCCGCCGAAGGAAGGAAGATAACGAAAGTGAACAGCTTGGTAGCTGCTCACGGAGCCGTGCCGATGGGGACGGTGCCATCATGACGAAATCTCAGCGGGCGATATCGATGGATGCAGCGTTTTTGTTTTCTTTTATTCTTTTATGCTTTTTTTACAGCGAAGTCGTTAAGAGGAAGCTTTAACATGGGCCCTACTTCGACTCGGCCTATTCAAATAGATGTAAAACGCCGAAACGCTTTTCTTAGATAACCCCTGGACCGATTTTAATGAAATTTGTTGGATTCGGGAGAGAAAGGTAAATTCTAGTGACTATTGGAAGCGGAATTTCTATTCAGGGCCTGAATTTTGGTAAAAGATATTCAACAATTGGAAAGTGCGAAAAGTACACAAGCACGAAGTTTACAAATTATTAACTCCACATCAGGAACTGATATCGAGGTTGTGTAAACAGCATCCATTAGACAGTTCCAATATGCCGATTTATATCTTACGTGAAGTCGTTACATTGTGAACAGGGGTTGTAGAAAAGCTGTATTTCCATATTACTAAATTTTTTTAAGATTCTTGCGTAATATATCAATTTTGTCTGCTTTAGATGTGCTGTTAGATGCAATGTACATAATTTTGATATCAGTTTTCTTTGCCGAAAGAGAGTTGTAAACTTGATGGTTTCGTTTTCTTAAAATTTGCAATTTTGGACAATTTTGAATAAACAAATGATGACCTAATTCAAGAATTCGAAACCAACAGACACTAGATTTTAAGTTCTTGTTTTAAATGCAACAAACCTTGTCAAATTAGATGCAGTGGCTGTCGAGAAAAACGAATTCTCCTTTTACATTTATTTACATAGGACCACCAGAGCTAAAGCTTCCTCTTAAGGGCTACTTTCTCCACTATCGCGGCCTCAGCGTCTCTTATCTCAGGCAGAACAGAAAAAACAAAAAAAAATTTATTAATAACGCCACTCCGCCACCACGTGTGGGATGGTCCTTTCGGATAACGGAATAATTTCGCTGCGCGAACTCTTCATCAAGAAATGTCAGACGTGATCGACATTTCTGTTGTAGCTGCTACATCAGGCTTGTAATCAATTATTCAGTTTCCAAGTGCCTGAGGTTTGTTAACGACGCTTCTAGCATTTATTGTGAAAAGTGTTAGTTCGCTGATTTTGCGCCTCGGTGAGTTACAACGCCGTTTTTGTGTTTTACCTGTCTTAGTTTGTGTTTTACCTGTTTGTTTTTGTGTTTATACCTTTGTGACCAGGTACCCAGCTTAGTATTATCGATTGATTGCACATATATGCGGAGCATAACAAGCTATACAGCTCGTTAAAAACCGAGTTCTTATGCTTTCGTAAGCTAATTAGGGCTCTCACTACACTTAATGAGTCTGTAAATACAAAAGCCTTAGCGATATTTTTGAGCCCTATGTGTTGAATAGCCTTAAGGATGGCGTATGCTTCCGCTGTAAAGATACTGGTGTATGGGTTTAGTGGTCCAGATGTTGAAAGTGAGGGTCCGAGAGCTGCGTAAGCAACACCAGCTGGAGACTTCGAAGCATCTGTGTAAAATTCATCACATGAGTACTTCTCCTTGAGTTACATAATATGCGAATATATGTGTGCCTCCGGGGTTCGTTTCGATATTTCTAAGAAAGAGATGTCGCATTGGATAGTCTTCCACTCCCAAGGCGGTGGAAGCCGTGTAGGAGCCATTAGGAGATTGTGTAAAAGAGGGACCCCTGTTTTTTCTGATAGTGCTTCCAACCGGAGGGACAGAGGAGGCCTAGTGGCTGGGCGGTTACGAAACAGCCTAGCAGTGGACAAGTCGCATATAGTGAAATGACAAGGATGTTTAACATCTGACCTAACTTTAAGGGCGTATGAGAAAGTTAAATATGTCCTTTGGTAGTGCAATGACCATTCGTTTAACTCGACGTAGAGGCTTTGCACAGGGCTAGTCCTAAAGGCGCCTGTAGCAAGGCGGATACCTAAGTGGTGAATAGGATCAAGCATTTTCAGAGCACTAGGTCCGGCAGAATTGTAAACTATTTCTCCGTAGTCAAGGCGATTTAATATTAGACTTTTGTAGAGCTTTAAAAGGCACCGCCTATCGCTTCCCCAAGATGTACGTGACAAGAGCTTCAGCAAGTTCATAGACTTGAGGCACTTTGATTTCAGATACTTCAAGTGTGGTACGAAAGTCAGCTTACTGTCTAAAAGGATTCCCAGAAATTTGTGTCCATGGCTCACAGATAGCCGTTCTTCATTTAGATCTATTGCGGGGTCCGCCATTGTGCCTCTCTTGTTAGAAAATAGGACGCATGTACTTTTTTGTGGGTTTAGTTTGAAACCGTTTTGGTCCGCCCACTTAGATAATTTATTTATGCAAAGCTGTACCTGTCGCTCGCAGATACTTAAGTTACATGATTTGAAACCTATCTGGATGTCATCCATATATACGGAATAAAATATAGTATGTGGTATGGCAGTCTGGATCACGTTTATTTTGACAATAAAAAGAGTGCAGCTCAGCACACCACCTTGTGGAACACCAGCCTCTTGCGTAAATGGACGAGACAGAACGATACCAACTATAACACGGAACGTGCGATTGGATAGGTAACTCTGAATCACGTTCAGCAAGTTGCCTCGAACTCCCATTTCAGACAGGTCACGGAGGATTTCATAGCGCCAGGTTGTGTCGTATGCCTTTTCCATATCTAAAAATACTGATAGAAAAAATTGTTTGTGGACAAAGGCATCTCGGATATTTGTCTCGATGCGGACAAGGCGATCTGTTGTGGATATACCCTCCCTAAAACCGCATTGAAAGGGATCGAGTATCTTGTTGCTTTCAAGAAAATGGATGAGGCGACGGTTAATCATTTTCTCAAATAATGTGCATAGACAGCTTGTCAGAGCTATAGGTCTATAACTGTTGGGTGAGTAAGGGTCCTTGCCCTCTTTGAGAATGGGGATTACGATTGCTTCTTTCCAAACAGAAGGAATGTAGCCGGCAGAGAACATGGAATTGAAGAGTGACAGTAGTGTATTTTGGGTTTCAAGGTGTAAGTGTCTGATCATCTCATACACTATTCTGTCACTTCCTGGTCCCTGGAGCGGACTTGTTGCAACAGTTCAGTGAGGCCTGGAACTCAGCCATACTAAATGGACGATTGTATGGTTCATTTGATGTGCTTTTCCGACCCAAATGCAGCTGTTCTGCTATTCGCTGGTATTTTAGGAATGTTTCTGTGTAATGAGATGTACTAGAACTAAGCTCGAAATGTGATCCTAGACAATCAGCTTGGTCCTCAATAGTGTCTGCTTGTGTGTTTACTAATGGTAGAGGATGAGTTTGGCGGCCTTTTAATTTGTTTACCCTGTTCCAGGCTTTTCTTTCGTCTGTATAAGAGTTTATTCCGGAAATGTATTTTTGCCAGCTATCCCTTTTGGCACGGCGGCGCGTTCTTCTGCCTTCTGATTTGATTTTCTTAAAGCTGATAAGGTTTTCGACAGTCAAAGAGTCACGGAGCTGATTCCAAGCCTTATTCTGTTTCGTTCGTGCTTCTTTACATTCATCATTCCACCAGGGAACACGTCGTTTATTAGGCGATGCATTTGTTTGCAGGATACATATCGACGCTACGTTAACAATAAATGCGGTTAAATATGACACTGCATCGTCGATACTAAGCACACGAATATCATCCCAGGTCATATATATGTCAGCTATCCGTATCGCTGCCAGTTCGCTGAGTCAGCTTTCGTTTGGGGTACATGTGGATAACATTCGTCCCGTTTCCTTAATTTCAATACAATCGGGAAATGATCACTCCCGTATGGATTCTTATGTACCTTCCACTCCAAGTACGGCACGACTGTACTTGAAACAATGGATAAATCTATAGATGAAAATGTCTTGTGCGCAACGCTGTAGAAAGTTGGCTCCTTCTTATTTAGCAAACACGCCCCTGTATTGAAGAGGAAGTTTTCAATCAGACGTCCTCTGGCATCACACCGAGAGTCACCCCATAAGGTATGATGAGCATTTAAGTCTCCAACGACAATGTAGGTTTCCGGGAGTTGCGCAATAAAGCTATCAAATTCAGTTTTGGAGAGTTGACAACTGGGAGGAATGTATAATGATGCAATTGTCAGCAGCTTACTAAAAAGCACTGCTCTGACTGCAACTGCCTCTAGGGGCGTTGTAAGGGGTAACTGCCGGCAAGCAACACACTTATCTACTATTATTTCCCACACCGCCTGACAAGGCAAGGGCCTCGTTGCGGTCTTTCTGGAAAATGGCATACTGTCGGATAAAGTTTGTTTGTGAAGGTTTAAGATGTGTTTCTTGGACACACAGCACCTTTGGGGTGTACCTATGTAAAAGTTCCTTAATGTCGTCTAGGTTGTGGAGTAAACCCCCCACATTCCACTGTAATATCTGTGTATCCATGTTATATATGTTTTTGTGCTGTGTGTCTATGAGATGTAGATGAGATTAGCTCACGAGGCCTTTCCAGGCCCCGTGATACGGGATTTTTTTCTCTTCCCGGCACGCTCAAGAGAGCTACGCCGTTGCTTGGGCGTCTGAGACGCCGGAGTTGTATTTCTTGTGTCCATCACCTCGTCTGAGGCGGTGGATACTACCCGCGGAGCGGATATTTTCGCGGGAGTGGTGGGCCGATCTGCCCGAGCAGTGGCCCTGGGTTCAACAGGCCCGAGGGTCTGCTGTTCCTCCTTTGCGGGGGCTGGAACAACGCTGGCTGTTCCGGCCAGGGGGGCTGATGGCGTGACCGCTGTCACACTCTGTGTGACTTGGGCGGCCGCCGACTGATGTAGCGCGGCCCCCCGGTGCGCCACATCGGTCTAGGATGGGCTAGATTGCTTCATCGTAAAGCGCTTGCGTGCCTCTTGGAAGGAAAGGTTCAGTTTGATTTTGATTTCCATGATTTGTTTTTCTTTTTTCCAGGATAGGCAAGAACGGGAGTACGCTGGGTGATCCCCGTCACAGTTAGCACAATGGGTGGTGGAAGTGCAAGTGTCTGATGAGTGCTCGTTTGATACACATTTTGCACAAGTTGTGCGCCCTCGGCAGCTTTGTGAACCGTGCCCGAACCGCTGACACTTGAAGCTTCGGCGTGGGTTAGGAATGTATGGCCTTACACGGAGTTTGCAGTATCCTGTTTCTATTGAGTCTGGTAAGTTGCTAGTTCCAAAAGATTATGTGTTTTGTGGGGATTTCCTTGCCGTCCCGCCTAATCGTTATTCTCTGGACCTTTACTACATTTTGATCTTGCCATCCCTCAAGTAGCTCACTTTCACTAAGATCGAGCAGGTCATCTTCAGAGACGACACCGCGGACAGTGTTCAAAGATCTTTATGGGCCTACTGAAACTGGAATGTCCCCAAAAGCAATTAGTTTTGGCAATTTACTGTACTGTGTCTTGTCACGAAGTTCAAGAAGAAGATCGCCGCTTCCCATTTTAGTTACTTTGGAACCTGGGCCGATGGAGTTTGCCAATGATTTTGCCACAACAAAAGGAGATATTGTTCGGACTGTCTTGCTTTCATGTTGACGGTGAATGACATGGTATTTTGGGAATGTTTCTTTGTGAAGGAATCTTCGGTGCGCCCCCTCTTCAAGGAGCGTCAGGGAGTGGGGGGAAATTCGATTCGATAAGTAATAATAATATTCGGTAGGGATGGCCGCCACCCACCACGGAGCCCAACCAGGGGACGACACAGGACGGGAAGTATCCAGTTCTACGCACACCAGCGGTACATCCCCACTATAACCAAATACCTATATCCGAGGCTGGGCATAATGCACAAGGTTAACCCTTGCCGCCAGGAAATACGGAAGTAATAAGAAGTGAAGAGAAGACAGGAAAGATAGAAAAGTGGGAGAGAAAGACGAAGAATGGAGAGGAGGACAGGAAAAGGCGACTGCCGATTTCCTCCAGGTGGGTCAGTCTGGAGGTGCCGTCTATGTGAAGCCGAGGCCGAAGAGGTGTGTTGCCTCCGCCGGGGGGCCTTAAACGTCCAAACACCCAGCATTGGCTCAACCCCCAGGATCCCCTTTTCCCCAGACACGGCTAAGCCGCGCATGGCTACACGCGGGAGGGTCCGACCCTCGTGTGCTCGGGTACGTGGTGTCGCAACACACTAAACGCCTGCTGACGCAGACGCCCCTGCGGGGGCCCTTAACAACGACAAGACCTTCTGCGTCCTCTTTTCTTTCGGAAAGGGGGCATGGAGAAGAGCCACCCGACCATCCGGCTGAAGAGCAGTGCGAGGGGGCTCCCGTTTCGTTCGTCTGTCACACTCCTGGGCGTGGAGGTTGACAGGCGCCTGTCTTTCTGCGAGCACGCGGAGCACCTGCAGCGGAAGGAAGAGAGGCTTGCCATCAAGTCTCTGACGTTCATGAGAATGCAAACGACCGTAGACTTCACCATGCGGCGCCGCCTGTACCGTCAGGTATTCCTGCCGGCGGTGGCATACGCGTCCCCCAGTTCACGTCAAGGTCCGCGGGCGCGGCGGTGGTGGTCTCGAAGCCGCGGGGATCGATTGTCGCCGTCACCTGACTGTAGGCTCAAGGCCCGCATGATCACGGTACAACGCACCATGCTGCTGGCGATCACCGGCGCGTATCGTACGACACGGACTGCCGCACTGCAGGTGCTCGCAAACCAGCCGCCCATCGGGCTGGAGCTCGATAGGCTCAATGCGGAGTTCGAACTGTTCCGCATGCGACGAACGGTCACGTTCGGCGCGCACACCTTCGCGTCGGACGATACGTTGTATCCGCATGATTCCTGGGGCGCCCACCCATCGGAGGCACGAGGGTTCCCCTTCGAGCGGCTCGACGTGTCAGCGGCTAGGGCGTGGTCGTCCGAACCAGGCACGCATGTGTACACGGACGGCTCCCACACGTCAAGGTCCGCGGGCGCGGCGGTGGTGGTCTTGAAGCCGCGGGGATCGATTGTCGCCGTGCGGAAATATCGCCTCACGGTCGCCTCCAGCGCGTACTGCGCCGAGGTGGTTGCGTTGACGGAGGCACTGAATTACCTAGAAACACACGCCTGGGTGCCTCCGGCGCATATATACGCGGACAACCTGTCGCTGCTCGCCGCGATGTGCCACGTAACAATCAGGGACACGCGAATCGCGAGCATGAAGAGCGCGCTATACCGTCTACAAAGGCACGTACCCAGGGGAGGGGGGGGTATACCGTCTGCAGGCACGTACCCAGGGGGGGGCCCGCCCCCCTCCCCCGCAAACAAGTGGCATACCCCCCCCCCTCCCCACCCACGCCACCACTCTTCACACATTCCTAAGCGCCGCCAGATCAATGTTGAGACTTGGCAGCTATTAATCGGTCAGCATTATGCTGCCTTTTTCACTCCTTTTAGATGGCGGTAGTTATCAGCATCTCTTGTAATGTGAAGGACAGTTTTCTCATAGATTCCGCACCCGTGCGATTAACTCGAGATGCGTTCAGTTGTCACCATCTATTCAACCATCACGCGCATATCTGTTGCTTATGTTAGTTCAACCTTCTTTGTTTAGGCTGATCCTGGGACCAGGAAAGGGATGCAGCTGTTACTGAGCTGGTCTGTACTCTCGTGGAACGAGTTCCGGCCGGAGAAAACGCCAACTGCGCTTAACTTTTCCCTTTGTTTCATTATTTCCTTGAATTACGGCTCGCCGCTAGGCTGGCAGATGCCCGCAACCATATACACGTGATATGGGTTAGATAAGGTGGGAAATAAAATAATGTGAAAGTGCGTCCATCATGAAATCCTGCAATAACCCTTAAACCCATAAGCAAGATGACTGTCGCCCGTTACCTCGTCTGTTTTTCCCTAATCGTATAGCACTTTTCGTGCAAAATTGGCAACTCGAAACAAAAATCGCAAGGAGTTGAGAAATTAAGTGATCTACTAAGGGAGAGAGCCAAGGCAACAACCAAAGTGCAAGGAAAGTCGAATAATAAAAAAAAAGTTAACCGTTTATGAGAATATTTATGGATCAACTTTTTTTTACTTAAAAACGAAGTAGAGAAAACGCTGCCGGAAGTGGAGAACATTTACTTGCTTTGAATGACGCTTCTACAGTTATCGGTCGAACCGCCTCACATAGCCAATTCTCTGCTGTGCTTATGTGGGTGTTTGTTTATCTAACCTTTCGCGGTGAGTGCAGTACATCTAGAATCGCAGAGTCCTGCGCTCTATGCGGTTGTGTGGGACTGGCGGCCGCACAGCGTTACGCAATTCGCGGAACTGTCAAAACTGATCAACAAGGCGAAAATAACTGATGTTCGAAACTATAACATGAGAAATACTGAAGAAGCTGTAAAAAATGAACGCAGCCTGAAATCAGTAAAAAAGAAACCTGGTAATACACGATGTATACACTAAAAGATAATATCATCAGCAATCTCGAAGATATAGTAAAAGCAGCGGAAAAATTCTAAGCTGACCTGTATACAGTAAAACCCCTCAATTTTCCAAAAGTAGCGCCATTCTTAGATCTTTCCGCCACCCCGCTCACCCAGGCGCTTCCTCCTCCACCCCTCCTATCGCCTCAGCCTCCTCCGCTCCCCCATTGGCCAATCTGTGTCACGTGAAAGGATGCCCCGCGCTTTTGTATATTTTTTTCTTCCGGCGCAGAGCAGGTGCCGCGCTTTTGTATATCTTTTCTTTCCAGCGCGCTGCGACCCCCATTCTTGGGCCTACGCGACGAAAGTACGGCAGGCGGTTTGAAGGAGCGCGGTAGTTTTATACAATGTGTTAGGGCCGAGTGCTTAATTGCGATGCCGTGCTGCTGCGTCTACGGTTGCCACAACAGACCCAGTGACGGCAAAAAGCTTTTTGCTTTACCATCCGCCGGGCGCAACGCAAAACGAAGAAAAGTGTGGATTCACAAGATCGGGCGGGCTGACTTCGAGCAAGTGGCAAAGAACGCGCGGCTTTGTGAAGTAAGTGCCACGGCTCCTTCAACCTCTTCTTTTGATGCCCGCGTCAAAACGGGCCCGTGTCCAGTGCACTGGGGGCGCGTTAAAGAACCCCAGCTGGAAAAAAATTAATCCGGAGCCCCCATTATGGCGTGCCTTATGAGATCGTGGTGTTGGGATGTAAAACCCAAGAATCAACTTTTTTTCTGTCTTGTGTGCCTTGACTGTTCCAGTTAACGCAACACTGCTTCCTTGTGAAAACTTACAACGCAAAAGAATACAGACGCACGTAGTATACAGAGATAAAATTAGCACTTCAACAAAAGTGTTGCTGGTGCCAATGAGGGGAGGGGGATAATTATTTTTTGAACCTCTTTCCAGTTGTCCCATCAAGTTCCTTCTTTTTTCTATCAAATTCTAACCATTTGCACTGTAATAAATAAATAACGATTTCATATGCTGGTACGTTGTTCAAATTATCTATACCGCCTATGTGTGAAAACGTTGCTCATGGCCACCACAACCTGTGCATGAGCTAAGTACATTTGTAAAAGGCGCGGAACAGAAACGACCCTGCTGCCAGGCATTGCTGACCGCAGACAGTCGGAATCTCTCACGCGCCGGCCGAACAAAAGCATCCTGCGGGTACGTAAATTAACCTACGAAACCACGTGCACATACTTTCGCGCTGTCAAAACCTGAAACTCTGGTAATTACTAGCGTGTCTGAGCACACCGCGTGCTTGTGTCGTGCTTCAGCAACACGAACTTTCAACGTGCGCGCGCTTTACACCTTAAGTACGCCTTGAATAATGGTGCTTTTCTCTATTTCTTCCGCAAATCCGACACGACATTCTTAAGGCCAGTTACCGACGGACAAAGCATGATCTAGATTGAAAAAACTGCTCCGCAGGACTCGAACGAACTTTTCCGCGGATTTCCACCCGTAGCGTGTTAGCCGTCGTCTGCTACGGCAGGCCCACCGCCGGCGGCGCCACCGTCGAGGCCGCGCCGAGCGGAGGAGGAGGGAAGTGAATGGCGCTACTTTGGGAGATTGAGGGGCTTTAGTATACAGTACTCAGAGGAGACACGATACCTCACTTAGAAACAGTAATGAACAGGATACAGAAACTCTCCTATACCTAGCGATGAGGTCAGAAGGGCCCTGCAAGGAATGAAACGATGAAGACCGGGAGGAGAAGGTGGAATAACAGTCGACTTAATCAAAGATGGAGGAGACATAATGCTTGGAAAACTGGCGGTTCTTTATGCGAAGTGTCTATCGAGTGCAAGGGTCCCAGAAAACTGGAAGAATGCAGACATTATACTAATCCACAAAAAAGGAGACGTTAAAGAATTGAAAAATTATAGGACCATTAGCTTGCTCCCAGTATTATATAAAATATTTACCAAAATAATCACTAATAGAATAAGGGCAACACTGGATTTTGTCAACCAAGGGAACAGGCTGGCTTCAGGAAGAGACACCTTACAATGGATCACATCCATGTCATAACTCAGGTTATCGCGAAATGCGCAGAGTACAATAAGCCTCTCTACGTGGCTTATATAGATTACGAAAAGGCATTTGATTCAGTAGAGATACCAGCAGTCATAGAGGCACTACGTAATGAAGGAGTACAGAGTACGTAAATAGCTTGGAAAATATTGCTACACGTGTGTGGTATTTGTTTGTTTGAACGAGGCGCGTGGACGCCATCACTCCAGAAAAGAGGAAGAACGAGCTGGGCTCGCGCTGTTAATCAAACCGGTCAGCGCTGCAACAGTTGTTGTAAATATAATCTGTAAATAATTTCTCTTCTTACTGACTCATCCTTCGCGTAAGAATATCTACAGAGGTTCTACAGCTACCTTAATTCTGCTGAAGAAAAGCAGGGAGATACCTATAGAGAAAGGGGTCAGACAGGGAGACACAATTTCTCAAATGCTATTCACTGCGTGCTTGGAAGAAGTATTCAAGCTATAAACTGGGAAGGCTTAGGAGTAAAGATCTACGGCAAATATCTCAGCAACCTTCGGTTTGCCGATGACATTGTTCTATTCAACAACAATGCAGACGAGTTAAAACAAATGATTGGAGACCTTAACTGAGAAAGTGTAAGAGTGGGGTTGAATATCAATATGCAGAATGCAAAGATAATGATAAATAGTCGGGCAAAGGAACAAGACATCAGGATCTCCAGTCGGCCACTAGACAAGGAGTTCGTTTACCTAGGACAATTAATCACAGGGAACCCTGATCATGAGAATGAAATTCACAGAAAAATAAAGATAGGTTGGATCGCTTACGGCAGACATTGCCACCTCCCAACTGGAAGCTTACCATTATTATTGAAAAGTAAGGATTGCACTCAGTGCATTTTGCCAGTGCTGACATATGGGGCAGAGACTTCAGAGCAAGTTAAGGACCGCGCAAAGAGCGATCGAACGAAGATTGCTAGGCATAACGTTAAGAGAGAGAAAGAGGGCGGTTTGGATCAGAGAGCGAACGGGTATAGACGATATTCTAATTGACATCAAGAGGAAAAAATGTAGCTGGGCAGGTCATGTAATGCGCCGGTTAGATAACCGTTGGACCATTAGGGTTACATAATGGGTACTAAGAGAAGGGAAGCACAGTAGAAGACGGCAGAAAACTATATATGGTGCGATGAAATTAGGAAATTCGCGGGTGCTATAGTTGGAATTGGTTGGCGACAGGACAGGGGTAATTGGAGATCTATGAATCAATGAATGAATGTTTATTTCATCTTGAATACACTTTCAAGAAAGGTGCAGGAGCAAAAGGCGCACAGCGCCTGACAGGGGCCCCTGTACCCCCAATATAAGTTTTTATTATGCATTATTTAGTGGTAATTCACTGGCAGTGAGCGGACACACACAACGTTACATATTGTAACACATTATGCACACAAACTGAGAACAGTAATAACATAAATTTTTGGGTTACAGTTTGTTTACTAATATAGATAATATAGATAATAATATATAGTTCACAGTCAATAACGTAAAGGGTTTACAGGTAAATTACCATAGTACACTAAAGTGCAGCATATAACCATGAACATGTACGTATCCACGTAAAACAGAAAAACAGGAAAGAACAGCAAAAAAAGCGGGTTATAATATATTTATGTAGCAATAATCACTCTCTCAAACACTGTGTACTAACAGTGTTTACACATGGCTTTTGAAGGCGTTTCTTGTCATACTGAAATCAATGGTATCTTCTAGCTTATTTAGGATTGTTAGTACTTGGTACCTGGTTGTTTGTTTACCATACTTGGTCCTTGTGTTTAGGGTCCGTGTTTTCTTTTTAGTCTCATATCGTAAGGAGCTTCATTATTGTTTTCGTGTATATAGAGTGCATTTTTATATATATATGCAGTAGTTTAAAATCGTAAACGTCGTTAGCTTTAAGCATTCGGTATTTAAAGAATAATGGTAATGTGCTTAGTTCATGACATGGTCCCTGATAGTTTTCGTAAATGCGCAATATTTTCTTTTGTAGAATAATGAGCCTGTTGTAGTTAGCTTTTGTTGTGGTACCCCATACCAATATGCCGTACGATAATCTGGAGTAGAACAGTGAAGTATATAGATTTTGTTTCAGCCAAATAGGTATTAAGTGTGCAATTTTATACAGGCAACCAACAGATTGGGAGAGTTCGGTAGCTAAATTAGCAATGTGAACATTCCATGAAAGGTGCTCTTGGAACCAAACACCAAGAAACTTTTGCTCTTTAACCCTGGTTATCTGTTGCCCTTCAAAAGTTAAAACTATTTCTCTACTTAGTGGTTTGTTAAGTGCACGAAATATTATGTACTTTGTTTTTGTTGTGTTAAGCTGCAGCCTATTTTGCCGGAGCCAAGCCGCGAGGGATGCAAGGTAAGTGTTGGCCCTTCTTTCTAAATCTGTTAAATCTGTGGAATTAAAAAAGATATTAGTATCATCGGCATACATAATAAGTTCAGGAGAGTTGGGTATAGTTACAATGTCATTAATGTAAACAGGAAATAAAAACGGTCCTAATATTGACCCCTGTGGAACGCCTTGTGTTAACTTTAGGTGTGATGATGAGGCGTCTTTTATTTGCACGATCTGATAGCGGTCACTTATGTAGTTTTTAACGAGCTCTAATACAACTCCCCGCACACCATATCTAGATAGTTTGTGCAGTAGGATATCGTATTTTATTGAATCAAATGCTTTCTTTAAGTCGAGAAATAAACCAAGTGTTAACTTTTTACTGTCAATGTTAGTAAGTAAGCTATCTTTAATATAGCACAATGCTTCTTCGGTTGATCTATTTTTTTGAAATCCATATTGTCACGTGGTAGTGACGGTGAAGAAAGAACACAGTAGCAGTACTGTGAAAGACAAAACTAGCTTTTATTGGGCGAACCTGTGCCCACAAAACAGGATACACTTAAAGCACAACGATAGCGGCGAACACAGTCGGCGATCGTCGAAAATCTGATCAGCGGGTCAAGTGCGTCGGCTTTTATAGAGCAGTCGTCGAATGTTCCAGATTAATCGTTCGGACCCGTGTGCCTTCCACAAAGTTCTACACCATTCGCGTTACGCGATGAAATCAGATAACACAAGGTTCGGCGACAACAGACAGCCAGGTAGAAGCATCGATAACTTTCCAGAAACATCGGATACATTCAGGCGCGTCCCTCGCTGTGCGATTACAGTTGTTAAGCGGCGAAACGTGGTCGCCCGATAAAGATAAGTACACGTGTCAATACCCCCCTCTTAAAAAGCATCGACCCGATGCTACATACAAGCGAAATAAAAACACCCGTAGCAAAGAAAACAACAACAAAAAATAAGGAATTTCGTCAGCGTCCGTAAAAGGGTTTAAGGCGCACCACGTGGACCACTTCAGATCGTGCGCGGCGCCGCTGTGAATGCGAAATGCCGTCTGGCACGACCTCATAGTCCAGAGCGCCAATACGTCGGATGACCTTGTAGGGTCCGAAATAGCGTCGGAGTAGTTTCTCACTGAGTCCTCGTCGGCGTATCGGTGTCCGAACCCAAACACGGTCGCCGGGCTGGTACTCAACAAAGCGTCGTCGGAGGTTGTAGTGTCGGCTGTCGGTCCTCTGTTGGTTCTTGATCCGTAGGCGGGCGAGCTGTCGGGCTTCTTCGGCGCGCTGGAGATAGCTAGCGACGTCAACATTCCCTTCGTCAGTGACGTGGGGCAGCATGGTGTCGAGCGTCGTCGTCGGGTTCCTGCCGTAAAGCAGCTTAAACGGCGTGATCTGTGTTGTTTCTGGCACCGCCGTGTTGTAAGCAAATGTTACGTACGGCAGGACGGCATCCCAGGTCTTGTGTTCGACGTCGACGTACATCGCTAGCATGTCGGCGAGGGTCTTATTCAGCCGCTCCGTAAGGCCATTCGTCTGCGCGTGGTAGGCCGTGGTCCTCCTGTGCCTTGTCTGACTGTATTTCAGAATGGCTTGGGTGAGCTCCGCTGTAAAGGCCGTTCCTCTGTCGGTGATGAGGACTTCTGGGGCGCCATGTCGAAGCAGGATGTTTTCGACAAAAAATTTCGCCACTTCGGCTGCGCTACCTTTCGGCAGTGCTTTAGTTTCAGCGAAGCGGGTGAGGTAGTCTGTCGCCACGACGATCCACTTATTTCCGGTTGTTGACGTTGGAAAGGGTCCCAGCAAGTCCATCCCGATCTGCTGGAATGGTCGGCAAGGAGGCTCGATTGGCTGTAGTAATCCGGCTGGCCTTGTCGGCGGTGTCTTACGTCGCTGACAGTCTCGGCATGTTCTGACATAATGGGCGACGTCGGCGGTCAGGCGCGGCCAATAATACTTTTGTTGTATCCTCGAGAGTGCCCGGGAAAAACCGAGGTGTCCAGCGGTCGGATCGTCATGTAGGGCGTGCAATACTTCTGGACGAAGTCCTGACGGGACAACAAGAAGGTAGTTGGCGCGGACTGGTGAAAAGTTCTTCTTCACGAGGAGATTGTTTTGAAGCGTGAAGGAAGATAGTCCGCGCTTAAATGCCCTGGGGACAACGTCGGTGTGCCCTTCCAAATATTTCACCACGCCTTTTAGCTCCGGGTCTGCCCGTTGCTGCTCTGCGAAGTCTTCTGCGCTTATCATGACAAGGAAGGCGTCGTCATCTTCGTCATCTTGCGGCGGCGGGTCAATGGGGGCACGTGATAGGCAATCGGCATCGGAGTGGTTTCGTCCGGACTTGTAGGTTACAGTGATGTCGTATTCTTGTAGTCTGAGGCTCCACCGCGCCAGTCGTCCTGAAGGATCCTTTATACTCGCTAGCCAACACAAAGCGTGATGGTCACTGACGACTTTGAATGGCCTGCCATAAAGATAAGGGCGAAATTTAGCTGTATCCCAAACGATGGCGAGGCATTCCTTTTCGGTCGTAGAATAGTTGCCTTCCGCTTTTGACAGCGACCGGCTAGCGTAAGATATCACCTGTTCGACTCCGTTTTTCCTCTGGACTAGAACGGCACCGAGGCCTAGGCTACTGGCGTCAGTATGGATTTCTGTATCGGCGTACTCGTCGAAGTGCGCAAGTACCGGCGGCGACTGCATGCGTCGTTTGAGTTCTTCAAATGCGTTGGCCTGCGGCATTTCCCACTTGAACTCAACATCACATTTAGTTAGACGTGTGAACGGCTCGGCGATGCGTGAAAAGTCCTTGACAAAGCGCCGGTAGTAGGCACACATGCCAAGGAATCTACGCACTGCCTTCTTGTCGGTGGGCTGCGGGAACTTTGCGATGGCAGCTGTTTTCTGCGGGTCGGGGCGTACTCCGGATTTACTGATGACGTGGCCTAGGAACAGAAGCTCGTCGTAAGCGAAGCGGCATTTTTCTGGCTTCAGAGTGAGCCCTGCTGACTTGATGGCCTCTAGTATTGTGGCAAGCCGCCTAAGGTGATCGTCGAAATTTCCGGCGAATACAACGACGTCATCCAAGTAAACGAGACAGGTCTGCCATTTCAATCCCGCTAAAACCGTGTCCATCACGCGCTGGAACGTTGCAGGCGCCGAGCACTGTCCAAATGGCATAACCTTGAACTCGTAGAGGCCGTCTGGGGTGATGAAGGCGGTCTTTTCGCGATCTCTTTCGTCGACTTCTATTGCCAATAGCCAGACTTGAGGTCCATCGAGGAGAAGTACTTAGCGTTGCAAAGCCGATCCAATGCGTCGTCTATCCGTGGAAGGGGGTATACGTCCTTCTTCGTTATCCTGTTCAGACGACGATAATCGACGCAGAAACGTAGGGTTCCGTCCTTTTTCTTCACCAGGACAACAGGGGATGCCCACGGTCTTTTCGACGGCTGGATGATGTCGTCGCGCAGCATTTCGTCGACTTGTTCTCTTATAGCTTCGCGTTCTCGCGGCGAAACTCGGTAAGGGCTTTGGCGGAGTGGTCGAGCGTACTCCTCGGTGATTATGCGATGCTTGGCGACTGGTGTTTGTCGAATCCTCGATGTCGTCGAAAAGCAGTCTTTGTATCGTCGGAGCAGACTTCTGAGCTACTGTTGCTTAATCACTGGGAGACTTGGATTAATGTCGTAGTCTGGTTCGGGAACCGTGGTCGTGGGGGTAGATGTGGCGGAATCCGAGAGGACAAACGCATTACTGGTTTCCACAATTTCCTCGATGTACGCGATCGTCGTGCCCTTGTTGATGTGCTTGAACTCCGGGCTGAAGTTTGTCAGCAACACTTCAGTTTTCCCTCCATGTAGTCGAGCGATCCCTCTTGCGACGCAAATTTCACGGTCTAGCAAGAGGCGTTGGTCGCCTTCGATGACACCTTCTACGTCAGCGGGTATTTCGGTGCCGACCGAAATAACAATGCTGGAGCGGGGCGGGATGCTCACTTGGTCTTCGAGCACACTCAAGGCGTGGTGACTACGAGGGCTCTCCGGCGGTATCGCTTTATCTTCCGACAGCGTTATTGACTTCGACTTCAGGTCGATGACTGCGCCGTGTTGGTTCAGAAAGTCCATACCGAGAATGACGTCTCGAGAACACTGTTGGAGGATAACGAAGGTGGCAGGGTAAGTCCGGTCATGAATGGTTATCCTTGCCGTGCAGATTCCAGTCGGCGTAATCAGATGTCCTCCAGCGGTGCGAATTTGAGGGCCTTCCCATGCAGTCTTAACCTTCTTCAACTGGGCGGCGATGTGTCCACTCATGACGGAGTAATCAGCACCGGTGTCCACTAAGGCGGTAACTGCGTGGCCGTCGAGAAGCACGTCGAGGTCGGTGGTTCTTTGTCTGGCGTTGCAGTTAGGTCTTGGCGTCGGATCACGGCTGCGTCGTGTTGAACTGAAACTGGAACGTCGCGTCGTCAAGTCGTCTTTCGTCGGTGTAGTCTTGGCTTGCTGACTTCGTCGGGACGGCGGCGTGTCGTCATTAGGTCGTCGAGATGGTTTCTTCATCGACTTCGTCGGCGGCGGAGGATCTTAGTCAGTTCGACGAACAGCAACCGCACCTCCATCGGTTGCTGCTTTTAGTTTTCCGGATATGGGCTCGCAGAGCGGCCCCGAGCTGGACCAGTGTACGGTCGGCGCTGCGGTGACAGGTAGCGGCCTGGTGATGGTGAACGGGATGGTCGTCGAGAGTTCCGCTGAGTGGCGGCTAGGTAATCGGCGATTTCACGTGGGCGCTCGCCAAGCTGTGGACGCGGCGCGTTGACGGCGAACCCTCTCAGTCCCAGGTCGCGGTATGGGCATCGGCGGTACACATGGCCGGCTTCTCCGCAGTGATAGCAGAGCGGGCGGTGGTCGGGGGCTCGCCAAATGTCCGTCTTCCTCGCGTAGGTGCGCTGGGCGACGTATTGGCGTGCTGGCTGCGGCGGCGGCGGCGGACGACGGAATTGCGGCGTTGCAGGACCCTGGCGCGGTCGCGCAGGGGGGCCTTGACGGCGGGCGACGGCGGCGGCGTAGGTCATTGCCTCCGGCTGCGGTGATTCTGGTTCCACCTCAGGAACTCCAAGGGATCGGTGCACCTCTTCTTTCACGATGTCGGCGATCGAGGCCACTTGAGGCTGCGACGAAGGCAAGACCTTGCGCAGTTCTTCGCGCACAATGGCCCTGATGGTCTCGCGCAGATCATCTGTGGCCAGTGATTGAATTCCTGCGTAGTGGGTAGAGCTCGTACGGCGGTTGAATTGCCGGTTCCGCATTTCGAGTGTCTTCTCAATGCTGGTTGCCTCGCGCAGGAACTCTTCTACGGTCTTCGGTGGGCTTCGTACCATTGCGCCTAAAAGTTCTTCCTTCACAGCACGCATGAGAAGGCGGACTTTCTTCTCTTCGGGCATACACTGTTAGCAAAAATGATCCGAGATGGGAGTAAATGACTTGTCCTCTAGCGCATTCCCTGATGGGAGGTAAATTTACACCGGGTAGGCGGAGTAAAAGATTTACTCCGCTGCTGAACGGAGGTTGTGAAGGTACTTATGGGAGTATATGTTTACTTCCATCGCGGAGCTTTTACAGGGAACTATGGGAGCATATGTTTGCCTCCATCGCGGAGCTCTTGCGGGGCACTATGGGAGTATATGTTTACCTCCATCGCGGAGCTTTTGCAGGGAATTATGGGAGCATATGTTTACCTTCATAGCGGAGCTTTTGCAGGGAACTATGGGAGCATATGTTTACCTCCATCGCGGAGCTTTTGCGGGGAACTATGGGAGCATATGTTTACCTCCATAGCGGAGCTTTTGCAGGGAACTATGGGAGCATATGTTTACCTCCATCGCGGAGCGTTTGCGGGGAACTATGGGAGCATATGTTTACCTTCATAGCGGAGCTTTTGCAGGGAACTATGGGAGCATATTTTTACCTCCATCGCGGAGCTCTTGCAGGAAGCTATGGGAGTATATGTTTACCTCCATCGCGGAGCTTTCGCAGGAAGCTATGGGAGTATATGTTTACCTCCATCGCGGAGCTTTTGCGGGGAACTATGGGAGCATATGTTTACCTCCATCGCGGAGCTTTTGCGGGGAACTATGGGAGCATATATTTACCTCCCTCACGGAGCTCTTGCGGGGCACTATGGGAGTATATGTTTACCTCCATCGCGGAGCTTTTGCAGGGAATTATGGGAGCATACCTTTACCTCCATCGCGGAGCTTCTGCAGGGAACTATGGGAGCATACGTTTACGTCCATCGAAGAGTTCTTGCAGGAAGCTATGGGAGTATATGTTTACCTTCATCAAGGAGCTTCTGCAGGGAACTATGGAAGTACTTTTTCACATTCACGAGGGCAGTTTTGTAGGGTACCATATTTACACTTATCGGGGATGTACTGCAGGAAGATATTTGAGTATTTGTTCATATGCATCAGCTAGTATGCTGATGTCAGAATTTTCAGTATTGATATTTCCACACTGGGAAATACACAATATATTGGTGTCCAAGATGGAAGATGCACACAAAAGTAAGCAACGTAGTGCTTTGTAGAAAATAAATTTATTGCATGAGCACACAGGCAAGGAAAATTGCACGACATGGGCACAAGCTCTCAACTAGTTTTTTATTCCTGTCATGTTTTTTTGCACAAACCACACAGAAATATAATGACATAGAAATACACAGAATAACACAGAAATATAATAAATAGAAAGCAACTCATCCAGTTGCAGGTTTAGCCAGGAACATATGAAATAAATAAAAAATATATCTAAACCTGCCACAAGTACCTAAACAACGTGCAATAGTCATTGAAAAAATAACATAGTTATAGCAGAGCATTCTGTGACACCTGAGTTCGCCCACCTAGTTTTGGTGGTACTGCAGAACGTAAAGGAGAGAGTAAAGAGGACATCATTGCTCGTTGAAATTCACATGAACAAGAGTTAAAGCATCAAAAACTGTGGAGGATTCCAGGCCACTTATTGCACTTCAAAACTAAATGACTAGGAAAACAAAAGTTAACGGTTCCATTTTTACGGTAAGCTGGCAGAGTGGACTAAACAAAGCAGAGCTCAGCTTCCCTTTTTTCCCCATACCACTGAAAGGCAAACATGGTGGCTAAGAAAGTCATCAAGGACTGTACCACAATTTCATTTAAGAGTGGGTGAAAATGCGTGCCCTTAAGGTGGGAGGCCACACTAAAAAGTCAATTTTTTTTAAAACATTTGATGTTTAGTTTTTTTTAAATACCCAAAACATTTAGCTAGACATTGCAAAAAACAGTATGTTCCTATCATGATTAGTTTGGGTGTTACAGCGAGTTTTCAAACCCTTAACCTCGTATTGCAAAACTGAAACCAAATTGCATTGTAAATTCTCAGTATATTTTAATATCAGCTGTATGTATTATTAAATTGTATTCTTATGCTTAGTTATGCGTTTACTATTCTTTTAAAATCTATAAAAACGGCCACAAGGGGGTCCTGACACTCGAAGAACATTTGTTGTTTACCTTGGTCAGGCGTCGCTTAGCTGTTTAAATTGCAAATTGCGTTTTTGCAATGCTCGCAGGTGCGAAGGCATAAAAAGTAGACCACTTAAACCACTTTTTGAGTAGCATGGCAAAGGTCAGATTGCAGAGAAGACGCAAATGTAAGTTTCCCGGGAACCAACACACGACGAAGCATCCGTCTCCTGACCTAGTGGACGCGGGCGTTTCAGCAAGTGCCAAGAAGCTTGGGAACATCAAGAAAAGCTACGAAGCTCTATGGCTACATTCTCCTCTCCAAGGAAACAGGATAGTTGACTTTAATATCCTTTCTTCAGTGCTAGCATGCCCTGAATGCAAGAATTCATCACTGAAGCTGGAAGGATGCTCTCATCAAGGGATTTGCTCTACCTGTGTGGTTGTGTGTGTGGCTTCAAGCATTCGTTCAATACATAGAAAAGAATGGTGCGTGCTAATGAGAACAATGTTCGACTGGTGTATGCAATGCGACAGGAAAAAGGTATGCAGGTGCGACAATGTTCTCTAAGTGATGACATGCCTCCCTCTACGCGCCATTCCGCCTATGACAAAACATCATCTCAACTGACTGCAGCAGCTGAAAAAGTAGCATCAAAGTCGATGACTGATGCTGCTGCAGAAGTTTCTCATGTCATAAGGAGTGATGAGTGCAGTGTTTCAGGTGGCGAAACGTGGCAGAAGCGTGGCTGTATGTCAGTGATTTCTGTTGACACAGGAACAGTTACTGATGTTGAGGCACTTTTTAGTATATGCATGGCTTGCAAAACCAAACGAAAGTTGAACCCAACAAGTGCTTCATGCAAGGGCTGGAGGCAAGTTACACTTCCTGCCAAGCAAACCATAAAGAAAGTGCAAATAGTATGGAGACGGTTGGTTTGCACAGACTATTTGCGAGATCACAAGCAACATGAAGCATGGTGAGGTGATTCAAAGAGCTATGCCACTGTAAAGGACATGTATGGAGAACACAGCGAGCAGAAACTTGAATGCATTGGGCATGTCCAGAAGCGTGCCGGCTGCTGCCTGAGGAAACTAAAAAAAACAGTGCGGGGACTTGGTGGTAAAGGAAAGTTGACTGATGCCCCTATTGACCTGCCTGCAAAACTACTATGGGATCGCTATAAGAGCTAACGTGGGAAACCTTTAAGACATGAAACAAGCCACCGTGGCCAGCCTCTTCCACTGCAGCTCCACAGATGCGCAACCAAGACATGGCCTATGTCCAGTAGGAACGAACAGCTGGTGCGGGTACAAAAAGGTAAAATCACTCATCCAAGGGAAGTACGTCCACAAAGGAGGACTTCTGAATGATGTGCCAAGCAGAGTAATAGCTATGTACACTGATCTGGGCTCAGTTGAATTTTTATCAAAATGTCTGCATGGCAAGACACAAAATGCAAGTGAATGCTTCAACGAACTTATATGGTAGCGGGTTCCCAAGGAGGTGTACGTCAGCTTGCCTACAATACTGTTTGCCTTGCGTGACGCTGTTGCACACTTTAATAATGGCAGCATAAGCACCCTGGACATACTGAGGCAGGCTGGCATTGAACCAGGGTACTACACAGGAGCTTGCAATGGCAGAGACCACCAGCGCATGCAGAAAGCTCTATGCAAATGAACTGAGACAAAACAGGCTAGGAACAAAAGACTACTGCATCTCACGAGGTCCCCAGCTATAAGCCTGGAGCATTTTAGGCCTTTATGTGTTGTTTCTCACATGTTTCACATGGTTTGAAATCTGTTTTTCTCAAAATAAGATTTTACTTCACCTCATGTTACGCAAACGGTGATAACTTTTTCTTAAATGAATATTTTTAAATTGAACTTTGCATGCTCATTCATCAAAGATGTGAAATGAACCATGATGAAAAACACTGATGCAACAGTTATGACTTTAGATCATTTTTTTAACTTTGTTTAGTTTTTGGTGGATTTCTTTTTTAGTTTATCACGTTTATCCTGGTTAATTCATTCAATAGGACATACATTTAGCTACACAAATGCCAAAGCTTCCCTCAATTCTTCATTTCAGTTATTACTTATTGCTCGCGAGACTCCCAATTTTAGCACTTTTCGTTACTATAACTACCTCCCTGAAAAAATTTGGACAAAACATTGTTATAATCCTGGCTGCTGAATTAAAAGTTTTTTGAGTGTGGCCTCCTATCAATTCTTTGCACAGACCAACTCTAGGCTGTAGTGTACACTTTACAGCCTGTGGATCAAACCCTTAGCTCCAAGCATACATCACACTTGAATTTCCTAAGAACAATGAAAGGAAAAGTAATGTCGGCAGAAAAGCAACAAAAGTGCCAAAATAATCACATGTAAGTTGTGACAGCCATCACCCAAGCTGCCTTGCTAATATTCCACCTGTAGAAGGCTGCTAGTGCAAAATGGGTTACAGAGCCTTAAAACCACCATCTGGCCAACTTCTGACGATTAAATAAGACAAAAAACAAGCATTGAAAACTGCATTATGAAAGACAATGCGGACTAGTTGAGATTAAAGCCCCTCCATCCACGCGCCCCCGCCGCTCTCTTAGGTACCACCAACCGCCTTTTCCCCTCACACCAAATCCGGTTCCGGCATTTCCGCTTCCGGCGTTTCCGGTTCCTGCATATCCGGTTTTAAGATTTCCGGTTCCGGCGTTTACGCTTCCCGGAGTTGCGCTGCGCGAATATCCACTGTGATTGCAGACGATGGTGAGACGCCCGTGCTTAGCAACCGGTGCTAATTTGAGTAGCTCGCTCTAGCCATTCCACCAAGCGTCATTCGTGTGCATCTGCGTGCTTGTTTGCGTATGCTGCGCCCGTACGCTTTGCCTGTCGTCCCCTTTCTCTGACAATGTGCGGAGAGCCATGGGCTGGGGCACAACACACGAATATAATTCGCCGTACACCCTTGCACGCGTCACAACACGCGCACACGGACCAATTCACTGCACACCTCCGCTCATATCGCACAAGAAAAGCACACTTGTTTTCACCATGTCACTGAATGCCCTACACGCAAATTTGAACTTGTTATATTTCATAGCTTCACGTCATTGCAGTTCTTCACGCAGTGCACGCACTTGGGACGTTCGTCACCTTCGATCTGCAGTACGAGACAAGTTCAACCTCAGAATCAACAGCATAAACTGTATGCGTCTGCCGTACAAATTGGCGTCGCGAACTCCTTCACTAAAGTCCCTCCATACGTGCTGGCTGGAGGGGATGTATGCTTCAAAACAAGGAGAATTCAAAGGGGACAAGCTGTTGTATTCCGCTGAAGTAGTAGTTTGCGGTCGCTGTTTTCCAAATGCACGAAAAACGGGCGCGGTCTCCACGCACCCAGGCACTACATTCCACTGCACGTTGTTTCTCGTGCCACAACCCGTCGCAGGTTGACGCGAAGCAGCGAACACGACCAGATCGCCGATTACAATCGGCGGTGGTTCTTGGATGGAATCGCATCAACAGTTTCAACCGCAGCTGGTGCAATTAAAGCCTCTCCGTAGACGCGAAAGTAAACAACGCTAAAAGCATAGCGTCACTTCCACTCGGAACAGGAAGCTGAAGCTACGTAAGTTCCGCTTGACGCCGGAAGCTGAGGGGGTGAGTGGTAGAGGAGCGTGGAGGAGGAGGGTAGGTTGGCGGTACTTAGCCTGGTCGGCGGTGGCGCGTGGATGTAGGGGCTTTAGTTGAGATGACAAGCAACCTTCGTTCCATAACATCTCGAGAAGAACAAGTTAAAAGATTTCTCAGGGAAGTATGGCAATCTGACAGTAATGCTGTCGTAAGGGATTTCTCATATCCTTTAGTAGAACTAGGGATCTGGCTGCTGGTTCACAGCCTTGCTGCACACAGCAACTCCTGCTGCACTGAAGTTGCTTGTGGTAGCTCGCATGTAGGCTACTAACATATTGGCGTACGCTTTTACCGTAGCAGCCATACAAGCTCCTTGTTGACTTTTAATACAAAGCCTGCTTAATGAAATGTCAGAAACAAAATTCATGAATGACTTCCTAAAAAAACTGTGAATAAGCTATCTATTCAAACAATGTAATTGTGTAACTCCCCTTAACATGATCGCTGTAAGACAATGAAAGCCTCAATGGCACCACAGATATTGCACATAAATAAATAAAAGAGAGACTTAATATAAACTGCAACCATTGTGAAACTCCCCCAAATAATGTTGCTGTAAGACAACTAAGCTTCATGGAACTGCAGATATTGCACATAAATAAATAAATAAACAAATAAATAAATAAATAAATAAATAAATAAATAACAGGTACATACAAGCTATTAAACAAGGGTTGACTAGTAGCAGAGAAAGGAGGCATGTTAAACATCACATTAAAATGGCATCTGGCATTGGTGTGGACATAAAACTGAGAACACTATTGCTACACTTGTGGTTTACGAGAATCAAGTGAAGCATGCAGAGAAGTATTAGCCAATTTCATGGCCTCCAAGACCTACAATGCGATAAACTAGGGTGCCTCAAAGTGTCCACTCCTGGCCCTTTGTGTAAGTAAAATCAAGAGTATGCCTTCATTCAAGCCAGTGTATCTATCCCTTTTTCGGTTTGCGCTGCGCTATTTTCACATGTTCAATGCAAACCACCTTGGCAAGCAATAATACCAACAGATGAAGTAAAACAAAAAGCACAAACACAGTGCTGACTAGGAACTCTATGTATCCACTGCCATGCTTTCCCTTTTACACACTGTCATGAGTCACCAGCAAAGCATGTGCGATAATGTGAAGACAACGCCGGTCAATGAAACGGAGAATGAATGTGCGAGGCGAGCACCATATGAAGCATAAGGGAAAAAAATCACGAAGGGGAGTTCAGAACAACAGAAAGCTGAGCTAGTTGGTAAGGATTCATTATGCAAAAAGGTGAGTCGTGCAGACAGGACACAAGAGAAGAGAAGTGGACAACACGAACGTGGACTATCAGTGCTCCCTTCAGTTGATAGTTGGCATTTGTGTTGTCCAGTTCTCTTCTCTTGTGTCCTGTTCGCACGCCTCACCTTTTTGCATAATAAAAAGGGGAGAAAGGCTGTGAAGCGCGCACTGCTGACGTGGATGAGGCGTGAGCCAGGTATAAAAAAATAAAGGCGAATAAATTAAACCTCTACAAATTCTGTGCCACAGGAGCCTTGTGTGCCCGGAAAAAGTTAATGAGCTCTAATGATTTGACACGTGGCTTCGTGTGGCACAAATCCAAAAAAGCATGCTCACACAAGGTAAGTAGGCGGTGTGCCTTCTTTGGGTATTCTACGTTGAATACCCAAAAAGAGGCAAAAAGGCATGCCAAGCCGCCGAGAAGTGACGTGGCCTGCAAGATTCGCTCCCTGTCTATGTAGAGGGACAGCTGCCCATCAGCTTCTTTGAGCAGACATGGAGTCACTGGCACCTCCGTCTGTAAAAGAAAGAGTAAACATACTAACTAAGATTACATTTTGCTAGAGGTATAATAAATCTCATTTTCTAAAATGCCCAATCAATGAACAGAAGATTTCTGAGCTAGGACATTGCCCTGCTGAATGCCAGAACAGGGCCACACCGTTGAAACTGTAAAATCTTGTGATCTTCAACTAATGTTCAGGCCATGACTGAGTACAGTAATGAAAAATATACAATTGCTTGGTCACAGCCTTCAACACTGAAAAGTTTAGTGTACAGTAGAACCTTGTTGATCCAATTCAGATGTGTACCATTTTTCGGTGCCAATCTTCAGAACGATAACATCAGAAATGGACAAATTCAGTTATGTGTTTTTTTACCTGCTAATACGTCCCCAAAACACATTCCTTGGGCACCAATATTCAGTACGCTGCCAAACTTCAATCACATTAAACATTTCCCAGACGCTAGATCCCATGTGTGTGAGAAAAGGCTCGAGGCACATACAACCGAGCAGTAGCCACCTACTGCAGCAGCTTCCCCGCAATACACGCTTGCCCTTGTCATATGAAAACACAGGCACACTCAGTTTTCTTTTCTGGTACCGACAAATTTCCTCAGGAGCCGTTGCCATTTTCTTCCTTCATGGTCATTTCATGTTGTATTCCCCCGCAATTAGCACATTTACTTATCGGACAGCGCATGAGGCATGATGTCATTGGAAACGTACTGCACGCCCTTAATACCCTGTAAATCCAATGTAGCACTGTTCTCTGTGCCAACTGAACATCCTGTCTCACTCTGGCAGACTCATGCTAAAGCATCGCACACCAGCTCAATTTCGTTTAGGTTTTCCGTCACCATCCTAAAACACTAGACAATAAAACAAAAAGCGCATCTCAGTCCACTTGGACCCTACTAGCTTGACGTGTGTACACGTTTCATGCCACAATAATTGTTGCTGATTGGCCATGTCGAAACTTTAAGCCAAATATCCTGCCTGAAGTGAAGCTGCTGATCCAGGTCAAATCTGAGGAGTGCAAATGTAAGCTTGCCAAATCTGCAAAGAAGACAATGCATCTTGGGCTGCTCAGGCCCCATTAGCTTATTGTTGATGTACACTACAGATGAGTCTGACAAATTTTTTAGTGACTAGGGGCCATAAATTTCACCAGTTAGTACATTTTGTCCTTCATTTCTTTTCAGACCTTATAGACAAGGTTCTACTGTATATGCAGGGTAACTCATTAATGCAAGTGATGCTGACATGTTTGCATGCACTTAATTCTAAAGGACTCACCGCTGACAAAATTACAGATAAAGATTCTTTGCAGCGAGATGCCAGGAACTCCAATGTCGCGAGTATGGGGTTTTCTGCAAAGAGTAAAAAAGTGCACTTCAGTTCTTGAACTTCTATATTGTGAAGGGGGCCCTGAAACACTTTTCTAATAAATCGTAGAATAGCCTTACAACACACAGCCTACACAGCACACCACCATCTCAGAGGCCATGCACAGCAGACGCAGCTACGAGCATTGCAAAGAACAAATTATTTTTGTCTTTTCGAAATTTTGAACATAGATTTCATTTATTTAACTCAAACAATTATGTATTACTGAAAATGTTCTCACATAGGTGGGCCAACTGCTTTCAATGACAACATTGGTGCATGCGAGAGCAACTTTTTTGACACAAGATTGTAAATTTCCTACTGCATGCTGTGCAATATTTGGCTCACATGTTCACAGCAGCCTCATTAACAGATCGTCACAATTTTTTTTACTATGTTCAAAAAGTGTTCTAAGGGGAGTATTTTGTAAGAGTTCACCTAATGGACTGTCCATTTCTGCCGCTGTTGATTGGATGCAGCTGTGTGAGCGAGGAGGAGACGAGCGGCCCTAGCCAATCAGCAGCGGCCGAAGTGGAGTCCACTAAGTGAACTCTAACAGAATATCACCCCAGGACCGACTAAACTATTTTTTAACAAAAGCTTTTTTTTTACAAGCAGCTCTTAACTGCACATAATCGCGTCTAATGTCAAGAAACAAAATAAAAAATCTGCATGGTTCATAAGCCATGCTGTTTCATGGATCAGAAACACAAAAGGGGAAAGGCAGAATGACAATGCAACATGCATTGTTTTTCATGCCTGTTGTTCAACATGCAATGTTCACATGTAAGACATCTGGCGTAAACATGCAAAAACATTGAATGCATCAGCTGCAAGTATTACAATTTATTGGTGCATTTGTTTCAATTTTTCATAAATACCTGAAGCAACAGACAATGAAGGCAGGGAGAGCATAAGAAAAATGAATAGTTATCTTAATTTATATGTACATATAAAGTGAAGGAAAATGAAACCTCATAAAAGCACCTCATGGCTTTAAGTCATGTCATGAAGTGGTATATGAGGGGTTATGGCCAGCGCTAGCCAGTGGCGTAGTCAGCATTTTTTTTTTGGTGGGCCACACATTTGACTGGGGAAACGGCAGCAGAGTTGGGCAAGCCAATACTAAAAAAAAGTTTCAAGAGAGGTGTGTGTCTGGTGTGCTACCCTCTGCTACGCCACTAGCACCAGCTGCCTGCTCTTAGGCTCACATACTGACATGACCGATGCTGGCTAATTTCAGGGCTAATCTTGTGCACAAATCACCAAGAAACTGGCCAGAGGGATAACACCACTGTAGCTTAATCAGTAGCGCACTGTATGCGCAGTGCAGAGATGTGAATTTGATTCTCACCTGTGACACGTCTTTTTGTTCACATTTATTTCTCTTCACAAATTGTTACATTTCAATGAAACAATTAACTTCCCCTACACTTTTTCACGCTTTGTGCCTGTCTTATACAATTGTGACCAACAAAAATTGAGCCCCTCAGTTCCCCCGTTCTCACTTGACTAAATGGTATCGACATTTTGTCTATAGCATTTTAACACCACGTTAGCGTGCAATAGTGCCTAATGCCTTAATGCTTTTACCAGGGTACACATGCATAATAAATTAAACTTGGGTGTTTACCTGCTGCAACATGCGAGAATGCAGCAACTTCGCTGTCATCAGCATGCTTCAGAACTATGTCGCATAGCTCCTCACAACCTTTGGCAAAGCACTCTCCAGCATTCTTCTTGAAGACGATGCTGAATTCCAAAAGTAACTGAAAGTAAAAAGCAAGAGGATTACCATAAGTTGCCAGAAAACCACACAATGGAAACATACCGAAGCCTCCGATGCCAAAAATGGATAAAGCATCAACGCCTCTGATATTGTGAGGCTCCGAAGGCGTTCATGTCGCTCCTGGGCAGTGGCCAGAAGGCGTGGCCTCACGTCATCATTAACAGCAATCGCTGCATTTTGTTGCAGCCATTCATTATGCCGCTGCAGCGATTCAGCTGTCTCGCCATAAACAACCAGATGGCTGCAGTCCTGCAATGTATACAAGAAAGGATTGCAGAACTGAAGCTTTAAACACGGAACAATCCCAGCCTAATGACAGACATATCATTTCTGTGGCTCTCAATATAATGTTTAGCATGCAGTGCTTTGTGCAGCAATTTATCAACTTAGTGTTCACATGAAGCTCTCATCAGATTATGCTCACTTTGCTCTGAATTCGCACTGGTGCTGCCTGTCAAATACTATAGAGCCAAATCTCGTTATAGTGAACCCCACATTAATTAATTTCTCAAATTTACGAATAGCTTAAAGATCCCCGCCAGATTGCCTATATTTTCAGAGTAAAAAGATCTTGGAACTACAAATTTCAATACAGCGCATATTTCAGAATAACGCACATGGTTTCTTTTCCCCGTTATAACCGAGGAACATCAGTATTACGAATTCGGCTAAAAGTAACAGCGCCGCAACCCTCGTGTGAAACATAAACTGCAAATGCAGTAGCTATCATCAGCACGATGCCGAGTGTCAAATGCTTAACCACAACCTTCACCAAGAACTTCACGACAAAGGTTTGGCAATGTTCACACAAGGTACAATGATGAATGCAGCTAGCGATGGCAGTTTTCGCTGCAGGACAAATTGGACGTATTGCAGGAAATCAATGCAGGGAAAAAGCAAATCGATGTGTGCAGACAGCGTGGCATTGCCCCATAGTCCATCGCGACCATTTTGAAAGACCGAGACAAGACTGTCAAGCTTCACCGGGAATCGCAGCTCACTCCTACAAGGAAACGACCGCGACTGGGAAACTTTCAAAATGTGGACCAAGCTGTTCTCATGTGGTTCAAAGACACCAAACTGCAAAACGTTCCCATGTCTGGCCCAATGCTCCAAGAAAAAGCCAGCGAATTTGCTAATGCACCTGAAATAACTGGGTTCGACGCCAGTGCGGGTTGGCTTTTTCGTTTCCCCAAAAGGAACGAAATAACTTTGCAGGTAGTCTCGGGCGATGAAAAGGCTGCTGATAGAGAAGGTGCAGATTCCTGGAACAATGACCGTTTTCTAGAGGTTGTTGAATCGCAATTCGAAGATATTTTCAACGCGAATGAGACCGCATGTTTTTACCAACTACTGCCAGACCAGACAATGCACTTCAAAGGGCAGCAGTGCAAAGGAGGCAAGAAGTAACATCTTCACATTACAGTCCTGCTCTGCAGTAATGCAACAGGCACGAAGAAAATTGAACTGATTATCGGCAAGTACGCGAAGCCTCGCTGCATGAGACATGTCGTTACCGTACGACTACTTCGGCACCGTACGACTACTTCGGCAGCAAACAAGCCTGGATGACCAGAGAACTCTTTTCCGAGTGGCTCTTCAAAGTTGACGACCAGATGAGGACGGATGACCGAAGTATTCCTTTGGTAGTCGACAACTGTTGAGCTCACACTGTGAATGTTCACTTGATGCACGATCGCTTCGAGTTTCTGCAGCCAAACAACACGTCCTTGCTGTCCAGGACATTATAAAGGGTGTGAAAGCAGAATTTCGTAACCGCCTTGTGGAGCAGTTGATTAACAACCTCCGATTAAAGCAGCCGACTGCAATCATTCTTCAGGCAGCGGATATGCTCACAGGAGCTTGGTGGAACTTGAAGGCATTCACCATTGGCAACTGCTGGCAAAAAGCAGCGCCTGTGCAGCTTGAACATGACTTGGAGATGACCAACATCAACACAGGAGACCTGTAGGCCAAGGTTGCGGAACTGCTGCCCACCGACTCTTCCTTCGACTATAAGGAGAGCGACAGCGCAGCACTAACGGCGGTGGACCTGACAACCAAAGAGATTGTTCACTTCGTTTGCGGTGTCTCCAGTGACGATGAAGACCCGAAGGAAGACTGTGGGTCTCCGAACACAGAAAATCCTGTCGAACATTGATGTTTTAGTGCACGGAAACAAAGTCCGCACTTTCATCACTTGGTGCAATGACATACCCAATTAGGTTCTGCAAAAAGTGGAAGATGTAGACGCATTCCTTATTCGTCGTGCCCGCTGCACGCTCCAGAAGAAAATCACCGATTTCTTCAAGTAAAGCAGCTTGGAAGTGAGTGAAACATTTTTTTTTAAGAGCATGCTTGTCTGCACAAGCATCTACTGCCAAGGTACAACATTTTTATTCCTAGGTTTGTCCACAGGCTTATAACCGCAAGTTTTTTGTTACAATATTTCAAAATAACAAACAATTTTCGGTGGTCCCGTGTGATTCGTTATATCGAGATTAGACTACTGTTTGTAGAAAGATGGGTCCCACCAGGCAATTTGCCTTCTGCCCTCCTAATGAAGCGTCCATGTATTTATACACTGAATAAACTCCACGTCTGCAAATGCCAGGAAGCAGTGCAATGTACTGGGGTGCAGGAATATAAGAAAATTTATAATCACAAATCAAATACAGTGGACACCCATTAAACGAAACTCAGTTAAATGAAAATTACTGAGAAACAGAAGTACATAGGTAGGTTGGTTGCCTATGTTTAGTGCAGTAAAATCCTTTGGTTAATTGAAAGATTACTGATTTGTGACTTTTTGTTAAATGGCACAAAACTAAACACTAGGAATGAAATAAATTTTCATAGCCGACTCCATGGCCAGGACAAGCCAATCCAGTAGTGATCCATGGGCTTCAGCGAGCTTGCTAACTATTCATGCAGTGGTTTGTGCTGTTCTGTTTCAGACCAACAGGCATTGGGTGTTTAAGGCTAATGGAGAGCGTGAAACCATCTCAACCAGTTTGAGTTACCATAAACGATACAGAATCGTTTCGATAAGCACTGCTTAGACTGAGATGAACAAGCAATGCGCTGTGGTATACCAGAACAATAGGTCAACACAAGAATAACTGTTTTTATAGTAACAGAGAAAGCTAAGTGGGGCCTGGAGAGGTTAACCTAGTGACAGGCCAGGCGTGCAAGGAAAAGAAAATATATCAAAACAAGTATTATGATAAGCAGCCTTGCCTTATTGTAGTGTAAGTATAAGCACAATGAACTGCCATTAACAACGAGTATTAGTTGTAATACTGTACTAATGGTTCTCTGAAAAGGACATCTTTGGGCATGCAGTGTCAAACAAAAACAAAAAGACTCACAAACAGGCGGCACAACTTCTTATTTGTAGTCTGTGAGGGAGGCTGCCGTGGCCTTTTGTGAAGGCTCTGCTCCCGCTTCTGTACCATTTCTGGCGGGCAGTTTTCAACCTTCTTTCTCATATTTTTAAATTTGTTGCGGAGGCCGAGAACCCATGACTCCTGCAAATTACTTGAATTAGCAACACATAGAAAGTAAACACTGCATAATGAAAACATGAGTGAGCTATGTGACCAAGAATACACTTACAAGGTGAAATAAAAACGTTTCAAGACTGGCTCTATTTTGAAGGAAGTAATTTCTCCATGTGCATTCAAACACTGTAACCTTCAAAAAAGTTCCCTAGCGGGGCAATAGGGTGCTCCCATTGTACCCGCCACTTCGCAAGTAAGTGCTGGAAGCGTTTCCCAGAAAGAGTCGAGCACCCTCATCCTACCAAAATTATTTGCAAATTTTAACACTCAATAACAAGATTTATTGCAACTTGTGCAATGAGTTCTTAATTTTTTTGAGGAGAATGAAATAAGAAAGAGCAAATCCTGATGAATGACCTTCCTTTGACATCAATGATCATCAGTTGGGAGAAAACTTAGGCGTGCAGGTGCACCCCTCAGACAAGGCAATAGTCGTTAGAAGAAAAGGCCAATATCTCCACAATCGAAAAAAGGCTAAAAAAAGTGTGCAACTTGACAGACTGCGTGCCCATTAGGTTTTTGCTTGCATTTAAAGTATTTTTCATCAGGAATTCCTCCTGAATGGCCAGATATAAACAGCACATTTCACTGCTAAGTTTCAGAACACCTGAGGGGGTCGTTCAATGAAAATGGCCAGGTCTGGGGCGCACAAGGAGCTGGATGCTGCAGAACAACCATGCACACTGTCACAGAGAACTATGCACAAGCGAGTTTATTACCGGAAGCATTGTTTCTCTTCCATATTTACCCTACTAATTCAGATTTGGCTCACTCTTATTTCACTTTTCTCAAAATGAGAAATATGGCTCAAATGTTGCCAATTTTATAAGAGTGCTTTAATCAAGTGTAAATTGCAGGAGAGGGTGCTTGGCTCATTTGGAAAGGATACGTTCGCAAAGTGGCAGGAGCACTTGATTGTTGGGCAAGGGTGACGGTGTTTTTCAAAGGTGACAGTGTTTGAATGCACATAAATCACTCTGTTCAAGATAGAGCCAGTCTCGACATCTTTTCATACTACCTTGTATATACACAACTTTTGATGTAAAGTTCCAAGACATTTATTTTCTTCTGTAAAAGTGATTCCCTGAAGCATTTGTTTGCAAGTAAGTAGAACACCATCTTTTGGACTGAAACTGTGTTTTTCGGTTTACTTGCTGTGGCAGCCACGATAGCATTATGCGGTGGAATATCCTTTCTAATTAGTTGGCACATACCACTGCGAGTGACTGTGAAAACGACATCCCTGTAGAACGTGTAAACAAAGTTCTCAGTGAAGCTTGGCAAGACAGAAGAGAGGGACCTGTAAGAGCTTCTTTGTGTCACTTATGGCAACAATATTATTGTGGACAAACATGTGCAAGTGGCTAAGCCAGTTTGCCTAGGGAGAAGTGTCAGCAGGTGATTACACAGGGCTGGGGCAACTTTTAACCTCACAGAATGATGACATGGTTTGGATCAGGGACATCGTAGAGCAAGAGCTCACTGTTACAGCACACATGCTATCGATGCCCTTGACATGAGTAAAACAACATGTCACCAAATTTTGTGCAAGTTGGTAAAATGAAATTTTAATGCCGCACAAGTACCGCACTCCCTCACTCAGGATTACAACAGAAATGTCAGTTTGTGCTGACTTGCTCGTAGGCGCACACAGGGATGCTGCATTCATTAACAGCATCATGACCGACAACAAAACATGGTGCTTCATTACAACCCTCAAACGAACAAGCAGAGCATTAAATGATGGTTTATGAGCTAACCGACATCAATACAGCTGCAGCAGCAGCAGCAGTCCAAAGCAAAGACAAGCTTCATAGTCTTTTTTTGATGCCAGAAGTGTCGCACACCATGAGTCTCTCACAAGGGCTGACAGTAGGTCGAGTTTTATATCGGTGTGCCCATATGCATGCATGACACATGGGACGCTGTCGCCCTCATGTATGATCTTCTGGACAATAAGCGTTCAGCATAATGCGAGGCTGCACACTGCCCTGGTCCTGAAAATTCATTCCGACACTCAGCATAGCTGTACTCCCGTATCTGCTATACTTTAGATTTTTCCCCGTACAATTCTTTTTATTTCTCCATTTAAAGAGAGCCCTAAAAAATGCTGGATAGAATGCGCTGAGGCCCGTAAGGATGTAAAAGAGCTTGAAGAAAAGCAACGAAGCTGACAGCCCTGCCAGTAAAAACTTATTCTACTTCTGAGACCTCAAGAAGCGTTGCAAGCTGAATAAGAATGCAAGCTACAATGTTAAAATGTTGAATGCCTTTTTTATAGACTCAACCTCCAAACTTTACGGACAAAGGTTGTACCAGGTTCCTTCAACCCTTCTGTTTTTGTCAAGAAACTTAGGGATAGAAAGTGCCACAAGAGGCAATGACCCAACTAGAGAGCATCAGTCTACCATGCTGGGATGGCAGGGGCAGCACAATTATGAAAATTTTTCACCATGACAAGCACCTCTCCACATTTGATTTGAGCAGTTTGCAGGCTGAACATGCTACAGGAAGTTTACGCCAAATAATTTAGCGTGCGATGCATATGTGGAATTATACATCACAGTGATTATGTAATGAACATGGCCCACCAAGTCACATCACTCACAGAAAGAGTTCTGGTTGGCATTGTCACGGTGATGGCAGCTGGTCATGCCTTTCCTCCTTCTCCTCATCATCATCACCAGCCTTGCTATGCCCACTGCAGGGCAAAGGCCTCTCCCATACTTCTCGAACTACACCGGTCTTGTGCTAATTGTGGCCATGTTGTCCCTGTCTTGGAATCTAGTCCGTAACCCCTAATAACCTTTCTTCCTAACTGTCCATTAAGCCAAGTACCCATCACAAACTACTTAGCACAAATTGAAGTAATATGTAAAATGCACGTGTTCATTCTAAGAGGTGTATATGCATGGCTTACATATGGAAATTCTTGTTTTCAGTCTGAAGAACTATTTTTGTACCATTCATCAATGGTGTTTAATATCTTAAGCCAGGACAGAGACCGCTTTAGAGGAGGCCTTCAGAACCTGCAACCTTGTGCTTATCAGAATTGCCATGGTAACAAAAGTCATAGTTGCATGTAGGAAAACCATGGATCACATAGTCAACCTGCTACCTCCACAGCTACCTGTATACACGTAGTAAGGATAAGTTCTCATGCTCAGACACTTCACTTGTAGACTCAGTGGCCAAAAGCCATTCTGGAACAATTAAAAATATGACTATATCTAAAACAAATTATGTGAAATGTTACGGCCAGCAACGACACACTGCATGGCACAATTTATACCATATTGGAACTAAATATTTTTTGTCTAAATTTGCGGCAGTCTAGCTCCGAAACAATTGCTTAGCACAGTACCATTCAGTTCATTATACAAGGTAGGTATTCAGTGACAAATATGACAAGCTAACAGGCACAGTTACAGTCATGAACAAAAGAATAGTGATGCTTACTATGCCGCTTGTCTTTCCATTGACATTATCCAGCAGGTGTGGATATTTCAAAACAAGGGCTTCCGCCGCTGTTCTATAGAGCTCGTGTGATGGATACCTATAAGCAAATTGTGGTTACCATTATGTTGTGCCAGTGCAGTGTGGCAATAGTACTTGGGAGAATAACTCAGAAGTTCAAAAATAATTTTACCTCCCACTACAATTTTATGTAAATCAGGTCAATATCACTATAACAACAATGGGAACACAATGACTAGCCTGTATATGAAAGCACAACATACCAAGCCAGCCTGAAGCACGCCTGGAACAGGCGGTCTACCGCAGCACGGCGCACTGGCCCACTGAAGGGTGCGCCCCTTGACAGCACCTCCTCATACGGCCCAAATGTCGGCAAGACGAAATTTAAGTAGTCGTGCCGGTCTTCAATGGGCACGGGTGCTGCTTCGACAACTGTGAAGCTGGACGTACCAGCTCTGAAAGAAAGCACACATACATTGCAACCGTGGTATTAAATGTTCTTTGAAGTTGCAATAGATGGCATAGGCATAATGCTATTATGATGTATGCAATCTTACATGACTTCAAGACCACTGGTGCTTGGAGTGGCTGCCGAGGTGGCATCGTGCACATCTGCGTGTGCGCCCTGTGGAGGGCTTGTGCACTGCAAAACAAAAAGGCCTTTGTGCAACAGCTTCTAGTTTTTACCCGAGTATAAATCTGTTCGAGTAAAGAAATAGTACTGCAAAATGGCATAATGCATTTCGGCTCATAAAACTGTACTAAAACCAGCAAGCAAGCATGAAAGCCATATAGAGCACTGAGAGAAGCAAGAATATGTGGGAAATTGCTTGAAACATTAGCAGGTGAAATGTTCATTTCTGCTCTTTGTGCAGGATGCATAATACGCATGGTAACTGTAAACTGTTTGGATTATTGCAGAACAAGTATGTCTGTTGGGAGTTTCACCAGCTGTTTGCCTTCTGTGCTGCTAATGGCGGCACTGGGTTTGGAACTCTGGTAACATTATCAAAGGTGCCTTTATCTCTCATCTGCAACTGTATGAGCACAATCACAGAATTTCCTCTTTGTTATTTATTTATTGGTTCCTCAAGGGCCCCGAGAGGCATTACATGAGGGGTGGGCATACATATGGCACATGGCGTTATCGAGAAACAACATGGGCGTGCTTCAATGGTTCATTTAAAACACTGAGAATCGATGATAATAGCAGTTCGAGCTGGCAGGTCATTCCAGTCTCAAGCAGCGCACAAAAAAAAACTATTGCTGGGAAGTAGTGATGTGGGCATATTCAGGATACACTGCATTGGGATGGGTGGTGCGAGAAATGCGGTGGGCTCTTCTGATGTACTTATTTTCAATGGGCAAAGAATGGAAAAACTTGCGACACAGGCAAAGTCTAGCGATTCTGTGGTGGGAAACGAGTGGAAAGGTTAGGCTGGGTTTTCAGGGCGGAGATGCTTGAACCACGAAAGTACTCGGAAAGTATGAATCTTGTTGCGCGAATTTCAACATATTCCAGAACATTCATCAGGTTAATTTCGTGAGGATCAAAAAACAGCACTAGAGTATACAAGCTTACGTTGGATAAAGGTTATGTAGGCAAGTAATTTAACTGAAGGAGACATCAGGGCAAGATTACGGCGGAGATATCCAAGCACACGGTTAGTGGAATTTGCAATGCTATTAAGGTGAGTGGACCAAGTTAAATGAGACGAAATATAAACACTAAGGTGTTTTAATGAATCAGTAGTGTCGATCAACTGGTTGTTAGTGGAATAATTGGATAAGACGTAATTACGGTGACGCTGAAAAGATATTAGCTTTGTTTTAGGGACGTTTAAGCGAAACGAGCCAAGTGTTACACCACTGTTGGATGCGATTAAGACTGTCTTGAAGAGCAGTGGTTTCAGCGCTGTTGGTGATTGAACGATAAATTACACAATCGTCAGCGAAGGAACGAATTCCAGAGGAAATATTAAAAGGCAAATAATTAATATACAACAAGAAGGGGTCCCAGGACCGTACCTTGCGGTACACCGCCTGAGAGTACAGGTGCTAAAGATGATGGTGTGAATTGGCATAGGCAAACTGCTGTCAGCCTGTTAGAAAACCTTGAATCCAGTTAAGAACACAGGGGTGAAGGTTACGTGATGATAATTTTAGTAGTAGGCGAACATGGGGCACTTTATCAAAGGCTTTCTCAAAATCAATAGAAATTGCATCAGTAGGGATGTTGCTACCTAGACTAGAGTAGATGTCATGAAGAAAAAGAGCGAGTTGCATATCGCACGAATGACTTTTCTGAAAGCCGTGCTGGGTTGGGTGAAAGAAATTCAGAGATGTTAGAAATGTAGCAATGTGCGAGTATAAAATGTACTCCATTACCTTACAGCAAACGCTAGTGATAGAAATTGGGCGATAATTATTCGGGCATGGCTGGCTTTAACTATTATGGACTGGAATGACCTTACCTGCCCGCCAATTGCGTGCTACACAGCCGGTGCTTAAAGATTCCTGAAAAATTAGTGACAAGAAAAGGCTGCAAATATGTTTAGTGTTTTTCAATATTTTGGCGTTAATGCCGTCAATTCACGTAGATGATGAATTTTCTAGTGAATCAATTACCTTTACTATTCCATGTTGTTCGAAAATGATGTTATTCATTGGTGGGTGCACAAAGGCCGGCGCATCATGATTATTTAGGGGTTAATTCATTAAAATTTTAGTGAAGGTGTCGTTCATGATATTAGGAACTTCAGAGTCGGGAACCGGAAAGCCAGAGTTATTGCAAAGAGATATCAAGTTAGACTGATTTGGATTTATAGTTTGCCAGAAGCGCTTAGGGTCACTTCGAAGCATGCAAGGTAGAGTTTCGGAAAAGAAATTACGTTTCGTCTGTTGCAATAAAGTGTCAAACTCTTTGGCTGCGCTGTATTACTTCACCCATCCCTACTAGAAAATCCTATTTGTTTTCAAACGGGTTTCATCAAATAGGGTTATGGAACGGGACCCCGTTTGATCCTGTTCAGTCCTGACCCGTTTAAATCCCGTTTGTTCCTGTTTAAACCTGACCCGTTTAAATCCTGTTTAAACTTGACCCGTTTAAATCCTGTTTAATCCTGACCCGTTTAAATCCTGTTTAATCCTGACCCGTTTAATCCCGTTTAATCCTGACCCGTTTAATCTCGTCCTATCTAACCCAGACCTGTTTGCCCCTGTTCAGACCTATTTTTTGCTACATTCATACCAGGTCCTTTCAGAATGGATTGATGTTGCTTAATATAATTTACTCTTTACACCTATTTTGTACACTTGTGTATTTGCGATCAGCATTGAAGAAAAGTAGATCTGCATTAGGTTCGCAACAAGAACGCCACTTTCATATGTAGGTTTGCCTGGTACATTGCTTGATACGAAGATGAACACAATTTTCGGCATAAATTGATTAGCACTACCAACACCGATGTGATAAATCATGAACAAGTTTTGTATGACCCACGAGTACGTTCTCTATGTATGACCTACAAGAAAATGCACCCTGAAGAAGACTGTACCTCATTTTCATATTTACTACAAGTATGCAAATGTAATTCTTGCAAGTTTAGTATATGTTTGATTACTTGTACTCGTCTTAATGCAGTGCTTTTTGCTGTAATGGTTTGTTCACAAATCCACAGTATAGCGTAATTTTGGGGTGAAAAATGTCAGGCAAAGTATTGGCATGTACTTGTAAGTGAAAAAGACAAGTATACTTTACGTAGGTATTTCTGTACACCCACTTGAGCTTTCATTAAGCCTGAAGTCCTCCGGCTTAAATAAAAGCATGTCATAAATGTCCCAAGCACTGTTTATTGGACCTTCTAACGGTATTTCGATGCATCCAGTCTGCCGAGAGAAGACCGCTGGAGTGGGTTGCTTGGGTGAGAGCGAGCAGGCCACCTGAAAAAGTAAAGCCAATAATTTATCTTGACTCATGCAACAGGTTAGCACATAGGCAAATTCGCCTATGTTTTCACAGATAAGAAAGGTTCAGCATTCCGGTCATAGAAGATAATGAATAAATCTTATTGAAAAATATGTGGTTTCATGCACTGCCTATGTTTCAAGGGAACATGGATTACTGTGGGAGAATAAGCTGTCATAATTAGCAGGCGATTGAAGCAAGTCTTATAGGAAAAAGATGGACACATCGTTTGATTAACAATAATTACTAGTATTGAAGCAACAGAATACAAACATGAAATACCTTTAAAAACAACACCGACAGGTTGAGATAATAAATTATTCAGAAACTAAACCCTTCTGCCCGCAAAATACCGTAGTGTACTGGCTTTGACATTGCGCTGCTCAGGCAGAGGGCACGGGATTGAATCCCGGCCACAATGGCGGCATTTAGATGGCAGGGAAATGCCAAAACCCCTATGTAAGGTCTATTGGGTACACGTTAAAGGAGACTAGGTATCCTGCCAACTTGAAGTTATAAAAACTGGGGTAAATTTCGAGATAAGCAAACTTACAAAAGTACAAGGCCCTGGCCATGCGAAGACCGTATAAAGCCTTTTAAGGTAGGTGCCAGCAGCCGCTAAATTTGTTGCAAAAGCCAAATATAGCAGAAGCGGTATTTTTCCGTAGATCACTTTTGCAAGGTATTTTACAATTTGACACCCTACATGTTGGGCATCTACGGGCAACAGCAATTCTGGCACAGATCATAGCAAACACTGTTGCACCTAGGTATACATAGACACATAGGTATAGGTACAGTCGCCGACTGATTTTCCGGACATGATTACTTGGTCTGCTTCACGGCACTGCCATTCTCCCCATGGACCATAATGTATAACAACTTCCGAATATTCGGACGCCTTGGAACCTCTCGTCTGATTTTTCAGACACTCCTTGAGCCAACTTGATCGAGAGCACCATGCACCGACTCTGACCGTTGCATGGTTCTACTTGCTGAACGCCATTTTTGTTTTGAACGGAGCCTCCTTGGTGCCCCACGAAGTGGCGCTACTGCGAATCCCTGCTCATCATCATCGTTTCTGCCTGGTTTGTAGCTACAGCAGTTCTGGTCTCAGCTTAGTATGCGATGTCAAGACAATCCAGCAACTGATTTGTTTGTTTCTTCGTGCACGACGCTGCAAGTAGGCCAGGTTTTTTGTTTGTGCAACTGATGTCGGCGTAACGATGTTTGACGAAGCAAGATGGGCCAATTCATTTCACTAATATTTAGAATAGCTACCTGTAAGCACCACCTACCTTTCAACAACATTTGCAAAGCAAAAAACCTCATCCTGAAAATCTGCACATGAAGACATCGGTAGCATCATCAGCGTGGGGCCTCAAGATAATTCGGCAAGCCAAGAAATTACTGACAGCACGAGTGCAATCATGCCAACAGGAAATCAGTGGCTGAATAATGCACCTCCTACCACTTGGTAGACAGTGCATTTTCGCAAGGCCCTAACTACGGCAGATCATTGTTCAGGAGTTCCCGAATGCACAACTCTATGCCATTTTCACGCTGACTCTAGGGAAGCACCTCTGCACAGTTGCAAGAAAAAAAGCTAGATGCCCCAAGAGAAATGAGCCCACTCAAGCCATGGAAGTCATGTTTACCTTGTCTTCCTACAACTACTCTAAACCTAGGACTGCTGTTTTGCACAAGGGAACAAACGTCAACATTGGTGCCTCGCCCAACACAAGTGGTCTGCGCCGTAGAAGGTGCCATCAGTCAGCCCACAGATTAGGCCCACACCAGTGCTGTCAGTGTGCTGTACAAATTGCAGAAGCACAGCCTACAAGCTTGTCTGCCTTAGTGTGATCGCAATAATGAACGAAAACCAACGAATCAAGTTTGTTTCGTGCTGAGAACAGTTGCCTCATGCTAGATTTTCCTACAATTCTTTCTAAGCACAGATAATGCGTGGTTTGTTGTGTAGGCATGTAAATAATGAAAAGGCCTGCATCACTATCTCTGAAAAAAATCATGTAAGAAAGCACGTACCAGTACACAGGTGCAGTGTCTATCACATACCATTTCATGCAGTAGAGGCTACATCGGATAAACCGGCCAATGTATAAATGACTGACAGCGTGTCCAAGCAAACTTGATGCGAGGGTCAGTTAGCAGTGGTAGTGCACTACTCTCGGTGCACATGCACCTATGTTTGAAAGCTGCTTGATCGTGACAAAATATAAAGACAAAAGCACTGGAGAGATATCTGAGGCTTTTCTTATATGTATAACGAGGAACCTAGCACTAGCTCCCCATACAGAGAATTACTAGACAGTGAGACTGCTTCTTATCATTGTAAAACAAGTGTCACACTCACCACGTGATGCGTCCTTTTCGTTTCTGTGCGAACAATATGTATTCAGATCTATTCTCCCCCTTTGACCTTTTGCACAATATTACTGTGCGAGCTATAATACTGAACTGTTAGTAGCGCTCTGTCCTGTTGCCTCCTTTCTTTCCTTGTGAACTGTGTGCTAAATACGGCTTTTTTTGGTGAAAGAGTGCTACTTTAACGCATAAACTAGCGCCATGGCACTTTGCAATAAAGGACTGTTATAATTCTCTAAAAATATGTCCATGCAGAACAGTGTCAAAAGAACACCTTAAAGAAAGAACATGAGTGTATCTATCATAAAGACCAATCCTTGCCTTTTTTCCTTAACATAATTTTCAATACTGATATTGAAGTACAAGCTCACCATATTATATCACCTTGTCAATGAAGCAAGGCACAATGGCGCCCAACTGTCGCGGGACCAACTTGGATGTGGAGATCAGCGCAGATCAGCAACATAGCATGGTCTGCTTACACTTCTTCTCCAGGTCCAGCCATACCTATAGCAGTTATAAAACAACTGAGCTTAGAATCACAAGCGAAACAATACAAAAAGTGACACTGAACAAAGCAACTTTCGTTAGGCATAAATAGGATCGAAATGCTGACATTATGCACATAAGTAACTTCACTTTGAGCAACAAAGCATGCAATTTAAGAAAGATTATATGTATGAGCTATCTATGTGAGAAAGATTAATTGAACGCCCTCTATTTGCTATACCCCTCCCCTTATGCATGGATGTCTCCCTGACTGAGTGAGCTGGGCTGATCCCAGGTATAGTGTAATTAAAGGGTGTCACTTGGTGGGCCAATCCCGATACCATTGCATGACTTGTACAATAATTTTAATGTGTATTGTAATGCTGGCCATCCTGCAGGCACTGCAACATTACAGCACCCATAAGGCTAATGGTATTACCTGATAAGGTTAACTAATAAGTGTCCCCAGAAGCATAACTCGGCATGTATACTCGAAGGCCATTATTATAAGAGAAGCAATAGCAGAGGTGAAGCTTTATCCTGTGCCATATGCAAAATGGCCGAGCACGCCCAGCTTTTGGTTACATTCTCACTTGTGACCACTGCAACAGGCTGACTGACATGCGTAACCAGCAGTTTGTAGGACCACATTTTCATAACCTGCAATTTTTTTTTTACATCTGAAGAGATCAGCCTCAAGCTCCATGCTGCGCTGCACTCAAGAAGCATTATAAACTGGCAACATTTAAATGCTATGCTGCATGGTTTGTTGCATGCTTTAGGAATTTAGTTATTTATTATACACATAGCTCATAGGCTCCAGTTGGAGTATTGCATGAGGTGGCAAGAAAACAAATTCTGAACTAACCAGGAGAACGTTCAACAAAGCAAGTCAGACCAAAGAAAGAAAAATAACATACTCTCATAATGGGACTATGTATCTGGCAGCTAGCTTATAAAAAAGGCAATTAGGAATGTTTTACTACTGGTAGCGCTTTAGGGGATGGAATGTAGAATTCCAAGCATCATACACTTTGAAGCCACCTTTCGTGGCTTTTTGTTTTGAAGTCCTATTCTCTGTAATATTATAGAAATGAGTACCCCCTCCCAAATAAAACAAAGAAAAGCATGTAATGCACAGTAATGTAACACAATAATGTAATGCACAACAGTGAATACTTAGAAAAATGTAATTAAGAACATGGAGTCTATGTGGGCACAGATGTTAGAAGTCTACATGAAAGCATAATAATAAAGGTGGGCAGAGCATTTATGCTTTTGTCGGGCAACCGGCAGCAAGACATACAGGTAAAAGGATATGCATGCCTCACAACACAGTCCCTAAAAATATGTCACAATACAGTGAGTAGGTATATCATGCTTATCTACAATAGCCCCTAATTATATTTACCTCAGAGGGGGCTACCTATGTAACTTGATCAAACTGAAGGTGGGCCAAATTCTAAATATACGATTCAAGTAGACAGAAAATGAACATTATGAATATGGCATCTACAGCAAAAGTGTTGTACAATATCGTTGTACATTATGTCATACCTGCCAACCTGTGAACATAATATTTTGTAAAAATGCTGCACACACTAAATTCTTTGTTGGGGACATAGCACACATTATTTTAAAGCTTGCTCTCAGCACCCCCATTGTTGCATACACACACACATTATTAATAAAGGGAAAATCGCACATCCACCCACTCGTAGCAATTGCTACAAAAGAAACCCGTACGGATTCCTCCAAAGGAAAGCCTCACAGCTGAAAAAAAGAAACCGTCCAGGTCCGGGACTCAAACCCGGCACCACCGTCTTTCCGGGACAGCCGCTTTGCAATCTAAGATAACCAGGCGGCTAGCAGATGGCCGGGCGAATTTGTCGACAACATGAAGCAAAGGCAAGGGTCTGACGTAATAGTTCTGCGGAAACGCGCAAGGTGTAGAGAGGTAATTAATAAAGGGGAAAAAAATATTACGTCAAACCCTTGCCTTTGCTTCGTGTTGTCAACTAATTCGACTTCGCCCTGCCATGTGCTAGCCACCTGGTTATCTCAGATGGTAGAGTGGCTGCCTCGGAAAGGTGGTAGTCCCGGGTTCGAGTCCCGGACCAGGACGAATTTTTCTTCAACTGTGCGGCTTTCCTTTTGAGGAACACATATGGGTTTCCTTTGTAGCAAATGCTACGAGCGGGCGGATGTCTGATTTTCCCTTGAATAATTACTTCTCTCCACCTCGTGTGTTTGCGCAGAACTATTACATCACGCACACATTATCAACCATTATTTAACTTGTCGTGCAGCACAAAAAGCAGCAGCGAACTTGAAACCAGTAACTGACAACTTTGTTTTTTTTTTAGATTACAGAGCTTTCTCAGCGTGCTTGCTGCTGCCGCTTTACGCTGCTTCATGAATTTATCTGACCAAACTTCCCTAAAGCAAGTGCCCCTCTGATGCTCTTGTTAGAGATATTGCATTGCTAATAATAAACCAGTACAAGTACCATTACAATTAATTTTTTACATCATTTTAACAATGTCATGCCCTTAATCTCTCAACAGCTTTAAAACATCTTAACCAACACAACTTCATTGTCTTTCTAAAGTGACATTGAAAAAATTGTAAAATGAGCCCACATTTGTAAACCCACGAAAAATTCAGGAGAGTTTCCAAACATGGATGATAAGAACAAAATCTGTAGCTCGTGTAAGTGACAGCGACTGCTTTGCACGCACCTTGTCACAGCATGCATATCAGGTACTTTGCCGTGCTGTTGAGGCTGCAGAAGTGCCGCAGGTGCATATCTGGAGGTGCCTCTGGTTCACAAAATCTTGCCATCCCTAAACAATAATAAATGCTTAATTTATTGTAATCCCTGCTGAAACTGCAAACTTGTGATATAAAAAGATCACGTCATATTTTGAAGAAAGTCTTATACAACCAGTTACATGAAGCTGCAACTGGTTGTGCAAATATCTGACCGTAACATCACAGGCGGTTAAATAACACGTAAATCGAACTGTAGCAAACATGAATCTACTATGAAAAGGTTCACACAAACGTACAGCTGTATAACGTGAAATGTGAATTGTACTATCGAAAAATTCCTTAGGACATGAAAAGCGTTCCAAAACCTAATTTGTTTATGCGGCGCAACAAAGCACTGCTCCCAAAGGACGATGCGCTCAAAATTACAACAGACCACCTCTGTTTCTGGAGAGACAATACAGAAAAGAGAAAGATTTTTCGATTAAAAAGAAACATTGCTTTTGTAATTTCGGCTTCTCTGCAAGATCGGAACCCTTTACAAGTACACGAAAACACACAGGACACTAATACACGTCATCTGACGACACTCTATAAACAGAAGAATTTCCATACAAGCTGAAAATCTGGCCATGCGTCGACGAAGAAATCGGGTGCTATCTCGCGCAGCTGTTAGCTGTGAAGACGACACATCGACGTACTACTTCTGGAAATGCCTATACCATTTCTCAATGAAAAATTATGTACACAAACAGTAACTTTCTTTGCTTGAATTTTTGTGCCCATTTAGATCAAAGAACCACCCGCGCTAGCGTGCTTCATAGGTGAAAGTAAATAAACTACAGATAGAGCTGTTGGTAACATGAATACGTTTTAGGGCAATTTCCATGGAACTTTTTGCTAAATGTGCACTGCGACATGAAGAACAACCATTTGAAAAGCACATTTATAATTCTTGCTGCTTTACTCATTCGGATTCGGTTGTTGTACGGATCTTGCGATACGTACAAGAACGCACACTTCACGAACCATAGACAGGAAGAATGCGCGCAAGCGCCGGACTTACCTTTCTAGGCGTACTCGGAAAACGCTCCTTTTAGCGTCACAGGTGCCGCGGCATCGACTGCACCAACGGTCCTTCCGGCGCACACACTGTTGAATTGCGGATCAACTACAGGACGTAAGAGCACAATTTTCACCAAATTCTTCCGTACAGTGTGATACGATGCGAGAGTGCCAGAGGAGGAGATCCTTTTCGTGAGCCCGGAACAAAGAAAGTGGCGAAGGCGCATACCTTCGACATCGGCGCACCACACAAAGGATACTGCGGGCTACATTACGCGGTCCCAGGGGTTTTGTGATTCTCAATGAATACAAAATGCACCACAATTACTCTCGGCACAGCGTACACACAATTAAACAACTGCATCGGACGGCGTCAATGCAGCGCGCACTCACATGTAGCTAAGGCTGAAGACGGCAAAATAATATCACCTGTAACTGCTGTAACTTTACCGGCGCTACCTGTGCTGCCATCTGTAGGCCGCCACCGAAAGCGACCGTGCTTTCGGTGATCTCATGGATGGTGACGGCGTTGTATTTCGATGTTATGCGAGTCGTACAGCGTCTTGTACGACGTGTTTCAGCAACGTTGCTTTTAATAGAAAGGACGGCAATGTGCGTATACGCCGTATAGACGTCTCACCCACTTGAATAACACAACAGGAAATTTTCAGTCTGTCGTATTTTGGGACATTGTGACTGTCGTTCTGTTCTCTGTAGTGTGACGTCTTGTAGTCGAAAATTCTGTAGCTTCTGATCAATATATTTGATTAAAAATTGACAGAGACCTCTTCAAGGATAAGAAAAATTATTAATACAAAAAAAGAAAGTAGAAAAAAAAAAGCTTTCGCGCAGGATTCGAACTGCGGACCTCACGATTCCGAGACAAGCATCTTACCACCGCACCACGCCAAACTTTTTTTTTATTATTACCGGCTTGGCAAAAGAAGGTACAATGTGAGTATTACATGGCCATAAAAACAACTAGTCAATGCCGGATCAGTGTGGTGTGATAAGAACGGTGTAGGCTAGTCACTTTGTCCAAAGCACTTAGCCAATCAGGAGGGTCACTCTGTGCACAGAAAAATTCGCGTATATATAACACACTTTCAATGAAATATTCATGTGCAGGGGCCTGAACAATGCGCTCATGTCTAATATCCATACGCGTTCGCCACACACTGTGCATGCACAAAAGCATTAACAGATCGACAGGCACTCCCTCTGGTTCCGCGCATGGCAGGAAGCGTATTCCGAAAGCACTTAAGGGCAACTCCTTTTTAAGGCTACGTTTTAGAATATCCCACAAAAACACTGCGTCATGACAGTCCAAAAAGATATGCTCAATCGTCTCCGGTTTTTTGCATATAAAGCAATTCACAGACCAAGGTACAAAAATGCCTTTGCTTTGCAGCCACGGTTTCACTGGGAGAGTGCCTGTATGTAGTTGAAAAAAGAAAGATTTAACAGAAGCTCTTACCGGCATTCGTTTAACTCTCTTAAGAACATCTCGTTCTGAACCTAAAACAAATACTGTACGATACAACGGTACAGGCAAGAATACATCAACAAGATCTTTGTACAACTTCTTACTAGTAACAACGGCCAAATATTCACTGGAAAATCTTGCTTTTAGTATTCGGAAAGATGCGACCACTTCACGCAAAAAAGCACTTAAAGGCATTGGCCCCGTATGCATGGACGACACTACATAATCAGGCAATGAATCACGCAGTCTAGCTTGAATCATTGTTCTCAGAAAAGCATCCTTTTGATCACGCAAAAAAAGAAACCTGCTTACAATCTGTTTGAGGAACAAATGTGACAACCCCAGCCCCCCATTCAACACTCTATGGAACAGATTACTACGACTTGTACGTTCCCATGTTGAGGCCCAAATGAACATCGCAAATACTCTATGTAGCTTTTGCACAGACATCCTCGTCAGACATAACGCTTGCATCACATAAAAGATTTTCGCGACTAAAAACAAATTACACACTGTGGCTCTTGCAAACATTGAAAATTTATGCCCTCCCCATTTGCCGGTCTGGGTTTTCATTCGCACTACTTCATTGTCCCAATATTCTTTGCTATCTCGATAATGTGCGAGGGGGACACCTAGGTAGGTGCCTGGAGTTACTGCCCATTTCATGTTACAAAAAGTCTCGGGCTTGTATTGCCAATTCCCATGCCAAAAACCAAGACACTTGTTCCAGTTAATAGCACTTCCACTTGCAGTACAAAATTTTACAGCCTCCTGTACAACCGCTTTAACACTGTCATGGTCCGTACAAAACACTGCTACATCATCAGCATATGCTAAAACTCGAACTTCAGTTTTATGAAAAGTGTAACCCCGAATGTTTGGGCTCTTCAGCAGCCGCAAACAAAAGGGCTCGAGGTAGAGAGCGAAAAGCAGGGGGGATAAAGGGCAGCCTTGTCTCACAGACGACAGCACAGGAATACCATCACTTAGCTGCCTATTAATTATCAGCTTCGCTATACAACCATTGTACATCATTTTAACACCTTCTGTAATAACATTTCCAACATTGATATGGTCTAGGATCAAGAACAGAACTTCATGTACGACTTTATCGAACGCCTTGTGGAGATCTAATTGCAACATGGCCACGCGCCCATACGTTCCGTCACAGCATTCAAGGACAGTTCTAGCTGTGTGAACATTGGTAAAGATTGACCTGGCTTTTATGCCGCATGTCTGATGTGGCCCTACAAGTGACTTAATAACACTTTGAAGGCGACGAGCTAAAATCTTCATGAATATCTTATAGTCCACGTTTGTTAGACTGATGGGACGGTATGATTCAACAGACTGTAACTTAATCGGATCAGTCGTTTTAGGAATTAGTACTACGTGGCACGCTCGGAAGGATGGAGGACTTGTTTTCGTTTCATAGAATTCACTAATTAGTCTTTCAAGTGCGACTGCCATTTCTGTTCTAAAGGCTTTATATAGAGATGCACCGAGACCGTCTGGCCCAGGTGACTTGTTAGAACTAAGCTCCAGAATCGCTGATTCAATTTCCTCAGCCGTAATACTGGCTTCTAGAGCGTGCACAAGGTCATCCTCTAAACTCGGCATCAGCGATAGGAATTCTGTTCTGAAGTAGTCAGTGTCCGGAGTATTAAGGCTGAAAATATCTGTGTAATGTTCGACGAATGCTTGTTTGATTATTTCTCTTCGATTTGTGATTTCGTTTTGATAGCATATTTCCGTTATCTCTTTCGACAAAGCGTGCCTTTTTTCATCACTGAGCGCGCGTTTGGTAGGCGTCTCTCCGGACCACAGTTTCTCGTTACGCGCCCTCATCACTGCGCCACGGTACATTTCTTCGTCTATTGCCTCGAGCTTACTTTTAGTCTCTTTAATTTTCCTTGTGAACAATCCCGGCTCGTAGCACTCCGTACTTAGTAGTAAGTACTCGTAGCACTCCGTACTTACTCCGTTCAAATGCGATATTAAAATAGCCGCTATTGATAGGTCATGTGCGCTCCGGCGAAAAGAAAAACAACGAGTTAAAGAGCTGCAGAGTGCTCTAGATTTCCGCACCACGCCAAACACGCCCGCACCTCGACTAGGCTAGCAATATAAATCTCTCTCTGGGTTGCTGTTTACATTTACATTTTAAAAGCCAAGATGCGCTTTCACTTCACCGGTCGCGTCAACTGCCGTATCTCTATATGCGCAAAAGTGTTGTTACCATCGACAGGTACATCGTGGAATGCTAGAACATCAATTTTGCTGTAACGATATCCATATTTAATAAGAAATTCAGAAATAGACAACGGTGACCGGGGACACTGAAGGTTTTTACTGCTAATTTCGACAGTTGTCTCTTGCTCTTTACACTTTTGAGCTCGCATATAATTCGTGCGTTCAATGCAAAATAGCTACATAAACACTCGTGGGTGAGTCTTGATCCGGACAGTATACTGGCTTCTCACGGCAGCGCTGTACCAGATTAATGAGACCCGAGCGAGAAAGCTTTTCACGCAACTTTGTGAAACAATCCAAAACTTCTTTTCCGCTTCGCATAAGCTTGTGCAATATTTCTGGGAAATTAACTAATGTGTCAGTGTAACCGCACATGTAAGTCCACAGGACTGTGTGCCCCATCTTACCAAATAAAACAAAGCGGATACGCAGCCATTCCCGCAGATGGTATGATTTTGATCAGCGGCCGATTTTGAGGAGGCCGGTAGCGCGTTGCTGGTGCCGCGTCGTCACGGCACAATTATAACAATTGGCCACGTCGACTTTAATACCGGTGTCGGTGCTATCAGTATTGCCGGCTTCAGAGAAGCACGATTGAATACCGCGCAAGAGAAAAGTGCAGTGTACACCACCGATGCGAAGCTGACATTTTAAAGGGCCGCAACGGAAAGTGCTTCTGTTGCGACTTCAGAACTCTTGGCCGTCGCGACCGAATGTTTCTGTTGCGACGTCAGAATTGCTGTCGTAACGCCAGAAATGTCTGTCGCAGCTACAGAAACGTTAGGAACTTCTGTCGTACAACAGAAATTTCTGTATTTGCAGCAGGAATTCCTGTTGTCTTTTTCAACTGGGCAGGACCGGGAATCGGTTTGAAATTCGCAGCTATCATATCGCAGTTTGGTCTGTGAATGTTCCGAGGTGTTCACGCAATTTCTGTAGAGCTTGATAATGGCCCAATTCAGCACTAGGGGTTAAATTGTCAGGATGTCGAACAATAAAAAAGCTCCTCCCCAGTTATATTCAAGCATTAAACTGGTATGCATGATGCCATCCAGTATAGTTGCCACAAAGCTCCAGATTAAACCAGCTTTTGTGACAAACAGGCGACCCTATATGGTGCCACTGCGTCCAGTATAAGCCAGTTTAGTTGCAAACAGGGCTCCTGTTAAGACCCATTTCTGCGTGAACTGGTCATGCCTATACCTGCTTGCATGCCAAACGGGACCCCGTTCAGACCTGTTCGTGTGTGAACTGGTCCTGTTTATACCTCTTTGAATGCCAAACGGGACCCCATTCAGACCTGTTCGTGTGTAAACTGGTCCAGTTTATACCTGTTTGAATGCCGAACGGGACCCCGTTCAGACCTGTTCGTGTGTAAACTGGTCCAGTTTATACCTGTTTGCATGCCAAACGGGACCCCGTTCAAACCTGTTCATGTGTAAACTGGTCCTGTTTATACCTGTTTGTTGCTAAACAGGTCCCTGTTAGAACCAGTTTAAACCTGTATAACCCAGTTTGAATTTAAATAGGATTTTCCAATAGGGATGTACAACTACACGGCTCGGAACAAACGTTTCTTCTTATTGTTGAAACGTTTTAGTGCTGCATTAAACCATGGGGAAGCTGCTCACTCTGTTACTGTGATGCTAGGAATGTACAGTTTTATTAAGCATTGTAACTCGGTCTTAAAAAGCAACCAATTAGATTCAAGAAGCCACAGGAAAAGCTATAAAAAAGATATGGTTAGACCCCCTATGGTTAGATATGGTTAGACCCTCGTTAATACTGGCGTAATCACTTTTGTCATACAGCGTGAGGATCTTTGTGGTTTTTCTACTTTTAAGTATGTCGCAAGAAAATGTGGAGTGCCCAGCCATGTGATCACTAAAGCTATGCAGGCAGGTGACAGGGGAGTTTTCAGCACGGGTAGTTAGAACGAGATCAAAAATGTTAGAAGAATGATCTGTGATGCGGGTTGCCTGGGTCACCAATTGTGACAAACCAATTGTGAGGCATACATTTACAAATTCGCTACCGGCGCTATTTTTTGATAACATGGAAGCAGGATCGGACCAGTCAACCGAAGGAAAATTGAAGTCTCCAAAAAGAAGAATCGGACTGTTAGGGTATCTCACTTTTAATGTGCTTAAGGCATCATGAAGTAGTTGCATAAAGGAGCTGTCACTGTTAGGGGCACAATAACAGACACCAATGAGAACGCATGGATGAGCAGCACTGCAACTGAGCCAAATCATTCCCAATGGAGACAGAATTTTCACAGGCGAACACCGTAGATTACGGTTAGTGGCAATAAGTGGCAATTTCACTCACATGCTCTCATGCTTGTAGTCACAGTATGGTCTTGTGCTGCTAACATTTTCTTTTCACCATAAATGATTATTTTTATTTAAACAAACACCATATTTTAATGCCTGGGCTGCATAAAACCCCAGCCGTCATGGTCATAGCGCTAAAACACATCTTGATTCGTTTGCAAAGCATCACATCAGCTAATTTAAACTGGTGTCTGTGGCACTTGGCAATTTATAACATTACGACACTACTCAAGAAATAGAACTTTCTCATGCAATCCCACAATACTTTGTGGGTGCGCTGTGTGCTTTGAGTAAAACGTGTATGTCGAACATGCAGGCATATATGGCGTGTACTTTGAAAAACAGTCACACTGTTCACCGGTTTGTCAGTCACATGTTGAGCACTACACAACAACAACAACAACAAAAAAGATTTTTGCCTATACTACTGTCTCTTTCATGAGAAAGCTAAGATGTACTACGATTGAATTGGTACTTCCAATATTGCATAAATGTGTAGCAATACACCAAAGCTATGAAGTAGCTCGCAATATATTATTTTCATTGAGCGCGTTAATCATAAGTGAAGCCCATTGCTGCTCAGTGGCGAACATTTTTTTTAAAGTGGCTCTAGTCGGCTGTACATCAAAACTTAGTAGGGCCTTTTTCTGAAGTTTTGGGGCACTTGCTATACAGCAGCACGGTTCATGCATTAAATCACCACTCACGGCTAATATCACAAGAAGCCAACAAACACTGATGTCAAGGACAACATAGGGAAATTACTTGTGTTTAATAAATGAAATAAAGTAACGATATATTAATGTAGATGAAAGTGGATGAAGAAAGAACTTGCCGCAGGTGGGGAACTATCCCACAACCTTCGCATTACGCGTGCGATGCTCAACCAATTGAGCTACTGCGGTGCCGTTTCCCCATCCATTTTTTCTTGGGGGGGGGGGGGCATTTATGTTTTACTACTAGAACTAACCCTGGGAGTGTTAGCCAATGCCACCACTCACAAACTTTGGCAGAGGGTGTGGAACATCCTTTCTGCTGCAGGCGTCACAAGAATGTGATCTTTTTGGGTGAACGCAACCGGTCAGTGTTTGTCGGCTTCTTATGATAAGACGACTAAATATCAGGCCCCTCGGTTAACGCCCTTTCTTCTCGTTTGTCACTCATGGCTAAGCAGTTCACTTCATCAGTGCACTTGCATAACTTCGCAAAGCACATTAAACAAATTCACATTTTCACTCTTAGGCGTGTCGCTAGCGTGATGCCTGTCTCGGTGGTGTACACACACTTTCCATAAGCATGCTGCAACCACTGGTGGCGCTTGCATGCCAGAGAAAGGTCTAGCGCCCTGACCGAGGTGGAATGTAGTTGAGCACAATCAACACATTTTTATCATAATTTCACTTATTTGTTGCTGACTAAAACTGTGGGAGCTTGAAATTATCAAGGTCTGTTGACAGTTGGATACTTTCAATGAGTAGATATATCTAGTTCAATCATGTTTCACAGCCATGAAGTCTATTACAGACTATATCTTGTAAAGGAACAACTTATAGAATCATCAATTTTTCAAGCAGGCACTAAATTATGTTACTTGTGGCACAGCACATCCCCTTCTGTCATATTTTTTTTAAATACATCCTTGTCACAATAACTGCGTAGCCAGTGTAAGAATGCAAATATATCTCACTGAAAAGATGGAAACAAAAGGTGCAGTGTCTGTTCTGGCCCTCTCTTAATTAGTTTTGAAGTTAAATTAATCAGACATACTTTCGGTAATAAAATACGCCTAAGAGAACGCACAAACCATGTCTACGTTGAGCAAAGGCTGGCCCTTATTTTTCTACTAACATGACTGCATTTGTTCACATCATTTGTCAAATCCGTCAAGTGCACCCAACACAAGGCAGCAACATGAAAATGAATGTCAGGCATTCTCATACTAGAGTTGCCTAATGCAATTGAAAAACGGGCTAAACTGGAACTTTCACAATATTAATTTTAACGTATTACTTCTACAGAAGCCTACAAGGTGGGCAGAATTAATAAAGCGAAAGTGAGACATCCACCCAAACGTAGCTAAGTGCCACAAAGGAAACCCATACAGGTTCCTTGAAAGAAAAGCTTCGCACTTGAAGAGAAATTCGTCCTGGTCCAGGACTGAAAACAAGGACCACCGCCTTTTCGGGGCAGCCACTCTACCATCTGGGCTAACCAGGCGGCCAGCAGATGGCAGGTGAAGTGAAATTTAACAAGACGGAAGCAAAGGCAAGAGTTTGACATAATAGTTCTGCGGAAACATGCAAGGTGGAGAGAAGTAATTTACAAAAGGCAGCACTTTGTAACACTTAGCTACGTTTGGATGGATGTCTCAATTTCCCTTTATTAATTACTTCTCTCCACCTTGTGGTTTTCTGCAGAACTATTACGCCAAACTCTTGCCTTTGCTTCTGAGTTGTTGATAAATTCAACTTTGCCTGCCATCTACTTAGCCGCCTGGTTAGCTCAGATGGTAGAGCGGCTGCCCCAGAAACATGGTCCTCTCGGGTTTGAGTCCCATACCAGGACAAATTTTTCTTCAACTGTGAAGGTTTTCTTTGTGTTTCCGTTGTAGCAATTAGCTACGTTTGGGTGAATGTCTCATTTTACCTTTATTAATGTTAATTTTAAAGCACACAATGTTGAAGTGCGATAATGCAGCATTATGATATGCATGCAGGGTAAACATGGGGAAGATGGGAGATGGAAATTTAAGACAATCAGAAAACAACAAGGTGAAAGCGGGAGCCAACATTTCGAGAAGTGAACTAGTCTTGTTTGAAAAAGACAAGTCTACTTGTTGAAATGTTGGCTCCCGCTTTCACCTTGTTCTTGTTTTGCTCACAGCACTATGATGTGACAGATATGATTTGAACTATCAGGATAAGTCATGCTTGCTTTTATAGGTACGCGGACATGAAGCATGAACACAAAGAAATGGGGAAAATAAAGGTTAATGACCGTAATTTTGAAGCACATGCCATAAACAAAATAAATCAAGAATTCTTGCAGTGGCTTCTAAGCTCAAAGGCATGAATTTTTCTATTCGCGAGGACTACTCAGCCAGAGTTCGACAGGCGCAAAGAAAACTTTATCTTCATGGACAACAGAGTGGCAGATCATTTAAACTTTGCTTTGACAGCTTGCTGCTTGATGGCAAGCAATTCACATACAATGCTGAATCTGATTGTATAGTTGAACTGAGGGCATAGCGGTGACTGCGTCTCTCCAGGCATGCGCATCCCTCTTCTAACCCCTCAGACCTGCCACGCCTCGATTAATGTCCCTGTTTATTAAATATAAAATGTGCGTAGTTATCTGCGTAAGAAAGATGCTCTAGAAACTATTTTGAAAGACAACAATACTGACTTCGCTATACTTACAGAATCTTGGCTGCATCCAAATATCACTGACCACGAGCTTACTAAATGATAGCCTAACGTATGCTGTTCACAAGCTTGACAGGTTGGGGCGCAGGGGAAGCGAAATTTTGTTTTTTGTGAGTGTCTTTTCATATGTCAACAAATTGAACTGTCAACACGAAATTTTGTGTATAAATATATCAATTCGGTCAAGTATGACTGTGCTTATTGCTTGTTATCGCGCTCCTAATTGTGCTGTTTCTTTCAACCATGAACTAAATTCTGTGCTAACGAATCATTACTCCCGCTACCCGTTTGCGAATTTTATGCTCTGTGGCGATTTTACTTTTCCGGACTATAACTGGGCAAATCTAGAGGCACATAACCAGCGATCCAAAGATTTTCTTTACACAATCCTTACATTCAACTTTACTCAGATGGTTAATGTGGCAACCCATGGGCAAAACATTCTAGACCTTGTCCTTGTTTCTGACCCCGAAATGGTGAAATCTCTATCATTCGTTCCCGGTCTAAGCGACCACAAATTACTGCTATTTGATCTCTGCATCGCAGTTCCTTTCGGACAGCCCTCGACCAAACGCATTAGGGACTACAACAAAGCAGACTTGAGCAAAATTAACACAGAACTAAACACTTTCTCAAATTTCTTTCATGAGACTGCTCCTTCTCGTAAAGTTGATGTAAGACTGGTTGCTAATAAGAATAAATTATTATGGCTTGTTGAGAGACATGTGCCTCTTGTTCGAATTCGCGGTGATTTAGGAAAACCCTGGTTTTCTAACACATTTAGGGGGCTGTTGGGAAGCAAAAAACGTCTGCTTCGTGATGCAAAAAAGCTCTAAATCTTGTTCAAAGTCAGACAAGTACTTTAAATATCTGCGCAAATACACTAGCACTTTGAGACAATCCTAAAAGAAGTTCTTCCACCACGATTTGCCTAGCATCGTATGTGTCAACCCCAAAAAATTTTGGAATATTCTGAAACCAAACAATAGCTCCAATAACATTTCCTTGACTTATCCTGACGGTTCAAACGTGCCGTTTCATCAGCGGTCACACATAATGAACTCATATTTTTCTTCTGTTTTCACTCGTGAACCTCCACTGAAGGACTTTGATTTGCCCCGCCACAGTTTTCCCCTCATGTTTGCCATTACAATTAATTCTCAAGGCATTATGAAACTTATTGATAACCTAAAGATTTCTGGTGCCTCTGGGCCAGATAACATCACTGCTAAGATATTAAAAGGTATGAAAGCAATTTCCAGTCAAATATTACAAATAATTTTAGCCAGTCCATTACTGATAGTTCACTTCCAAATGACTGGAAGCTTAGTAAAGTGGTACCAGTATATAAGTCAGGCAGCCACTCTGATCCTTCCAACTATCGCCCCATTTCCCTAATGAGTATTCCCTGTACACTCCTAGAACATACAATATATTCGCAAAAAGCATGTCATCTCGGTGATCATTCCTTCTTTTTTCACAATGAGCACGCTTTCCGGCCTGGTTTGTCATGCGATACACAGCTTTTTGAATTTATTACTGAACTTCACCTGAACCTAGACTCATCACTTCAAACTAATGTCATACACCTAGACTTTGCCAAAGCATTTGACTGTGTTCCCCACCAGCGGCTTCTGGCCAAACTTTCACGCCTCGGTCTCGACCCTCTCACGCTGTCATGGATCCGTTGCTTTCTAACTAATCGATTCCAGTATGCAGCTGTCGGAAATCATAGCTCAACCACTGCTAGCGTCATCTCCGGATTACCACAGGGGTCCATCCTCGGTCCCCTTGTATTTCTCATCTTCATAAACGACCTTGCTATTGGCATATCATCCAATATCCAACTTTTTGCAGATGACTGCATAATCTACCGTCGCATTACAGACCCAACCGACCATGCAATGTTTCAACTCTTTATTGAAACTTAACATCTCCAAATGTAAAATTATGTAGGTATCCCGTGAACACTCTAACAAGGATCACCCGTACTTTTTAAGCTCGACAGCCCTATCCACCATTGAATCGTATCGTTATCTCGGTATCACTTTAATAGGAAGTTGACCTGGTCCGACCATATAACAAAATTAGCTACCAACGCCAATGAATCACTTGGTTAGGTCACGCATACCCTTACCCTGCAGCGAACTGCAGCTTCTCGCGGCAGTTCGCTGGTTCGCACTGGAAACTGCGCTGGTTGTGTTTGTGCCGCGCTGGTTCCAGTGCGCGAGGGCGATCGCTGCTGAATATTAAATGCTTTTACAATTTCATCGCTTAATACTAGTCTCTTGTCCTAAATAACGTTACATCTTGGGGTCATAACACTCTATATCGTGTCGCAGCTTGGAATAAAGGTGCGTAAGGTGCCTTGTTTATACATGCACATTTCACACGGAAGATCACTCTCGGTTTGTTTTTTTTTTTGCATTTTCCCTTTTGACTGGGCGGATAGCTAAATTCTTGAATGAAATCACGCAGACGCAGAGGACGCCGCGTTTTTTAGTGGTTTGCGCGTACCATATGACTGGGATTTGTCGCCGTTGTCGCAGTGTTGTGGAGTGGACATGAAATCCAGAAGTTGTTCAGACGCGCTCGAACGGACCCCGAGTTCGAAGCCTACCGCTGATTGATATTATCGCACCGACAACGAAGTTGAGGCGATTCGCGCGCTTCCACTTTCCCTATTGTACTAAGAGAAGGTTCTGGGGCTCAAATACACGCATTTTAGCTTTCGCCAGCTACCCGCGCCGAGATCTGTCCCCACCGAAGATCAGGCGTATCCGCCGAGTCGGTCTGCACGCTATCGGCGCGTCTGGGCTCGCGAATCAACAAGTCTAAACAAGGATAAATCACTCCATATTTCAACTTCCGCATCAGTGTTCTTAAATAAACTGTTTTTTTTTCTTCGTGTCTCCGGTGCCAGTACAAGAAGCGATGCGCGCCTATGTGCCGCGTCATAAACACAAGCATACGTGCTGTCGCCGAAGGCTGCCAGCACCAGCCTGCGCTTCTCTAACGAAGATATATGACTAAACGGACGTGTCAATTGAATCGCATCACTGAACTTAGAAAACGTTGCATATCCCATTCCTGAAGAACACGAAACAGCTATCGAAATCAGTGGTAACAGCCCATACAGCTTCCCGGGTCGGCGGTTAATTTAGGACTTTTTTCGTAGTTAAAGTACCTATCGCAAGTGAAAATCGATGGTGTGACACTTCCAAGCATACTACTCAATAAGAACAGTAACTTTATTTCTCTGGTACAGGCGTGAGTTTACTATTTGGCGTGATAACTATTTACTATCTGTATGAGACCTCCCTCTGCCCAAGTAAAATATAGTAAATTATTCAGAAGCTACCACCTGCAGACATGGCCTAGTGGTAAAGCACCGCATTTGGGATCTGAAGGTCGATCGCTCGATTCCTAGACTGACCTTTCTTTTTTTTAGAGCGCAGCTCTTTGGCGTCCGTTCCTGGGTTTCGCGTCGTCGTCGGCGTTGTCGTCGGCCTCGTAACCAGCTCCGCCCCCCTTTCATCCCCCCAGCGCTAGCAGCGACCGACTGATACCGCTGGATGCCGCTGACGCCGCTAGAGAGTCAAGATAACGTGACTGCATAGAACACCGTCGCCGCCATGCAGAAAGAGGAGGAAAGGGTCCCCCCCCCCCTGTTCTTGTGTGGCGGATAGGGTGCTCTTCAGTTGCCGACGCGCCGGTTATTTCACGTAGGCCCCGGCACGTCGACGAATACGTGACCACCTTCCCACGGCTAGACCTGGTTCTTAGCGCTGCGGAAGCGAGGGTATCATATTGTTTGTGTCGGCATCGGCGGCGTTGTCCCTGAAACCAACTCCGCAGCTGGGGTTGACTCACTATCGGCGTCAGCGGCATCAGTCAGTCGCTGCTATCTCTTCCCTCCTCCCTTTATCGTGTTGTCCGCTTGCTGCGCGCGCTTCTGCCCCCATCGTTTAGCGCTGGGTGTACACGCCGCCCCCTCCCCCCTCTTCCTGCGACTCTCCGGTTGTCAAAGCGCCGGCTTGAACTTAATTCCTTTCTTCGCTCCTCCTCCAATGCAACCCCTGTGCGGTGGCAATCAGAGAGCCAGATCGGTGGCGGCGGATCTGTATATGTGCACCGCCCGAGCCGAATTTGCCGCTGCCGTTCGCCACTGCGAAATTATCTGCCAGTTCTTTCTGAGCCATGAGCGAGACGACCGATGGAAGTCCTCCGTCTGCTGCTGCTGCTGCTGCTAAACGAGCTGCCAGAGCAGAGGCCCAGCGCCGTCGCCGTCAGAATCCAGAGGTGCGTGCCGCCGAAGCAGAAGCTTACCGTCGCCGCCGTCGAGATGATCCAGGAGTACGCGTCGCCGAAGCAGAGGCTAAGCGCCGCCACCGAGAAGACCCTGCCGTTCGCGCCGCCGAAGCGGAGGCTCATCGCCGCCGTCGAGAGCAACCAGAACAGCTTATTTGCTGCGCTCAAATTTCGCATTAGGAAGTAACGTAATCGTCGGTAATTTTTTTTTACTAGTACGTTCTTTATTGCTGTCTGTAATATATATATATATATATATATATATATATATATATATATATATATATATATATATATATATATATATATATATATATATATATATATCTACGTTTCCGGGAACCGCGTATTTAACGCGCTAGAGCTCTTTTTCGCACCAGTACGCCGTGTCTGACTAGCGCCCCGGCATGCAGCGCGCGACACGGGCCCATAATCCGGCGTGGTATTGGACACTGGGTACTGGATTTTGCAATAGGATTGCCAGGGAAGCGGCAGCGACGGCTGCAGACGACGCAACGAGGAGGCAGCGTGATACATTTCGTCGTCTGTTTCGATTAGTAATCGTCGCTGTGACGGAGAAGTCGCACTTTCTGCTGCATTTCGCTCAAGTTTGGGAACTGCTACCGACAGTTGTATACCACGAATTGTTTTGCGTTCTATGTACAAACGGCGCGATCTCGTAGATTGAGCGGCTGTACACAGCCAAAACATGCCTTGCACAGGCGCACGACATCTTGGCACGACATCTTTTCTCGGACACCGAAAATGTTGTCGCGGATTTTCAAGCGTACAATCCAGGGAAGACGTCCAGCGCGTTTGAGCAGCGAGTGCAAATAACCTTGACACGTTCACACAAAACACTAATCGGTCGTTGCAGCTACTCGGTGCACTGATGATACGTTCTCTCGGCAAATGATCACATGAAATAACCAGCGAAGGCACTGGAGCTTGACAAGCTTCACACGGACGCGCGCTGACACACGCACGCACGTCGCAATTAACTCCGTGGGGAGTTTCCAACCACGTGACCTGAAACTCCGTGCGGAGTATAATCGTGTCATGTCCTTTTTATACTCCGTTCCTAACCTATCGGAGTATAATGAAGACATATGCCGTCTTCACTCCGCTATGACGGAGTAAATGCTTGGGGCATGGGAGGTATTGGGGCTGATAAGCTGATAAAACTCCCATCTCGGCTAATTTTTGCTTACAGTGTAGAGGCAAACAGAAATAATGTTTACTGGGGCGGTACACCCGCCACATGATAACTCGATAGCGCCAGGGTAAGCTCTGCCCAACAAACAAGGCGGAAAATTCAGTCCTGGAGTTGCACGAGCGCTCGTGCAACTGGTCGGCTGGGCCTGCGATTCAAGCTCCCAGATTTTCCAAGGAAACTCAGGTATTTCCGATTCGGCTTTTTTAAATGTTAGTTGGGGTTGTTTTTAAACGTATAGGGACCCTATTCGACGCGAAAACCGGGGGAAAAGTGGTTTAATTTGCATTTTCCGCACGATTTCCTTGCCGCCGGCCGTTGGGCCCAAGATGGCTAGGGCTCATACCTGCTGAGCCCCAGCCATGCCTAGCACACGTAAGGCAAAGAACGTCTCGCCGACCCAGTCCCCCCCGCGGCCTCCGGCTGCCGAGGAGTCTCCCCGCTCGCGGGGGTCCGACTTCTCGGAGGATGGGGACGCGGTGGTCGCGCGTTTCTGTGATCTTATAGGTCAGTTGCCGGCTGCGGAGGAGAACAAGCCCCCGTCTGCCGGTGGAGACGAAGAAGAGGTGCTCTCCTCGGTATCGGAGAACACGGCCGTGGCGGTGGTGCTTCCTGGAGATCTCGGGGCCCGGAAGCAGGGGCGGGTGCGGGAAATCGAGGAGGAGGTCCTCGCATACTGCAACCTGCCGGCGAACCGGGTCTCTGTGGAGGCGCGGAAAATTTTATGACCAAAGTGTTTGAGATGGTCGCCCTATGCTCGGGCCTGAGGGCGGAGGTAGCCACGGAGCGCGGCGCGGCCCTCGCGTTGCGGGGCCAACTCATCGAGGCGCGGGGGGAGCCGCCGAGATGCGGAGACGCCTAGCGGTCGCGGAGGCCAGGCTGGACGGACCCGCGGTCGCGACGACTGCTCCCGGGCTCGCCGGTCGCGGACTTGCCGCACCTGCGGGCGGGATCACCGCGCCCTCGGGCGCTGGCGGCGCGAGCGGCTCGGCGGGCGCGCCCGCCGGCCGCATGGACTACGCGGCCGCGTTGAAGGCGGGCATTGCGCCCGCTGCCGGCGCGGCCTGCGGCGGACCCGGTGGTGCTGCGGTGGCGAGCGCCGCGCCGGGGAGGCCCGGCGCGCCGCACAAGCACGTCGCCTTCCTGACGCCGGTGGGAGCGTCCGCGACGCCGGCGAGGGACGTCCTCAGGCTCTTGAAGACTAATGTGGACCCGCACGTCAAGGACATCAGAGACGTGAAAGTACGGACACACTGGCGTCAAAACGCGCGCGGCACGCCACCGCGAAATCTGCCGCGGAAGCTTTTTTTTTCTGCCGCGCAGAGGATGGGTCGAGGAGCCATTTACGGCGGGTTGCCGCGTGTCGCGAACCAATGAGAGACGTCCGGGCTTAAAGTCCCTCACCTCTCCTAAGCACCACCTCTTGGCTACTGCCGAAGTTAACTTCCAGCGGCGGCGGCGGAACCACGATCGACGACCGAGCGCTCCGAGCCAGCCGCGACAAACAGCGCTGGTGATTTATGTGCATCCACGTGCTCGTGTGCATCCACGGTGAAAAATGAATTTGAACCGACAGAACATGATGGAGCCATTTTTAGAGACTGTTCGCTTGTTCCCCTTTCTATATGGTAAAACTCACCCGGAGTATAAAGATAAGGACGCCAAAATGAACCGGTGGGCGATCATCGGCGGAACGTTCGATCTGACTGGTGAGTTGTTTTCATTCTTTATCTGAGCTTCCGCTGAATGTTCACGTCGGCAGGAATGTGCGGGGGTGAGCACACTTGTGTAGAGTGCTCTAGCGGTGTGCTGCGGAGCAAATGAGATGGAATCTCGGTTTCCTACGGGCATGGTGATTTTGCCTGAGCGGTTCGCATGTCGTATCAGGCTGCGCGCTTCGTACAGCGCCGCATGAGCGCTCAAGTTGCTCATCTTTTCATTTTGCAACCTTTCTCGGTGATAAACAGTGGCATTTCTGCAGGACCGCAAGCAGCCGCAAAATTTAAAGATGTGAAACATCGGTGGCTCAAAATTGTGTCGGCGTCGGAGGGGGTCCGGAAAAGTGACGCCGGAGGAGAGGCCGCAAAGGTCCACACGAAGTGGACACTTTTTGACATCGTGGATGGCATGCTCAGGCACACACTACATTATGCGGAAAGGTGAAAAAATAAAAGGCAACTTAGTTGCGTAGCCATCTGCGCCAACTCAAGCCTGGCATTGATAACTTCACTACTGTCACCTGTCCTACCACTCTTTTTTAAGCCGCTTTCTTCGTGTTTAATATCTTTTTACCTGCTTTGACTGCCCAAGCATCTGTGTTTTTAAGTATTTATTCCCTTCAGCTGCGCTGGTACTTCGCCTTTGTAATTTTCACATTACCATTTTCCTGGCGAGAAATCTGCAGGGATTGCATCAAAACACCTCAAATTTTATATTTCAGGTCTTCATCAAATGTGCCCCCAGAAGAGGACGTGTACGTTAAGTCTTGTTTCCATAAGTGTAACTTCAGTTTATAAAGCTTCAAGTGATTTAACTTGTTATGCATCTGTGCTTTTGTGCAGCTCCATTCTGCCATCTCCACTGTCATCCAATAGCCCTTCCAGTCCGAGTCTGGTGGCCAGGTGTGCACCTCATTGTTTGCTGACCATAACGGTTACTGCGGTGAAACAGTTTATGTACAACATTGTCATTTCATTCACCTGTGCAGCTGTATATCAAGCCCGGCTGCTACGCTTTTTCAAGAAATGTAAGCTGTACTAATTGTGGTGTCATTATCCACCAATAGTAGTAACCTCCTATGTCTTTATATAATGCAGGTACTCTGACAGCCGAAATGACTTTACTGGTGACTGATGAAGACGATTTGAGGTGAGTGGTGATTTTCAGTTTTCCTAGCTGTGGTGCATCACAGGTTCAATATCAATGCACCCTTTCCACAAGCCTTTCACGTATAAGAGTGGGTCCACTCTATTATGCACTGTTATGCTGCACTCCCATAGAAAAGGATTAGTTTTATGTGCATACAGATCTTGGCTTAGTTACTGTCATTACTCGCCGCAGGTGTGCAGTTTCAAGTGAATCACACACTCAACACTGCATTGCAATGTGCTGGGGAAAACGTTTAAGTGTCCTATTTAATGACTGCACGTCTAAAACCTGCAGCAAGGTGTGAAACCAAGCTTTCGGGTACTAGATGAGTGTAATGTGTCTTGCTCCTTTTCGTAGCATTGCAAGTAGACAACATGTTTTTTGCACGGCATAAATGGCAACATATTTATTTTTTCTATAGGCTCCCCAGCACATCAGAAGGTGCGGCATCTGCTGCTGGCTCTTCAGGGTAAGTTAGTGTTCACTTCCTTGTGTCGGAATATGACACCATAACAAACATTTGTTTGAGGCAGGTTGTCAACTTCACAAGCAGGAGCCACTGCCCCAGATCCAGAGTAAGAAAGCTGTGCGCACTTTCTTTGATTGGAAGCAGACATACTTTTCCAGTGCATTTCTTAAGTGTAATGAAGTGGCCTGTTCTGCAGGTCTGCCAAAAGGCGAGCATCCAATGGACCTTCCTCTGGGTACTGGCATGTTTCACATTTCCTGCAGTATTTGAATGATAATCAGTGATTGCAAGTAAACATTGCGCTGATATATTTATATGCACGACCAAAAGAAGGCAGTCTGACAGCTTCGACGAAGCGGTGAAAGGTGTCTTGGGCAGCTGCTCAGCAGCTACACTGTTAGAACTAAAAGAAAAGAAATGCCTGCACCGACAGATGACAGTCAGGAAGCAGCAAACTGGATAGCTGCTAAGCTGAGGACGCTCCCAAAAAAAAGATGCGAGGTAACATTCAAAATCCACAAGCTGCTGTATGAAGCCGAAATGGAGCAGTATGAATAAATGATATGTAAAGTGCGAGCAATCGATAATATTTTCTATGAAAGCAAGCAATTTCGGCTTTCTTTTGACATGATAGTGTTTGTGCATGCTGACAAGTAGTTGCCCGTTATCGGGAATTACCTGCCGTCCTGCACGGGTCACGACACTTTCCTGCCGTGGCACCTGGCCGTGACTCATGAAGTAGGATGCCAGTCTATCCCTTACTTCCAATGCAGCCCTGTAACCGAGAAAAGCACGAGATGTTCAACCTTTTTCCTTCAACTTATTCTGCCTGTCTGACTAAGGTCACAGTTCTAATGGGTGTGTTTTACTCTTCGTCGTTAGCTGTACCCACTGACTTTGTTGAAAACATGCACTACGCATGTATTTTTGCACTGTTGCAACTCTTAACACAAACTCTAATGAACAAGATCTTATGCCATGTGTTAAATTATCAAGTTAAATGAAATGTTTTGAAGGTTTCGCTGTTTGTTATTGATGAGCTTCAATTGCTTTAATGTAAATAAAGCAGGAAATGCAAACTATTACTGATTTCATGCCTTCATGGAAATAATAATTACCGAGAAGAGTGGTACCCCTGGTCTGTCCATCCAGGAAGGGCACTACTGTCGTTCCTCCATGCCCCATTTGTGACATTTCCCTCCCAGTCTTCATGTTCAACAAATCCAGGAGGGTTGTACGTTGTCCTTGCGAACACCGAATCTTTCATCAGAAAATTGTTAAGCGCCACACCTGCCCTTACGATGTTCTCAGTGGTTTCTTCTGACGCTCGAAAAGGTCTCTTCAGTATTCGCCACCTACTAGCCAGGATACCAAAACTGTTTTCTATGAGCCTCCTTGCACGACTCAGCCGGTAATTGAACACTGCCCTCTTCAAGTACTCGCTATACTGGCTGACCCTGTAGGCATGAAGAGCTAGAAAAAACAAAACGTCAGGGCACTAAAATTACAGCATACAGGTACATACTTAGATGAAACATGCAATAGCATTAATTTCAAATCATTTAAATAACTGGCAGCTGTGGCACCTGCTGAATACAACTTGAAAAGAAAAAAAAACTGTTCCTACATCTAATGTCCTCTGGGTGCCTCATTCCAGCGCAGCCAATTTAAAATGCTATATAAACTGATATTATATGGGTTTTTATTTATTTTTGCATGCTTAAGTTGTGCTAAAGAAATGCTACATAGGGCCACCTTTAGCTGAATTTTACAACTTGTGATATTCGGTATATTATCCTGTCAGAAAAACAGGTTAGAAGTGCTCATGCATTTGCTTACAATGATGCAATTAAACCTCGTATGTCAGTATTACATTTTATTACGGCATCATACTGTTGCTTTCACACAAAATGCAACATATCATGTAAATTATCAGTAATAAAATTATTTTAATACACTCATATTGCACTGCATACACGAAATTTAGTCCTCTGCACCATTTCTCTTGCCACGCAGAAACAAGCTTTCCTTGTAGGACTTGCTATGTACATGCATGCAGGCTAGACTGCATTTGTAAATGTTTTGTAGAAATTGTTTGACCATTTTTACCGTATGCATGCATTGCACGAAACTGTATCTGCTATGGAAAACAGTGGCAGCAGTAACACAGTACAGCTGCATTGATATTTCATCTCGGCAATCAGAGGGACATGTCAGCGTTAAAAGTAATTGAAGCAACTTGCCACGTCGAGGATAAGGCCGCATGAGGTAAGGCTTCAATGGAAAGGCCTCGTCGCCCACCATCAAGTATGGTATCAGTCCCGCTGAGCCAACTGTTGCTTCTGGGGTAATCCCAAATCTGCGCTCGCCCAATATGCGCATTAACTTCGTTCTTAAAAAAAACTCCTCCATCGCTTTCTCCCCCGTAGTGGCCAACGTCCACATACACAAAACTGAAATAAAGCAAGTTTCAGTGTAGCCCATTTAGCATCTGTAGCAGATGACTTTCACCTTGCTCCTGCTGAAGTCACTACTGCGTTTGAGTGTCGTAAAAGTGATATCGGCGCTGCATTATAGTTTGACTAAATATACGTGCCACACACAATCACAACTCAGATTACCATCTTAACATCTGGTGCTATTTGTGCAGAACCAAATATGTTTACTGTCAACCTCCGTGAGCAAACCATTGTAATCATACACCTGTCTACGCTATGCTCCTTAATTCGTCATGTAACTTACGCCACTGAACTGTCCTCTTTTCTTTCAGTGCATACAATAGCACTCTTTTTCAATGAATATAATACAACTTTTCATGATTCACAAGAAAAATGCCCCATTAACGAGTAGTTTAACAAAAGTTTTGTTTTGCCATGAATGCACCATACCTATAATGGGCATCGCATGTTGCCATGAGGACTGTGCCGAACGACTTCTTGTAATTCAAGTTTCGTGACCCTGAATTTGCAGCACATTCAATGCTCACATGCTTTCCATCAACACATCCAATGCAGTTGGGAAAATTCCAGTCGACAAGCATGTCTGTGGCAATCTGAAAGAGTGATCGGGAGGCAATATAATATGAGACTGTGACAAAACAATAGCGTAGTAATGCATAAGGCAAACTTTAGTTGTCTTATACGTAATGAGATGCCGGAGTTCAACACATTTGAAAAGTCATTGGGAAAGTCAGTAGCATAATAAATGAGGTAAAGAAAGGCAAGCTGGACGTTTGTCAACACTACAAAGTCATTCCGCATGACAAAACGGACTGCAGTGCACTTACTTTTTTCCATTCTTCTGCTGTTTGTGGAAATCTTACATAGATTGGCTGAAGTATTTCCCATAATGCAGCACAAGTTTCTCTTACGATCATTCCAGCCGTTGATCGTCCTGTCAGGAAGTTGAACGACAAACTTCTCATTGTGTCGCCGTTTGTGAGAAATCTGAAAAGCGTATTCTCATCACATACGTCTAAAATGATAAATGAGGAGGAGAGGGGGTGAGTTGCATCACACAATGCTCATGCGGTATGTTTTACACAATATTTTCCGAGGGACTGCTGATCAGGCACTGTGACGGGACAGTACCAGGTCACGGACTTTCGGACTTACCTTACTGTCATGGCAAGTCGATCGTGTGCGGATATCGACCGCCTGAACGGAGTGTCCTGCCGCTCAATCACAGGCCGAACTAGGTGGAGCAGTGTGTCGAACGAGCTCGGCGGCATCCGATGGAAGCTATAATCAAGACTCAAAGACATCACTATCACGTCACACACACGGCACACTACGGGTTTAAAAAGGTTATAATCACTCACTCTCGGAAGAAGCCTTCATCTCGGGCGCGCAGCCGGGGAAGCAAAACATTCGCTTGCCCCTCAACGTCTCGGTAGCGCCAGCAGGGGTGAACCCAAAACCTTCGTCTGCGTGCCTTTTGCGCGCGCCGCCGTCGCAACAGCAGAGAACACACAATGACCAAAACGCTCATCGTCGTCAGAACATCGTCGTCTGCATCTGCCATTGCAGGAATCAACGCGATCAGCGCGGTAGATGACGAGGAGCTGGTCTGCTAACCGAGCAAGGAAAAAGCGCGCGACACCCGCGATATCGCGCCTATGCTCGCGCAGTTCGAGACAAGGCGAGATCAGCGCTGGCACGTGGCTTCGCGGCGGCCGCCGCGCGCACAACCGATGTGGTCTCTCTGCCGCGCGCGTTTTGACGCCAGTGTGTTCGTACCTGGACGCTCCGCCAAACGAGGTACGGACTGACCGTATTTACGGACAACCGCCAATCGTTAGATAACCTTGAACAAGCGATAGTTGCGAACTCGGTTACGCGCGCGTCTATCATCATGCGCGTAGCGCAACAACGCAATCCTTGCATAATGTTCTCGGGAGTTGATCCCGATATCGGCCCCGACGAATTCCTACGCACGTTGAACGAGCGTAATCAGGGTCACGATCTCGACCTCGACAAGTGCATGGTCCGGATTACGTTCGGAGAAAGGGCGGACACGTGATCGTACATGGCGGAAGTCGACCCCGAAGGGTTCAAGACAATGATGTCACGACCGCGGCTGTCTGCGGGGTGGACGTCAGTGCGTGCAAGAGAAGATCTGCACGTGCCCACGTGCACTTTTCGGGCGACGTACGGACACGGCTGCATGACGTGCCCTCACAAGGCGGACCCGTCCAAGGCGCGATGTATGAAGTGCGACGGCAACCATTCGGCCGTGACTTGCGAAGTGAAGATGGCAGACGCCGAAGTGCGCTGCTCGGAATGCGACAGGGCGGGCCACAGCGACAAGAACCATCCCACCGGTTTCCCCGAATGTCCGGTGCTCGTAGAAAAGGTGGCGCGTCTCAGGGCGCGCACCCACTACGGCGAACCGAAGCAGAGGGAGCACCGCGGAGCGGGGGGGGGGGGGGGGGTGAGGGCATGGAGACGCGTCCGAAAACTGGTCAGCGTCGTGGAAGCGCCCGCTCGATCGGTGAAACGCGGCGACCGGTGGAAACCAACATAATGCACCTCAACTTAACCACGCCAAGCGCGCGCTGGCGGCCGCGACGCGTCGGATGGAGGAGATCGGCATATCCATCGCGGCCATCAACGATCCGCCGTGCACGAAGAGGACGAGACCGCAACTACCGCCGGACTTCTCGTACTTCGGAAAAGAAGAGGAGCCCCTGAGCGCCGTCTTTGTCCGTCGACCGGACTTCGACGTGTTTCCCGTTTACGTGTCCAGGCGAGTGGTTGCGGTTAGGTGCACCAAACGGGACCGCGAGTGGATGCTGGTCGCTGCGTACGCGCCGCCGCACGTCTCGATTGAACCCACTTTGGACGAGATCTCGGCGTGCCTGGACGGAGGAAGGACGCGAGGTCGTGGTCATTGGCGATTTGAACGCAAATGTGGGGGCCGAGGGCCAACGACAACCGCGGCTCTCGCCTGATCGAGCTTGCGGTGGCGCACGGGTTGGTGGTGCTGAACGACGCGACGTCCCCCCCCCCCACCTATTCCAACGTATACACGGAAAGTTGGATAGACGTGACGCTGGCGACCCCTGCGCTCGTCTGACGAGGATACAAGTGGCGTGTGTACCCTGACGAAACATTCTCCGAGCACAGGGCCATCGACCTGGTGCTGCACAGCGACAACGTGCGCGGAAGACGTCTAACGAAGTGCGGCAGACTCATAGAGTTTCTAAATAAATACCCTAGAGGGAAATGTGGCGCTAGTGTCTATGGGGGTTCTCATGAGCGTTGCCTCAACCTACATGGGAATGATGGGAAGTACAGGCTTCGGATTGACTTCGATCTTTAGACTAGTGGCGTTTGCTTCTGGCGCAGTAAACAAAGCTATACTCAAATATTATCGCGTAAAATCTAATTCTATTTCTGCAGTATGTTATGTAATGTACAACACGCTACGTAAACTTTGTATGAATTTGAGATGAAAGTATGGTTTACTATGGTTTGTCACCAGGACACACCAGGGTATGCATACTTGTGCGATTCTGGTCTCAATTTAACGCCAAAGAATAATTATTTATTCATTTTTGTAACAGCAAAACAACCGTGCATATACTTATATAAAAATACTCACCAAGTATTTCTGGAAATAAAAATGTTGTATTGTGACAAAGCGTTGCGCCCTTGAGCGGAATGCTAAAAGTGTCGTCTGCTACGACGCCTGCTCGCTGCAAACGCGAGACTTTTCTCGCAGACGACAGGCACTTGCGAACTCTCTTGCTCTTTCGAAAAGGTTGCGTCGGCTGTCACGATTGCTGAACGTCTTCAAGTACTTTTAAGCACATCTGCTGCAGTGCTAGCTAGGGCGCTAGTGGCCTCCTACGTGTATGCTTCATCATATTTTATATTGGCGTACCGCTTCCGAAGCGTTACAGCGTGGCTTTGCGGGTACCCAGTGTGCGACACTAGACTACAGCTCGGAAGCAGCTATCTTTCCTACCACAAGTAAGTTTGTGTTCTCAAAGTCCTAAAACACGCATGTCAATGAGCACATGAACGAGCACATAATGAAGCCCTCAATAAAATTTGATTTTCAAGCCACTAGAAGTACAACTGTATATGTCTTATATCAGTAGTGCCTTCTTTGTCCTATTCTGAAGTTTCATAAAGCACGTAACGCTATAGTGTCAACCTAACACACTTAACCAACCAAGGTCCAAACGCTCAAAACATGTTCTTTCAACGTTTATGATGCCGCCGCTTTCTCGTCACGGCTTCGACGCCACACCACGACACAAGCATCGTCCCAGTCGCTGGCCCAGCGCTCTATCGCCACTCCGAGCAACATAACAAAGGCAGAGAGCTTTGCGTTGCACTGTCACACTGCAGGTTATAGCAATTGCGCTTGGAGAGAAACCAAAACTGCCAAAAAAAAAATACTTGTAGACTAGTTCGCCAGTCAATAGAATGCCAATCCGAAGCCTGTACTTCCCATCATTCCCATGATGGTTGAACGATCGCAGCGCCAGATTTGCCTCTAGGTATACTAATATGAAACTCTATGGGCAGACTGAACTTCGTCGCGGAGTTGAGAGAGATCCAGTGGTTCGAGCGTGCGGGCGGCGCAGACATCCGGTCGACGCGGGCGCTCGACGCGCTGCTAAATAAAATGTACGACATCATCGACAAAACGCGCACCAAACATCTTCGGCCGGTCCTCCCGCACAAGCCGGGAAAGAGTTGGTGGACGCTGGAACTGCAGCTCGAGAAGAGTAGAACGCGGGCCCTGCGGCGCAGATTCCAAAGATGCCGGGATGACGCGCTCCGGCCGATCCATCGTCAACGATATAGCGAGGCGCTCGCGAAATTGCGCCGCCGTATCGAAAGCGCGAAAGTGAAATGACGTGGGCGAGTGGTGCGCCGCATACAGTCGTAAATGGCTAATTTGCGAACCGTTCCGGGCGGCGTTCGGCAGAGCTAAAGGGCGAACGATTCTGCCGCCGCTGAAAAGAGCGGACGGCGGCCGCACGGAAAGTGTTCTGCAATCCGCAGAACTACTGTTGACAACGCTGATAGCCAAAGACGACGCCGACACAGACCTGCCCGTGCACAGGGAAATCCGCGACCAGTACGCGCGGCCCTACGCGTCGCAAGTACAGGACAGCAGCTTCACCGCAGGCGAGGTCGAGGCGACGCTGGAAAAAATGGCTGTGGCTTAGCTAAGGTTAAGCCCAGGATGCGAAGCATACTAGCCTTTATTTTAACGCGACAGCGTTAAGGAGCTCGTGTCGCAGAAAAGCCGGTGTCGTCGGCGTCGGCTCAGGCGTGCGGCGCTTGCTCAGGCGCACATTTCGTTGTCGCGCCGAACGCTGCGTTGCTCGACGCGCACCGCGTCCGATGCGGGGCGCGACGCCGCGAGCGACGGCGGGAGTTGGAGCGCCGGTTCTCCTCTGTCGTGACGTCACGGTGTCACGTGATTTCATGGTCACCGCCGCGCCTGAGGAGCTGGGTTGAGCCCTCGTAATATGCTTCGCATAAAACTAGTCATCGGAACGGCGCCGGGCCCGAACGGCCTGACAGTGGACGCGGGGGTCGCGCTCTGCACGTCCCACCGACGGTTCGTACTGACCATTCTCAACGCGGCGCTCGCCCTCGGCTACTTCCCCAAGACGTGGAGGAAGGGCAGAGGAATATTCATAGCCAAACCCGGCAAGCCACCCGCCACGCCACTGGCATACCGCCCCATATGTATGACGTCCATCCTCGGGAAAGCGCTGGAACGACTGATGTACGAGCGATTGCATCACTTTCTGCTCGCGGGAAACCACATACACCCGCATCAGTTCGGCTTCACGCACGGAAGAAGATCGGTAATGGCGCTTCAATCCCTGTGCCAATTCATCGGCGAACACAGGGCGAGGGGAACGCCGGTCACGATGGTCTCCCTGGACTTTTAGGGGGCCCTCGACAGCGTGTGGCACCCCCTCGTCTTGGGTTACTTCAGGGAGCGCCGCTGCCCCTGCAACCTCCTCGGGCTCCTGCGGACGTTTCTGTGCGACCGCTCGGTACAATTCGAGTGTCATTCGGTCGTCGTGGCGACGGAGGCCACCTTGGGCAGCCCACAGGGGTCGCCCCTGCCCCCCTGTTGTGGAACGTGCTTGTTGACGGTCTGCTGCGACTGCGACTGTTGACGGTCAGCTGCGACCGCCAGGTGTTGCTGCCGGCCGTAGCATACGCTTCGCGCGTGTGGTGGAGCGAGAAACCTGACTGCAGGCTCCGAGCGCGGGTGAACGCGGTACAGCGAACGCTATTACTGACGCTTACCGACGCATACCGCACTACGCGCAGGGAGGCGCTACAAGTGCTCCTTGACCAGCCGCCACTTGAATTAGACCTAGACCGCGTGAACGCGGAATTCGACCTTTTTCGAAGGCGACGAGCGGTCACTTATGGCAGACATAGTTACACGCCAGAAGACGTGCTGTAGCCGAGAGAGTGTTGTAGATATCACCCGTTGGAGGCGCGAGGCTTCCGCTTCGAGCGCCTACAAGCGAACGAGGCGACCAGTGCTTCCAGACGCCCGGGCACGCACATATTTACGCACGGGTCATTCACCTCTCGATCGGCTGGAGCCGCGGTCGTGGTTTGGACGCCGCGTGATAAAATAGTCGCTGTGCTGCGGTACCGCCTCAACGCAGCGTCTAGTGCGTATTGTGCCGAGGTGCTCGCCTTTAAAAGAGACTTTTAGCTTGTACGCTATTCCGGTAAACGGGAGCGGTTTGGGTGGATTACCGGATGGTCGGGGCGTAAACGTGCCTGGTGTTGCAGAGCTCAACCAGACAAACGCATACCTAAAACTGCAGTAACTCACCATATCTTGCTTCGCCACTCGTGCAAACTTTTGGCAGCGGCGTAATTGTGAACACGATTACGCCACTGTCGAAAATTTACCCCAGCAGCTAAGCACAATATTGGCCGCGAGGAGTTACGGAGTCGCCATCTATCGGAAGCGCCTCGCTGGCGTAGTATGAGGGATAACTTGGCGCGCCTCTCATAGGTTTTGCTGTCAGCGCTCACTGAATACACCACACGCGAGCTCTCCCAGACATTTCTGTAAGTACTTTCAAAACTAGAGAAGTTTCTTACTGTCTAAATAATAATCTTGGACAAACTGAAAGCACACAATCGTTTACAGACGCTATCTCTTTACCGAATACGTACAGTGAACGCCACTGCGCCCGGTCGCCGCGATGGAGTCTCACAAACCGGCTTCTTGCGTGAAAGGTAGGTAAACGCTGAGAGCAAACTATGTGAAATATGTTATTATAGCCTTCGTATAACTAAATGTAGCGTAATAGAACGAAGCCTCAATGCAGCAATCGCGAAGATTCGCAGCGACCGACTGCGCGTCTGCATGCATGTCCGCGCACTGTTTCGCTTTCTCGGCGCGCGCGTTCTCGCACCGTGCCATGAGCTTTAGGCCGCAGAATATGAGCATTTGACAGTCCACAAGCAACCATTGTTGCGTGGGCGCTATCAGAGCTGTTCAAAAATAATTTCATTGTAGAGACTTCGACGCCTACGGAGACTGTGGTGTACCGTCGCGACGATTCAATCTTTTTTTTTCTTCTAAATTCCTTGACTTTTCAATACTATTTCTTAAGTTGCATCGCACTGTATGTTTATCGGTGTTCTCAGCGTGCAATTTCGCGCTGCTCTTTTTTTGTAATCCAGTGCATTAATTCATAACACAAACATGACCATATGCCATGCTTTTTTTCATGTGCTTCTTACCGCTTCCTTTCCACTCCACTGAACTTGCCAGTATCTATAGCATCGACAAGTTCATAGACCAAACCGTCATGACATTAGTCGGGTAGCGGACTCGGGCGAGCGTCTCAGTGCGCGTTTTCAGAACATCGCAGACCGGGCGCCGTAGCAGAAATCTTCCTCGCGTCTGTGCTTGCTGCATACCCGAGTTGTAGCCGATGACTGTTTGCCGGTTTTATGTTTCACGAGCCAAGCTTCACGCAGCTTCTTGTCCTGCGGCTACGTGTGAATAAGGCTGACACCGGCCTCCGTTACGTGCGTCCGGCCCAGCGGCACCGAGCAGTAGCCTACCATGTTGCGCGCCTTCAAAGGCAGCCACTACGTATTGTAGTGCTTTAAGCGTTGTAAAGGAGACACTCGAAGCGCGAAAATTTCGCCACTAAATGAGGACCGCAGCGTACGAGGGAATTTACACTCGTTTTCAGCTCGCTTCGGTGCGCCCGAAGCAGCCGACGCGGCCGCTATGTCCACGTGATCCCTCCTAGCACGTCACGCCGACGGTGGCGCCTGCTTTTCCAGTGGTGGAGCTCGAGGCCAATAGTAATTAGCTCTGTGTTTGTGTGGTTGAGCTTTGCGCCACCAGCTGGCGCCACCAATCTGGCCGCTCACCTTAACGCCCCCGCTAAACCGGAAAACCGCCCGCGCTTGCCCGAATACCGGACACGCTAAATGTCTCTAAAGAGGCGCTGAACTACGTCTCCTCGCACGCTCATACGCCGCCCTATTATCTATGTTCTGATAGCATCTCGCTGCTCACGACCATCGAACGGCCAGCCACCGAAGACACCAGGATCGACGAAATTAAAAAGCTCCTACACCAATTGGAGAAGCGCGCCCCGCTGACACTCTACCACGTCCCTGCTCACAAGGGCGTCTACGGTAATGAGTTAGCGGACATGGCAGCGAACGCGGCGGCGACTCGAGGTGTCACCAGGCGCACGAAGATCTCGTTCCGCGCCTCGTTCCACGCGGAGACGACGGCGCAATGGAACGCTCGATGGTCGACGGACCACAGAGACAGAGAACTTTACCGGTAGGTCCCGACGACGTACAGGATCGCGCGGTTCTTTCCGCCGTCGCGCCAGTTGGCCACGTTGTTCACGGCGCACGGACGATTTCCGTACTACTTTGCACGGTTCGGACTGCAGCGCGAGCCGAAATGTCCCTGCGGGATGACGTGCGAAAGCGCCGCCCATTACCTGAATGATTGCGAATTAAGTCGCGAAGTAGCGGTCGAGTTTTTTAAAAGAACGTGCGACGAATCAACTCACGCCGCAAATGTACCCCTCGCTGTTACGAAGTGCGCGAGCGCGGGCACTGTTAACAACGATGGTTGAACTCATCAGCACCAGCTTGCCAGACGTCGCACGACGATGATGAGTGACAGACCACCTTAAAGAGACGCTCACACGCCGACGAGCCGAACCAAAGCCACCTAGAAAAAACTGGCTGTGGCTTAGCAAAGGTTAAGCCCAGGATGCGAAGCATACTAGCCTTTATTTTAATGCGACAGCGTTAAGGAGCTCGTGTCGCAGAAAAGCCGGTGTCGTCGGCTCAGGCGTACGGCGCTTGCTCAGGCGCACATTTCGTTGTCGCGCCGAACGCTGCGTTGCTCGACGCTCACCGCGTCCGATGCGGGGCGCGTAGTCGCTGCGCCGTAGCAAAGCCACCCAGAAACAGTCTCTGTAGCACGCCGCAACCTTCGTTTCTCATTCCAACGAGCAGCTCTGTCTCTCTCACCTCGTGAGTGTCTAGCAGAGGCAAGCGCAGCTGCGACGGCGCGAATTGGAGCGCCGTTTCTCCTCTGTCGTGACGTCACGGTGTCACGTGGTATTGAAGGCGACACCGCCGCGCCTGAGGAGCTGGGTTGAGCTCTAGTAATATGCTTCGCATAAAAAATGTAAGGCCACCGCATCACCTCCTCTCCCCTGTTAATACGTCACGAGAGTCGGATGGTGGCGGTGGATGGGGGAGCGCTGCGTTTCTAGAACGCGGCGCGCGTTTTGAAAACAAATTTTCTCCGTGGCTGCAACGCTAGAGCGGCAACGCGTGGAGCATTTGCTCGTCGGCTTTGGTGGGGCATGCTGCACCGTAAACGCGATTGCTTTTCTTCGATTGTGCGTGGTTCGTCGTACACGGAAGCTCAACGATGCCTGGCTGTTGTTGCGCACCAAACTGCAAGTCCAATTATGACGGAGGACCAAGTGTCCGAGTGCACAAGTTCCCATCTGACCGAGCCACTCGGGAAGCATTGACGAGAGCTGTTCCTCGGAAGGACTTCTCGCCAACGAAGTACGCAGTGGTAAGTATTTCTTCTTTCTGTGGTTATTCTGGGTTTCCAGACGAATGGCTTTCGTCAGCATAGTGCGCAAAATATTCGCGCACGCGTGCACAATAGATGGGTCTCTGCACCTGTCGAAGCGCTTGTAAATTCAATGTTTTCGTCGAGCTTTATACGTGTAACGGCTTGTTTTTTATGCGAAGCATATTACGAGGGCTCAACCCAGCTCCTCAGGCGCGGCGGTGACCATGAAATCACGTGACACCGTGACGTCACGACAGAGGAGAACCGGCGCTCCAACTCCCGCCGTCGCTCGCGGCGTCGCGCCCCGCATCGGACGCGGTGCGCGTCGAGCAACGCAGCGTTCGGCGCGACAACGAAATGTGCGCCTGAGCAAGCGCCGCACGCCTGAGCCGACGCCGACGACACCGGCTTTTCTGCGACACGAGCTCCTTAACGCTGTCGCGTTAAAATAAAGGCTAGTATGCTTCGCATCCTGGGCTTAACCTTAGCTAAGCCACAGCCATTTTTTTTAATTTAAGCTCTGTGAAAAGCATTGCTTGTCAACGGATTACTTGACGACATCTTACGCGGACGTCAAGACAGGAAAAGTGGTCGAAGTTGCCATGAAAAACATTCGCCTGAAGAAAACTTCAGTTCCGAGCTTGTTTCCCAGTTGTCCTGCCTATTTATCGCGTCTGCAAGCGCGTGTTCGAGAAGCGCCTGGTGCGAAAAGAGCGCGCGTGGAAGCTACATATTTGCAAAAAGCAATAATGCTTTCTCAGCAAACCCAAGCAGAAGAGGACGCCAAAAATGTGGTTGGTAGCTTTGCGGACTTGCTCAAGGCCTTGCCAAGCTTTCATAGTTCGGACTTCTGGACAGTTTTGAACACGGGCTCCAAGGTTTTCTTTTGAGACTTGTCACTTCAATTTGCTCCTGCAGTCCGTACTTCGGTGATGGTGCCCACAGACCTGCGCGTCGAAGTATTTTTTGGTGAAACGCGTGTGAGGAAGTGTGGTGATGTGTTAGTTCCTGAAAAGCTGTATGACTTGATAGATTTGAAAAGTGTGTTACACGTGATCGAACAGGCACATAAGGATATCAGCACTGAGCATTCTGAAAAGGCCCGTCATCTACGGACATTGGCTTCGACATTGCTAGAGGAAGTAAGTGGAAAACATTTTGCCCGCGAGTTGCAAGAGTGGCATTTGGAAGTGCTTAAATTCTTGAAGAGTAAAGTTCATCGTGTTTTGCTGGCCGATATCCCCTTCGATAATGCTGGCCGATATCCCCCCGATTTATTGGTTTTTGCTAGCGTTTTGTTCACAATTTCACCTCATGCATACAGATTCCTGGGAAGTTCGATGAAGCTTAAGATGCCGCATCCTGATACGATCAGAAGACTGTGCTCATCGTACGATGTACGCCCTGAAACGGAGCAGCAAGAATGTAGCTTTCTTTCCTATGCAAAGCGTATTGTAAGCAGATATGAAGAGCATGAAAAGACTGTAACGTTAATGATTGATGACGTTCACCTTCAATCATTTTTTGATTACAAGGCTGGCTTTGTTACTGGTGCTGCGGTAAATTCGTCGACTGCAGCAAAAACTGCCCACGTATTTATGATACAGAGCCTGCTCTCTTCAAACAAGGATGTTGTACACATTCTTCCTGTGGCACAAATCGATGCTAAGGCGCTGCACGACTTCCTTCGGAAGATTGTTCTTGATCTAGAGGCATCTGGTTTTAGAATAATCGCAGTGATCTCACACAATAACTCTATAAACAGAAAAGCCATGTCCTACTTAGCTAAGACGGCAAGTGTCAGCATTGTTTACGAGCATCCTGCAGACCCATCACAACCCCTGTTTTTCGTGGTGGACCCAGTTCACATACTAAAGTGTAAAAAAAATAACTGGCTGAATCAAAGAAACATTGGCAAATACATGTACTTTACTGAACCGAAGAGTGATGAGGCTGAACCAAAGATAGTTACAGCATCTTTCAAGGTATTATGCCAGTTGCACGAAGCTGAAAAGCATGAGCTCTGGAAGATAGCGCCAAAGCTCACTTTGAAGGCACTGAACCCCTCGAACATGGAACGGCAGAACGTTAAACTGGCCTTCAAGATTTTTAACTTATCTTGTGTTGCTGCTCTCAGCGTCGCAACGTTCCAGCATGCAAAGAAACATCTCAATATGTCGACACCATTTTGACTTGGTGGTACATTGTTAACGTCAAGACGCCAAGGAAAGGACAGCGGTTGCGAGATCAGTTGCAAGGTCCAATAGTTTCATCGTCATGTCCTCAACTAGAATTCTTAGACAGAATAGTTCAATGGCTTGATCACTGGGGAAGTCTCAAACATGACAATGGCCGCCTGACACGTGAAATGCACACAGCTTTCAGCCACACTGCCCACGCCTTGCACCAACTTGCCGTAAACTGTCTCGAAGAGCTTAATTTCGAGTATGTTCTTTTGGGCAAATTTCAAACTGATAGCTTGGAGGATCGCTTTGGAAAGTATCGGCAATTGTCTAGTGCCAATTACCACGTGTCTATAAGGCAGATATATGAATCTGAAAACAAATTGCGCTTGCAGAAGGTCCTGGACCTTCCAGATTTGGACATGCTACTACCACCGAGTGCGAGCACGTTGGAGACAAGTGTAAATTTAGGAAACGGCCAGTTTCACGTCACTTTGACCGACTCTGACATTGAGAAAAAAACGTCAGGGCTACCGGCACTAACATATGTTGCCGGCTATTGTGTCCACGCAGCTCTAAAAAAGTTGACATGCGCATCTGGCAGTGAAAGCCTTGTGATGCAAGACGTCGATCTAGATGACCCTAAGAATGCATTAATCACGAAGATGACGAGGGGTGGCCTGACGTTTCCACGAGCAGTTGTAGTTAATGCTGTACTCTTTACTGAAATTATATTGGACAAGCTCAGGATACCAGAATATGCCATACGATTTTAACCTTCCTAGGCAGAAAGATACTCTTGTCGGCCTTGTGTTCGCTACGTTTCATGACTTTGAGGATGTAGATGTGTGGGATTTCGGTCATCATGCACAGGAGGCAATGGGCAGGGGCGTAGCCAGGGGGGGGGGCGCTTATGGGGCTTCAGCCCCCCCCCCCGAAATTTTTTCGCACTGTCCATACACCGCAGACCAACGCCACCCCCGGCGCCGGAAATCACTGGGGATTTTGTCTAGAATGTCTTTTTGACGCTCGAAAAGACATTTAACCGCGAAGATTGCAAACTCGGCCTGGATTTCGTGGCAACGCCCGTACACCGGGAGTCACATAACGCCAAGCAGTCCCATCCGAGCACAAAGTTTCAAGGGCGCTGTGATGGTGAGCGGGCTCGCCGCTGCATCTTATTGAGGCCACGGAATCTACGGAGCGCATGGATATCGATTGCGAAACTTTATGGGTATAAATCTCATGAGCTCTTGATGTGAAAGGTGCATTGACATTTCCAAAGTTGTACTTTAAATTTTCAGTTGCGGAAATTTGTGGGTTTAATGTTGTTATAAACATTTGACGCCAAAGGTCTATTGACTTTTCTAAAGTCTTGCATCGGAACATACAACGAGACAAGCCGAATCAACACACTAGCAGACGACTTGACAAAGCAGGCACCGAGGTCCAATGAGACGAAGCGTTGCGGTGGTTCATATGTGCTGTCATGTCACATAAAGAAATATCATTTTTTTTAACCTACGCCAGAACATCCATGTCAAGACACTAAAGCCAACCAAAGTAACTACGTTCTTATTTATTTTTTCTACTTTTACTTTTATTCGCGAGGACACATTGAGCCTCTTCAATTTTTTTTTGTTCTCGCTAGCCTACCCGCGGGCTGCCAGGGCCAGCCAGAGCGCATACGTTTTTCTCGTATGGCCCCGACCACCGTGCGGTGCACTTCGGTGCGCGTTCGGTTTGCTCTGGCTGAGTGGATTTTCACCGGACAGTTTCGGACGCTTTCTGGCTAGCAGACGAGAAAAAAAAAACTATGGTCGCTCGCCGCCATCACTGTGGGGACTCGAAGGATTGCACCGCATTCCTTGAGCGGAACCTTTCCGGAAAGTCTTGTTTCGCCGCTGTAGGATACTTAGCAGTATGCATATGGTTCTCAGTGCACCAAGCGTCTCATGTTTTCTTCGGTATTTCTTCCGTAGCCCCATTAGGTGCCCGAAGTAGGCATTAGATTCTGGCCAACATACTTTCCTGTGCGTTTTTTTTTCATTTCGGTGCCTCTGCCTCACAGAAAAAAAAACACATTGTTGCGGCGCAGCGAATTGTCGCAAGGTGAAAGTTCAATTTTGATACTTCTTTTGCGGAAAGTAATGGGTGACGGGACGCTTCAGTTCCCGGATACGTTTATTATATTACTGCAAAAGCAATTATATCGACACTCCAGACGCATTCCTGCCATCGCCCTCATGTTTCGTATAAAGTCCAAGAGTGATAACATCGTTACTACGCGCTGCATGCTGTATGTGCGAGTGAAAGCGTAGGAGGGGAGCTGACGATGGTGGCTCAGTCTTGTGTGTGCAAAGGAGAAAAGCGGGGAGCAAGCGCGCCGCCTTCCGTCGCGCGCAATACATCGGGGGGAGTGGATGGAATGGGGGCGGAATCTAGGATTCTGTGAATCTATGATTGCGCAACATGTTTCTTTGCCTTGTTTGACGCATTTTATACAGTTACTTCTTCTTACATACATAGACTCAATGGAGACTTATACGTATACTTAAATATCTTGTTGCGAGGTATTGTGTATACATGCAGTGAGTTTTGTTTCCAGTGACACTTTTTTGTCTTTTATCAAGCCGTATTTTCGCATTTGCATATCCCATTGTATCTTTGCATTTCTAATGTACGAGGGCGAGTCAAATGAAAGTGAGCCTACCCTAACCGCGCAATAATGGTTCGGTTCATTATCTGCGAGGCATGCGCGTAGGAGAACGGCATGTCTCCTTTACAAAAGTGACACGCAGGTGTGAAGATCAATGTTCTTTAATGCTCTCATACACTGGGTTGAATATGGTTGCCTAACATAATGGACACTTCAAAAGTTGAACAGCTCGGTGTCGCGAAGTTTTTGACAGCTGAAGGTGTTTCCAAAACAGAAATTAATCACCATATGACTGCCGAGTACGTCGAACACTGCATTTCATTGACCACTGTGAAGCGTTGGAGCAAACGGTTCAAAGGACGTTGCAAAGACATTCCAAGACCGGGCCAAAACCATCGTGCACTCAGCCCCCACACAATTTCAAAGGTTCATGAGCTGCTGAAACAAGAACGGAGGATAAGCATCGATGAACTGGCAGACCGTCTGAACATCAGTCACGGTTCGGTTCACGCCATAATTCATGAGATTCTCGGTTATCGGCTCTTTGGTGCGCAATGGATCCCCAAGATTTTCATCCATCGCGAGAAGACGGAGAAGTTTCGCGCTGCCTTGACTCATCTGATCGGGTATCACATTGAGCATGACGACTTCTTGTTTGCAACTGTGATCGGGGACGAACCTTGGTGCCACTACTACGAGCCTGAAACACGACGGCAAAGCTTACAGTGGAAACATTCGAATTTATCACGCCCAAAGAACGTAAAGGCCATCATTTCCTCTGGAAAGGTGTTGTTGACTTTTTTTTTCGATCGGCATGGTCCATTACTGATAGACTTAAATTTGCTAAATCTTGAGAGGCTATCAATTGTTTCCGATATTGTGAAACGCCAGAACAGCAGCGTGTCACAATCAAGAACGAACAACGTGGAAAATTGACGAATGGGGTCATCTTGTTCCACGACAATGTCTGTCCCCACGTCGCTTACGTGGTTAATACAAAACTGGCAAAGTTAAAGTGGGAAACGCTGTGACATCCGCCATACAGCTCAGACCTGTCACCTTGCGACTTCTACATTTTGGGGCAACCGAAAAAACAGCTCAAGGGAACCAGATACAGACTTTCTGAAGCAGCAACCCAAGGAGTTTTATAGGACGGGAATCACGCAACTCGTTCGTCAATAGGACAAATGTCTAAATTCTCATGAAGACTACATTTAAATAAAGTACTCCGTTGTTGGCTCATTCAGTTGACTTGCACTCATATATCTTGCAGAACTCCTGCTTTTTATACGTGGTCTCTGTCGCGACTATAACTTCGGTGCGATTACTCACGATACACGACAAGGGACAGCTACTCCTGCGCGTAATACATTGGAACAAACGACAGCGTCATTGATATTTTTCACTGGCCATTGCATATATACAAGAATGTAAGCACGGTTCTTGAATGACAAAGTTTCATTAACATATTTGTCCTCAACTTGTTCAGTTCATTGCCTTTTAATTTTTCATATCAGCGGCATGCACTGCTTTCCTGGTTTAGAACTGATATAGTTCTAAAGTTCGTGTGATATTTTCGTTACTTAATAGACAAAAAACATGGAAGCATTGACGTCAGTTATGTTGGACACAATTTTTGGCACATACGAGTATAATATTTTATGAAAAAATACATATTTTGCTTGTATTTACAGAGCGTAGCTTTCAAGAATTCGTTTGCAGCATCTTTGGCAACGACAATGCAGTTATTATTCATGTATTTGATTCCTCGATAAATTGTTTAAGAGAATGCTTTGGATGGAGTAATGGAGTAACTTTATAGAAAGGTCCTGCGAGCTACGGGGCGCAAGGTCCCATAGAGCGGGCTACTCCCACGTTGGGACCGGGAGTTGTAACTCCCTGGCCGCATCGTGGGCTCGCTGGACGGCCCAGAGCTGCTCCGCCAGGTCCGTGCTGCGTAATGCGTCTTGTAGCCTGGCGGAGTCTTGATCCTTGTTTGCGTGGGTCCGACCACACGGCCAGAGGAAGTGATGTACGTCTAGTGTGCTATGGCAATTTTCGCAATGTGATGTTTTGTATAGGTCAGGCATGTAGTGATGTAGTCTGTTCTGCGTGGGGTATGTGTTTGTTTGAAGCATTCTGAACGTCAGGGCTTGAGGCCTGGTGAGCTTATTGTGAGGTGTGCTGTATAATCTGCGGTCTAGATAAAAGTGCTTTATGATCTCGTTATATGTGGAGGGAGGGTCCCGATTCTCGCTGGGATGGTCACGACCAGAATAGGTGGCGTCGCGGAAGGTTAGGTCTCGCGCGCTCCTGTGAGCCATCTCATTGAGATTGCGAGAGGCGTCCTCGATCTCTCCGAGGTGTGCCGGGAACCAGCAGATGGTGTGATGCTGCAGCGGTGCGGATCGATTGATTATTTGTAGTGCTTGTCTTGCAACTGTTCCTTTCTGAAAGGCTTTCACGGCTGAGCGTGAATTGCTGTAGACGTGGGTGGTGGTCGGGTCTGTGAGCGCGAGTGCGATGGCAACCTGTTCTGCTATCTCGGACTTGTGGGTCTTGACTGTGAGAGCGTTTCTCACTTGACCTTGCTTGTTGATCGTGGTGGCAACGAAGGCCTTCCTGGTTGGGTACTGTGCCGCGTCAACGAAACAGGCTAGGATTTTCTTATCACGTATTTCGCGCAGGATGAACGATCCGCGTGCCAGCCTTCTGGGTTGATGGTGCGTGGGGTTCATGTTCCGCGGCAGTGGGCGAACCGTGTAGGAGTTGCGTGTGTCCGTCGGAACGCTTTGATATAGAGTCTCGATTACTGTGGTGTCATGGCCTAGTTTGGCTAGGATTTCTCTACCCTGTTTGGTTCCAGAGAGTCTTGTCCATTGAGCCCGTTCTTGAGCTTCGGCGATTTCTTCAAGCGTGTTGTGTACCCCCAGTTGCAGCAGGAGCTCTGTCTCGGTTTTCTTGGGGATTCCCAGCGCTTGTTTGACTAGCTTCCTCAGTTGTACGTTGAGTTTGTCCTTCTCCGCTGCCTTCCATCTGTGCATGGCCGCCTCGTAGGTGAAGTGGCATAGCGCAAAGGCGTGTGTTAGCTTGAGGAGATTTTCTTCCTTAAGGCCGTGTTGTCTGTTGGCTACGCGTCGTATGAGATTCAAGGCATTATTCGACTTTGTCACAATCTTCTCCACTGTAGCGGCGTTAGAGCCGTTGCTCTCAATGAACATCCCAAGGACTCTGATTTTGCTGACGTGTGGAATGGTTCCTCCGTCTTTTGTTCTTAGAGTAACGACGTGTGTGTCTCTGATTTCGTTCTTTGGTTTGGGACCGCTCCTCGATGGTTTGTAGACGAGGAGCTCTGACTTCGCAGGCGAACATCGCAGGCCAGTGGGAGCGAGGTATTCCTCGATCACGTCGATCGCTTCCTGCAGAGCGCTTTCAATTGATCCCAGGCTACCTCCGGGGACCCAGAGCGTTACGTCATCGGCGTATATCGTGTATTTGACGTTCTCGATTTGGTCCAATTTCTTGCCTAGGCCGGCTAGCGCAAGGTTAAAAAGCGTCGGAGAGATGACAGAACCTTGCGGGGTGCCCCTGCCTCCGAGTTTGTATTTCTGGGACTTGATTTCCCCTAGACGGAGGGTGGCCGTTCTGTCGCTCAGGAACGATTTTGTGTAAGCGTAGAGTCTCGTGCCAAGGTCGAGGTTGGAGATCGTGTCGAGTATGTAGTCATGTGATAAGTTATCGAATGTCTTTTCGAGGTCTAGCCCTAGGATTACTCTCGCGTCTCTCGTGTCTGCGTCAATGATCTCATGCTTGAGGAGCTTCATGGCGTCTTGGGTGGATAGGCCGGGTCTAAAGCCGATCATTGCTGCGGGGTAGACATCTTTTTCTTCGAGATGCCTCGAGAGCCTGTTTAGAACCGCGTGCTCGGCTACCTTGCCGACGCAAGACGTCAGCGAGATAGGTCTGAGGTTATTGATGTTGGGCGCCTTGCCAGGCTTTGGGATGAGCACGATGAGGGCCGTTTTCCAATCTTCGGGTAGGGCTCCATTCCTCCAGATTTTGTTGATTTCCTCTGTGAGTGTTTCGATTGAGGTTTCGTCGAGGTTCCTAAGTGCCTTGTTAGTTACGCCGTCCGGCCCGGGCGCTGACTTGCTGTTTAGGTTCTGAAGCGCCGTGCGTATCTCTTCGGTTGAGAATTCCCGATCTAGCTCTGGGTTGGTTTTGCCGCGATATGCTTCGGCGGTCGTGCCTCTAGCATTTTTGGCCAGAGGGAGGTACTTGTCGGCGAGACGGTCAATGAGCTCATTTTCAGTGGTAATTTTGAGTTCCTCGTGCATGATCCTGTTCAGCGTACGACCCTGGTCCGCTTTGGTTTTGGTTCTGTCTAAAAGATGTTTGAGCAGTTGCCACGTCGTCCGGCTGTTGATGCGGCCGTCCGCGGCGTCGCACACCTCGTTCCATTGCTGGTTAGATAGTTGCGTGCAATATTCTGCAATCAGCCCGTTGAGGGGAGAAATTCTTTTCCTGAGCCGTCGATTGTGTCTTTGTTCTTTCCATCTCCTGGTGAGCGATTGTTTGGCTTCGAGCATGTGGGCCAGTCGGCTGTCCATGCTATGAACGGGAAGATCTGTCTCTATTTCTTTCGTGGCCGCCTTAATGTCGGCCTTTAGTTGCGACGTCCATTGTTCCATTGATTCTTTGCCTGTTCGGCGTTTGTGTCTGAACTCGCTGAACTTGTCCCAGTCGACGTACGTCATTTTCCTGGGTCCTCTGGATGGCGTGTCAATTGTTGTCTCAAGAATGTGATGATCGCTGCCGAGATCCTCGAAAAGGTTGTTCTACTGATAGTTTGGAACGTTGCGGACGAAAGTGAGATCTGGCGTTGTGTCGCGGTTGACCGAGTTACCCGTTCTTGTGGGGTGCTCGGCGTTCGTGATGAGCGTTAGGTCAAGTTCATCGGCGTCGTTTAGCAAGTCCTTGCCTTTGGCTCTGCTGGCGACGTATCCCCAGGCCGTGTTAGTGGCGTTGAAGTCCCCGGCCACGATCACGGGGTTGTCGCCGGCACGGTTGCGGGCGAGCTGGAGTATTTGCTTAAATTTTTGTGCTCGGTGCTTGGGGCTGCTGTGAACGTTTAGGATGAATATGCTCTTGGCGTTCTTGGCTCTAGGGAAGACTTCCGTGAGAATGAATTCGCAATTGCTGCGGTCGTGATTAACGTTGTGTGTCGTGTGGGCTAGCTTGGTGCTGACCAACGTGGCGATACCTCTACATTTGTGTTGAGGTGTCGTTGCGGTCACGTCATAGCCGGGTAGCGAAGGTGTAGCGGTATTTGTCTCTTGTAGGAGAATGACTTGGGGTTTGTCTTTTTTGGCTCGAATGTATTGTTGCAGGGGGGCCTTTTTACGGACGTAGCCCCTACAATTTCATTGCCAAAGGCGAAATGTTTCAGTTTGCACAACCATCTTTGTTGTTGGCGTTGGGTGGCATTTGTGAGGCCACGTTGTTGCTATGTCTATCGAGCGACAACGCCCGAGGTAGCTTGGTGATAGCAGGCTGTGACGTCACAGGCGGGTGGTCTGCCATTTCTAGCGCGTTGAGCCTTGCACCATGGATGTTGATCGTCTCCATCATGTGGTTGATCTGTAGCGTTATCTTGTCGTAACCTTCCTTGACGGTTCCTACTCTCGTCGCAAGTTTGTCTTGCCCTTCCTTTAGTGACGCGACGGTAGTTGCAAGCCCGCTGAGCAGTTCCTTGATTTCCCTAATGTCGCTGTCCGTGCCCGATGGATGTGTGTTTGTCACGGCTTTTCTCTTATGCGGATTGCGCGTGGATTCCGCGACCGGTACTTCCACTACCATGGGTTCTGATGTGACTTCGGTTTGATTAGAGTCGGGGGGTGGTGGCGTTTTGAGTTGTCTGATTTCCTCGACAAGTTGTGTGATGGTTTGCCTTAACTCTTTGTTTTCGTGTTCTAGTCTTTTAATCGTATTTGCTATTTCTACTTGCTCCGGCCGTGCCATCGGACTCAACTGGCTGGCGGCCTGCTGTTGGTGCTGCTGAACTCGTTGGGCCCACGTCAACCGGTCATCACCACCAAATCGTGGGCTGGGGGCGAATCGTATCCTTGACGAGGATCTCTGGCTCGGGTTCCTGGAGCGCCCTCCCGATCGTGACGACAGGCGACCGCGGTTCCTCGATCTCGAGCGGCCCCGCTCGCCGGACAAGCGAGCATCTGCGTTGGCAGCCACGTTGTGGTTGATGGCGCTACACTCGGCGTCCTTGAGCGGCGGGAAGTCGTGCTGACTCAGGGCGATTGGCCCTGATCTCGTGGTGCTGTTGCTTGCGTTTGCTGCAATTTTTCTTGCAACTCGTCTTCTTCGGACGACGTAGGGGAGTTGGAAGCGGTTCTTGCATTCCTTGCTTGCCGTGACATGATTTCCCTCGCAGAGCGCACATTTGATCGAGGTGCACACATGATCTGCGGTAGGGTTAGCTAGTCCACAGCCTTTGCAAATTGCGTTGTCGGGCGAGGGGCATACGTCGGCACGATGGCCGAGTCTGCCGCACACATGGCACATGGCGATCTGCTTGCGGTAAAGGGAACACTTGATCAGGGCGTTGTCATATCTGACATAGTTCGGGACTCGAAAGCCGTCGAAGGCGATGATGACCCTGCCAGTTTCCTTGATTCTCTTTGCCGCCAGAGCGAGCGGGTTGCGTGGGTTGACGATCTTGCGGTTTATGGAGTCCTGCGTCTCATCGAGCGGAACCCCTCTTATAACGCCTTTGCATGTTTCGTGCGGCGCCGTCCTATATGCAGTGGTTTCAAACGTTTGCTCTCCTATGGAAATGCTGCGGATCCTGAGGTATTTAGCTGCGTTCGGTTCGGACGGTGTGCTGACCACCATGATGTTCTGCTTCAAATTGGGGCATATCGTGTCCTCGCTTCGCTCGGTAGATTCGATGCAAGCAGCCATGCAAATTGCTTTGGTGACCGTAAGTTGGCCTACCTTGGCTATGTTGATACCGCCACGTATGCGAATCACGATCTTGATGTCATCTTAGGGCAGCGCGGGCATCCTGCTTGCTTTGATCAAGGCGTTTCTGGCTGTTGAGACAGTTCCGTTCGTATTCCCTCCCTTTCGTTGATGGTTAACGAGGTTGGGCTGGCTCAACGCAGTCTTGATTACTGACGGGCGCGGCGCCACGATAGTCCACCCTGCGTCTGCGGTGGAGTCTTCCGGGCTCATGTCTTGCCCATTGACTTCGTATGCCATCGCTGTAGGGTCGTTGTTGGGTGGAAGGCTCGTTTGTTGTGATCGCCGGAGGCCACCGCAGCCGGGGTGGGCGCGGGGACGTCTGGGGTCGGCGGCGGCTTGGTCGGAGTCGAGACGTGGGTTAATGGCGGCGGCCGTACTCGCCGTTAGGCTTAGAGCCCGAAGCGGGGCGGCGAGAGCTGAAATCACTCGTAAAAAAGTCCAGAGGTCACGCACTTGCCAAAATGTGGTCTCCCTAGGTAGAAGAGAACTTCAAGAATCCGATTCCGAGTAGAAAAGGCACAAAACTGGGCGAAAGGCACATTTAAATTGGCGAGAAAGCGGGAGCCGGCGCGGACGCGTCCGCAGCAAGCACATGCTTCTTCTTCCTCCAAGAGAATGCTTTAGCTCGGGACCAATCCGACGCGGCCTATTCAAACACTTGTAAAACGCAGAAACGCTTTTCTGAGATAATCCTGCTAATCGCTTTTATTGAAATTGGTTGCATTTGAGAGAGACAGTTAAATCCTAGTGTCTGTTGGAAACAGAACTTCGATTTAGGGCCTGAATTTTGTTTAAAATATTTTGGAAAATTCGAAAGTTTGAAAGAATAGAAGCACGACGTTTACAAACTAATAGCTATGCATGAAGAACAGATATTGTGGTTCTGTAAACGGCATTTATCATAACAGTCAAAGCGGACAAGTTTGGTGTGTCAATTTGTATCTTACGTGAATTGGTTACGTTGTGTACATCGGTTCTGCAAAAGCCGTATTTCCACAATGCTAAATATTTTTGAGATTCATTTGTAACATATCTATTTTCTCCCCTGTAGATATACTATTAGATGCAATTTACATAATTGTGATATCATTTTTCATTGTTGAGTCACGGAGTTTCTAACTTGATAGTTTCGTTTTCTGAAAATATTCAATTTTGGCCAATTTTTAATAAATAATTGACCACCTAAATGAAAAATTCGAAGCCAGTAGTCACCAGAATTAAACTTTTTCTTTTAAATGCAACAAACCTTCTCAAATTTGGTGATGTGGTTTCATGGAAAAACGAATGCCCCGTCTACATGTACCTAAATAGGAGCACCGGTGCTAAAGCTTCCTCTTGAGGAGGCTGAGCTGCAACGTGCAGCTATATATATATATATATATATATATATATATATATATATATATATATATATATATATATATATATATATATTGTGCCAACGGCGTAGCCCCCTCCGAACAACATTGCTGGCTACGCCACTGGGCGGTACACCCGCCACTTGATAATTCGATAGCGCCAGGGCAAGCTCGGCGCAACAAACTAGGCGGAAACTTCAGTCCTGGATATTTTTCTTGCTTGAAGGGGCAGAGCTAAATGCGAGGACGGGTTCCAAAAACGATTGTTGTATGGCATTTTATTAGAGTGCGTGACCGGACTAAGGAGTCAAAAGCGCTGGCACGTCCAGTTCACCGTATACGGCTCACTAGAGGCCAGCATAAATAAAGTTTACTGGGGCGGTACACCCGCCACGAAAAGCAGGCCCAGCCGACCACTTGCACGAGCGCTCGTGCAAGTGGTCGGCTGGGCCTGCTTTTCGTGCTGCTATATTTTCCACGAAAAATCAGGTATTTCTGATTCGGCTTTGCTAAATTTTAGCTGGGGTTGTTTTCAAACGTATAGGGACCACATTCGACGTGAATACCGGGCGGAAAAGGCTTTCTTTTCATTTATCGGGCGCTTCCCTGTTTGACCAGCCAGCGGGCCCAACATGGCAATGGCTCATACCCCCTGAGCCGACCATGCCCAACACCCGATGAGACCTTAAGATCTCGTCGTCCCCGACTAAGACTGCCAGCGCGGGTGCGTCGCCGAAGTCGGATTTTTCCGAGGACAGTGACGACATCCTCGCGGCAATTCAGTAGGAGGCCACGCACCGGGCCGAGCCGGCGGCGGCGGGCGACGACGAAGACGTGATGTTCTCGGTCTCCCAGGCGATCGCGGTGGCGCCTCCCGCGCTTGCCGGGGACCTCGGCGGGCGGGCGCAGGCTCGCCTCTGTGAGATCGAGAACGACATCTATCTGTTCTGTTCGAATGCGGCGAACAAGGTGCCCGTCGCCGCGAGGAATTACATCACGACCAGGATATACGAAATCGTCACCCTGTGCTCGGACCTGCGGGCGGACGCGGCGACGGAGCGGGTCGCGGTGCGCCGGGAGGCCGCGGCGTTGCAGTGGCGGGCCATAGTCGCCGAGCGGCGCCTTGAGGGATCAATCGCCTTGGCACCCGGTCCCGGGCGTGCGGGACGCGATCCCGGCGCAACCGCGGCGGATTCCGGCTCGGACCCTGGAGTTCCGGCCGCGGTGGCGGGCGCCGTAAGCTACGCCGCGGCGCTGAGGGCGTCGCCCGCGGCGGAGGCGAGCGCCGTCGTACCGGCCGTGGCGGCGGGGGCGTGCGGACGGCGGCCATGTTCGAGCACGTGGCTTTCCTGACGCCCACGGTACCGACGACGACACCGGCGAGGGACATCCTGCGACTGCTGAAGACGAACATCGACCCGGCCGACAAGAACAACAAGGAGGTCACGTTGCGACACACCAGGTACGACCTGACGGTTTTCTCGCACGCGCGCGATTCCATCGATAACTTGAAGGCGGCGACTGCAGAAAATACCGTCACGCGGGCCTCGCTGCTAGTGCGGGTGGGCGAGCAACGCAATCCGCACGTGAAATTCAGTGGGGTCGACCCGGACGTCGCGCTCGACGAATTCATCCGCGTCTTAAACGATAAGAACCCGGGCCTCGACCTGGACGTTGACCCGTGCAAGGTGCGCGTGACGTACAGGGAGAGGTCCGGTACGTGTGCGTGCGTCGCAGAGGTCGACCCGACCGCGTTTGCGCGTATTATGAAGCGGCCCCGACTGTCAGTGGGGTGGACGGCGGTGCGAGCGTCGGAGGACCTTGCACGGGCCCACGTGCACGTTTTGCGCCTCCTACGGACATGGCAGGACGACGTGCCCGCACAAGGCGGACGCGTCGAAAGGCGTGTGTATGAAGTGTTGCGGCAACCACCTGGCCGCCACGTTTCACGCGAAGATGGGGCAGCCGGAAGTCTGCTGCAACACATGCAGGAAGGTCGGCCGCGAGGCGTCCCATCCCGCAGGTTTCCCTGAGTGCGCCATCCGCATGGAGAGGGTGGCTCGCCTCAGGGCCCGCACCAATTACGGCCCCCCGCGATAGAGCGGCGCGGGCAGCCGCGGGAGGGGGGGTGCCGGGGCCCTGGGAGAGCGGGTGGGGCCGGCGGCGCGATCAAGTTCGTTCAATTGACGTTAGACCACGTCTGCCGAGCGACGGCGCTGCTGACTGATTACATGGCACGGAAGGGATGCGAGGTGGCGGCGATTATGGACCCGTACACGGAGCGGGGTCAGATCCCGAAGTTTCCGCCGCACTACCAGGCGTACGCGGCGGCCGACGGCCGCTGTGCGCGATCGTCACGCGCAGGCCCGGCTTCGACGTGTCCCCAACACACGTGTCGAGGCTGGTGGTCGCGGTGGAGTGCTCGACGCGCGAGTTCGCGATTACGGTCGTGGCCGCATACGCGCCGCCCCACAGGACGATGGACGACGTCTTCGAACACCTCGTTCACGCCATTGACAGAGGTCGTACGCCAGACGTTCTCGTCATGGGCGACTTCAATGCGCACAGCGTCCTGTGGGGCCGTCGCGAGGGAGACGCCAGGGGCACCCGGCTGATCGAGTTCGCTGCGGCTGCGGGCCTGGTGGTCCTCAACGACGCGGCCTCGCCCCCGACGTATGTAACCAAATACGTCGACAGTTGGATCGACGTTACCCGCGCGTCACCGGCGCTCGTGCGGCGCGGCTGCACGTGGCACGTTTCCGAACAAGAAACGTTGTCGGAGCATCGGCGCTTAGAAATCACCATCCACACCGGCGAGAGCACGACGGGCAAGCGTCTTACCAATTACGGAAGGCGAAAATGGTTGGAGGCCGTTCGAGACGCACGCTGGTTCGCGAGCGGTGCGGACATCGCCTCGCCGGCCGCCGTGGACGCGGTCCTCGCGAAATTCTATATGATTATTGATCGCGAGCGCGACAAACAGCTTCGTCCGGCACGCGAGAAAAGGGGCGCCGGCGGCAAGTCTTGGTGGATGCCCGAGTTAGACAGCCGACGCAGGGCGGTAAACGCGATGCGGCGGCGCTTTCAGAGGTGTCGCTGCGATGCTCTGCGGGCCATATTTCCAGCGAATATAGCCGGGCGGTAGCGGCATACCGCCGAGACGTGGCGCGCGTCAAAGAGGAGGCGGACAGGGAGGTCTGCAATCAGTGCAGCCGGTGGTCCTTATTCCAAGCCCCCTTCCGCCTGGCTTTCGGGGCCGCTAAGTCAAGGCTAATGCTGCCTCTGACGAGGCAGGACGGCGGCCAGACGGAGAGCGACCTCGAGTCGGCTTCGCTGCTGCTCCAACATCTCTTCGCCCACGACCGTACGACACGGCGGAGAAGGAGAGGCCGTTTTCGCAGGGCGAAATACAGGCAGTGTTAAACAGAATGCCGCTCGGCTCGGCTCCCGGACAGGACGGTCTCACGACCGAGGTCGTTAAAGAACTATTTGCCGCGCACCTGAGATTCCTGTGCGTGTTAATGAATGCAGCTCTGCGGATGGCCTACTTCCCCAGGACTTGCAGGAAGGGCTGGTTGGTCTTCATACAACGGCCCGGCAAGCCGGTGGATTCACCGAGCGCATACCGACCAATCTGCATGAACTCCATTCTGGGGAAGGTGCTCGAGCGGCTGCTGTACGGCCACCTGTACTATTTTAACACCTCGTGAGGCGACACGCACCCCAACCAGTTCGGATTTACGCACGGCAGGAGCGCGGTGGTGGCGCTGCACGCGCTGTGCCAAACCATCAGGTGCCACAGAGACGACCGCACGCCCGTGGTGCTTATATCTCTGGATTTTCGGGGTGCGTTTGATAGCGTCTGGCACCCTCTGGCACTGAAGTACTTCAGAGATCGGGGGGTGCCCAGAAAACTTGGTCGGCCTGTTGGCCTCCTTTCTCGAGGGCCGCATGGTTGAGTACACATCGAACGCCGGCTCGGTCTCGGCGGAGGCGTCGCTGGGCAGTCCTCAGGGGTCGCCCATCTCCCCGCTCCTGTGGAACGTGGTGGTGGACGGGCTGCTTCGGCTGCCGATGCCGCCCGGGGTGCGCGTGCAGGCGTACGCCGACGACACGGTGGTGCTCGTGCCGGGGAAGAAGAGGGCCCAAGTAATGGAGGCCGCGACGGAAGCGATAACACGCATCGAGACTTGGATGGCCGGGTGCAAGCTCGGTCTCAACTATGAGAAAACGTTCTGCGTACTGTTTTCGTTCGGAAAGGGAGGCATGGAGAAGAGCCACGCGATCATCCGGCTGAAAGGCAGCGCGATGGGGCTCCCCGTTCGTTCGTCCCTTACGCTACTGGGAGTGGTGGTCGACAGGAGCCTGTCTTTCTTTGAGCACGCGGAGCACCTGCAGCGCAAGGCGGAGACGTTGGCCATGAAGTCACTCACTTTCATCCGCCTGCACACGATGCTGCTGACGGTCACGGGTGCTTATCGAACGACGAGGACCGCCGCGCTGCAGGTGCTCGCAAACCAGCCGCCCATCGGGCTGGAGCTCGACAGGCTGAATGCGGAGTTCCAGCTGTTCCGCATGCGAAGGGAAGTCACGTTCGGCGCGCGCACTTTCGCGCCGGACGAGACGCTCCATCCGTATGACGCCTGGGGCGCGCATCCATCGGAGGCGCGGTGTTTCCCGTTCGTATGTGTCGGTGTGTTGGAGGCAAACGCGCGGTCTTCGGAGCCATGGACACACGTGTATACGGACGGTTCCTACACGTAGGCGTCCGCGGGCTCGGCGGTCGTGGTCTTAAAGCCGCGGGGCTCTATCGCCGCGGTTCGTAAGTTCCGACTTACGATTGCCTCGAGCGCATACTGCGCCGAGGTGATAGCGATGGCCGAGGCCCTTAATTACTTAGAAACACACGCGTGGGTGCCTCCGGCGCATATATACGCGGACAGCCTGTCGCTCCTCGCGGCGATGTCCCAAGTAACAACCAGGGACACGCGAATCAAGAGCATCAAGAGCGCGTTATACCGGCTACAGAGACGGGGCGCCGTATCCGTGTTCCACGTGCCTGCCCACCGGGGCATCTTCGGCAGTGAGCTTGCGGACCTGTCGGCGAGATCTGCGGCGACCTCGGGAGCGGACCGAAGGTCGCACAGGTCCTTCAGGGTCGTGAGAGCCGCGTTCTCGGCTACAGTGCGAGAGCGCTGAGCCGTGGAGTGGCGCAAAGAACACTCCGACACCGAGTTATATAAGTGGGTGCCGGACGTGACAAACATACCGCGTGACTTCGCGCCGCCTCGCCGGTTGGCGTGTCTCATGACCGCCCACGGCCGGTTCCCGTATTATTTTCATCGATTTGGCATATCGCAGGACATGCGCTGCCCCTGCGGGGCGACCTGTGGAGACGCGCAGCATTTTTCCACCAGCTGCGCGTTAACGGCCCCTATCGTGGAGAGGATTACGGCGTTCGGAAGCGCTATCGCGCCGCGTGGTTACCCGCGCCTCCTCAGGGACCGGACGGCGTGCTCGCTGCTCGCAGAGATGGTTGGAGTAATCAGCGACCCCATGCCCGACCAAGCTCGCCGAGCGACAGAGAGGCGACCGGCGGTGCTCGGCGTTCGATCTCCGCCCCGGTGTACCCAAGCTGGAACTTACTTGGTGGTTTGGCTGAGTTTTGGGTGGATTTGACCTAGTTATCTTACTTATCTTATTTTTGTAGGACTTATCCGTGATTGAAACAACGCTGATGTCTAAAAACTCTCCTGGACAAGGGCCTAGCCCTTGGTCAGCCTCCCTTTCCCCTGATGATTTGCCTTTGCAATCTTTCTTCCGCAGCGGTGTTAGAAGCAACCCTGTCGCGCTGGTGCCCTCGAACGGTGGATTCATCCGGCTGAACAACCCACAAGCTGTTCAGGCCGAGCTCCAGGCCATGACGCGTCATTTCCAGATGATAAGCGATGTTGGACAATTTGTAAGAGGTGGGATAGTCTGTAGGTCATCAGATTCGACCTGTGTCGCAGACCTCCTAAAGTGTAAGACTTTCGCATCTGTCCCGGTGAGTGCGTTTATTCCTCCTCATCTAGCATGCACTAAAGGCATTGTCCGGGGCGTAGACTCCCGATTGAGCCCAACTGAGACTCTGGAGAAACTGTCTGATGCTGGCGTCATAGCTGTATACCGGTGTAACCGACTGGTAAATGGAGAAAAAGTGGCCACAGAATCAGTTATCGCCACGTTTGCTGGCATGTCCTGCCCTTCTGAACTGAAAGCGTGGCCGCTTATTGTTAGAGTGGAACCTCACGCTTCCCGTTCACTTCAGTGTCGGAACTGTTGGCGGTTTGGCCATAGTGCAGGAGGCTGCAAATCAAATGGACGCTGTCGCGCCTGTGGTGCCGATCATTCTCCCAATGAGTGCACAGCTGAAGCCGAAAGTTGCTGCTTATGTGGAGGAAACCATGCGGCTGACTGTGCAAACTGCTCGGCTAGAGCTAACGAAATACAGGTACTCGAGGTAATTGACAGGCGACGATGTTCGCGGCGAGAAGCTATTGCAGTCGTCAAGGAAAGAGACTTTGGATGCGCTGGCGTCACTGCGAGGCAATCTACTTTACAGGAAGACAACTTGTCGAAGCTCATTGAATCGGCCGTAGAAAAAGCAATGACAAAGGCTATGCAACATATTGTCACAAGTGTTACCGACTGTCTTTCCCAAGTGTTTACTGCGCAGATGACACAGCTATTGCAAACAGCTGCAACTCCAATCACAAAATCAATTGTTGTGCTGCAGAACAGGTAGCCAGTGCAGTCCTGGTGCCGAGTACCACATCGGACCCAACATTTCTTGGATGCGATCCTTGTTCTTCGCGTCAGTCAGACTCGCAGGTCGACATGGAAACAGGTCATGATACCAGGCCGCAAAAACGAACTGGGTCTCCAGTAACTGCTTCTTGTCCATATACCAAAAACAAAAAGGGCAATCCAATTTCTCATTCTGGCATCCAAGAAAGTTCATTGCGACGGTAGTCGCTGAAGTAACTAAATCGGTTAGATCATCACCATAGCTTCTTTAAAAGTGCTACAGTGGAACTGTCGTTCCCTGTTTTCTGCTTCAACAGACTTATATTACTTAACAGCTCATCCTAATCCTGACGTCATAATCTTACAAGAAACCTGGCTTACTCCTGAGAAAAATTTTCATTTTAAAGATTTTCGATCTTTTCGTTTAGATCGCCTTACACAAGGAGATGGCTTAATGATTTTGTTGTCATCTAAATTCTGCCATAAGGCGAAAATAGGTTTCAAGTTAATGTCTTCGGAATGTGAAATTTTGGCAGTGCACCTAAGTATCGCAGGCTACCATACATTCTCAATTATAAATGCTTATTTCCCTACGGGCGTACACAGTACATATCAATTGGATAGTGCGCTTGGCAGCTGCAAAAATGAAGTCATTCTTACTGGTGACTTCAACTCGCATCACGTGTCTTGGGGTTACAAAACAGATTTAGGTGGGACACGTCTGTGGAACTGGATCATAGATAAAAACCTTTCATGCCTTAATAGCAGTGGACCTACATTTGTCCGCGGACAATCTCGTTCAGTGTTAGATTTGACGTTTTCTAGCACAAGTGTCACTGTGACATCTTGGACAACGATTGATTTCTGTACAAACAGTGATCATCTCCCGGTATACTTTGAAATTGCATGCCCTTTGACATCAGTTGAACGACCAGGCAGAATATTTGTTAATTGCAAAAAATTTAAAGACTGCTTGCGGTCCACCATTGCATCACTAAATAATAATAATGACGAAGACATTGGCTTGAATGTTTGCTCAGCATTACAGACGTCCCGACAAAAGTCCGAATTTGTAATTCAGACAGCTAAGCGTTCCTCATCTAGTCCCTGGTGGGACAGCGAATGCACACGAGTTTATCGAAGAAGGAAAGCTGCTTGGAAAAAAAACTTCTACATAATCAGAGCCCACAAAATTGGAAAGATTATCACTTTATTTCGGCAACCTTCAAACGATCTATTAAACAGGCAAAAGATGAGTACGATAAAAACCATTTTGATTACCTAATTCCAAAAACAAACGTGCTTTATTTAATTACCTTCGTTTTAGAAACAAACTCCCAATGAGCATTAATGTAAACTCAATCGTATATACCTCACAGGAAATGCAGGAGCCCTTAGAACTACTGGCTAAAGGACTGGAGAGTCGATTCGCAACGCGTCTTCAAACTTCTGCTTTTTCTCCTGCATTCTCAGGCTACAAGGAGATATCCTATTCGGAAGTAGCAAAGGTTATGTTACAGTTGCCAACTACAGCGCCTGGCCCGGACGGCATAACAAATGCAATGTTAAAGATTTTCTGTCAAGTTGCTCCACGTGAGCTTCTGAAGTTGCTAAACTACTCTGTTAGTAACGCATGGATTCCACAAGAATGGAAGATCGCCAAAATTATTCCGTTAATTAAAAAACCAGGGGCAGGGTATACTATCGACATCAGACCAATTGCGTTGACATCAAACATAGTGAAACTTATTGAAAGAGTGCTTATCGGATATATTATAGAGTTTATTGACGACAATCGATTGTTGAGTCCGTGTCAAATTGGATTTCGATCTGGCTATTCAATATGGCATGCGCATGTAGACCTTGAAAGTCGCATTAACATGGCCAGACAGAAAAAACAATACGCGGCTCTAGTTACCTTAGATATATGTAAAGCCTATGACAGCATTGCGTCATTGCGTCCAATTGCGTTGACATCAAACATAGTGAAACTTATTGAAAGAGTGCTTCTCGGACATATTATAGAGTTTATTGACGACAATCGATTGTTGAGTCCGTGTCAAATTGGATTTCGATCTGGCTATTCAATATGGCATGCGCATGTAGACCTTGAAAGTCGCATTAACATGGCCAGACAGAGAAAACAATACGCGGCTCTAGTTACCTTAGATATATGTAAAGCCTATGACAGCATTGAACGTAGAATTTTAACGAATCGGTTACAGAGCCATTGCTTTCCAGGCTATATAGTAGCATGGGTGCATGAATTTTTAAGAGACCGGGAGTTCTATTGTTTTCGAAGTGGCTATTCTTCCAGTAAATGTAAGTAAACAAGAGCTGTGCCTCAGGGATCGGTACTTTCACCAGTATTATTTGATATTTTACTGAGCAGAATCCCCGTTCACCCAGCTGTCAGTACATACGTTTATGCTGATGACATTGCCTTTTTTGGTATGGCTAGCGACATATACTCTCTTTATGAAATACTGCAGTCGTATCTAAGGGAACTGGAAGGCTGGCTGGATAGCTTACACTTAAACCTGAATGCTAATAAGTGTGCTATCCTTGTTTTTCCCGTTAAAGACCCAGTATACATATCGCTTAACTATCATCTCGAAGATATCCCACAAGTAGAATCACTAAAATACCTTGGAGTGATTTACAACAGAAATCTTAACTGGCGGCCGCATATTGAATATATTGCGACAAAAGCAGCTCGTTCAATGGGCATTTTGCGCAAGTTGAGCAACCGAAGAACTGGTATGCGAAGAAAATCCCTCTTGATGGTATACAATATGTATGTTCGTCCGGTGTTAGAATTTGGATGCGTTTTATTCTCAGGTGTTCCAACATACAAGCTTCGACCGCTAGTTTTGTTGGAACGAGAGGCGCTACGTCTGTGCTTAGGCCTCCCCTTGTTTTTCCCGTTAAAGACCCAGTATACATATCGCTTAACTATCATCTCGAAGATATCCCACAAGTAGAATCACTAAAATACCTTGGAGTGATTTACAACGGAAATCTTAACTGGCGGCCGCATATTGAATACATTGCGACAAAAGCAGCTCGTTCAATGGGCATTTTGCGCAAGTTGAGCAACCGAAGAACTGGTATGCGAAGAAAATCCCTCTTGATGGTATACAATATGTATGTTCGTCCGGTGTTAGAATTTGGATGCGTTTTATTCTCAGGTGTTCCAGCATACAAGCTTCGACCGCTAGTTTTGTTGGAACGAGAGGCGCTACGTCTGTGCTTAGGCCTCCCCTTGTTTTTCCCGTTAAAGACCCAGTATACATATCGCTTAACTATCATCTCGAAGATATCCCACAAGTAGAATCACTAAAATACCTTGGAGTGATTTACAACGGAAATCTTAACTGGCGGCCGCATATTGAATACATTGCGACAAAAGCAGCTCGTTCAATGGGCATTTTGCGCAAGTTGAGCAACCGAAGAACTGGTATGCGAAGAAAATCCCTCTTGATGGTATACAATATGTATGTTCGTCCGGTGTTAGAATTTGGATGCGTTTTATTCTCAGATGTTCCAGCATACAGGCTTCGGCCGCTAGTTTTGTTGGAACGAGAGGCGCTACGTCTGTGCTTAGGCCTCCCAAAATACGTTTCGAATGCCGTATTATACCTGGAGGCAAGAATCCCACCCATAATATGCCGATTTCGCCTTCTGACAGTTCAGACTTTCCTAAGGCTATATGAATCCCCATTAAACCGCCTTCAAATTATTTTCCTCTCTGATCCAGAATTATTTTTTCCTATTCATTGGCCCAGGTTTCATAGACCACATATTATATTTGTGCAAACATTACTTGAACCACTAAATGTGCAAATTCGCGAGGTGCTTCATGATAATACGCATTCAATTTACCCAGAGATCAGGTTCGATGACATTTTCCCAAACCACGCGAAACTACTCCCTTACGGCATCTTAAACGCCATGTTACAAGACCACCTGAGCAGCCTAGAAACAAACGTTATCATTGCAACAGATGCCTAAGAGTGCGAGGAAAAAGCTGGCATTCGAATGTTTTGTCCTGCGCTCGACTGGTCTTTTTCTTTAAGGTTGCCTGATTTTGTGCCAATTTTTCTGGCCGAGTTGTTAACAGTAATGCTAGCTTTACGTAAATTAGACCCAATTATTACAACGGCTGCCATTCTGACTGACTCCCTTTCAGTATGCTCATGTCTTACCGCTACTAATGAGTCACCCATGCTAAAACTATTCCGCTTACTAGTTCCTGCTCATGTGCGATCTGTTCATTTGATTTCGGTGCCAGGGCATAAAGGTTTGTTTTTTAATGAAACTGCTGATTCACTGGCAAATGCATCACTATCCGGCCCTGTTCTTCCTATTCTATCAGTGACAGCACAGATCACGGCGACAAGATTTCGCATGCGATCAATAAGATTAGCCTTATCAAACCCACGTTTGACTGCTTCTCCAGAGTATAAGCACCTGGCATTTCCCTGCCATAGCGAATCCTGTGTCACAAAGATGCTTGAGGTCTGCCTCCCCAAATTACGCTGCCGCATACCCTCGCTGAATTTCTACTTACACAGGTCGGGTTTGGTTCCCTCCCCCCTCTGTTCTTTTTGTAATGAGGAAGAGACGATACACCACTTTCTTCTATCTCGTCGCCACTTTACTGCGCTTAGAAAAAGATGGTTGGAAATACCTTTTCGAAGAATTGGCCTGGACTTGACAGAACCTGCAATTCTTTCGTTCGGAGCGTCCACTTTGGGATTCAGCCACACGGATGCATGCTTCGCTGTCCGAACATTCCTTATGGAATCTAAACGAATGCCCTGCTAAATTCCTTTATTTTTGTTTTTACTTTTAAGTTAATTATTACCCATTCAATAGTACCTTCCTGATGTTATTTAACAGGCAATTCTGCGCTATTCAATGTTATTTCAATAACTATTAGGAAATTTATGCTCCATAATAATTTCGAATAATCCACCCATCTCTTGGCCAATCCCCCGTCGTGGGTAGGAGCCACACGCATCACAGGCCACAACAACAACAACCAGCTAGGTATGGCAGGCATAAACCAATCAAAATAAATGAATAGGGGAGGCTAATGCCATCCCTAAGAAAATTTGTAGAAAAGCCAATTAGTAAAAGAAAAAAAACGGAGGGAAGCCTGTAGAAGTTGAGAAGAGATATTGAGGATGCAGAAGAAGAGAAGTAACTAAGCGCAGACTGAAAATTATGCTCCTAACGAGAAACCAACAACCCCCCCCCCCCCCAACTACCCACCCACCGCTCCGGCTGCCATCCGCAGCACGGGCGAGTTTTATTGAGTACAGCAAAGGAGCATGCGCAAGCCTGCCCAACGGTAGGCCGGTACGGCAGATCAGTGATGCTGCAGGTCGGACCGGTCACTGTCCAGGGAAGGCCGGAGGCAAGCAGGTGAGCAGCAGGACCCGGCAAGAAGGTCACACGATCGGGCGGGAGGAGGAGGTGGCGTTAATGAAGCCAACGGCTTGAGCTGCTACCCAGTCCAGGTACGTCCAAGGAGTGCGTGTTGAGACGGGAGGGCATGTGATGGTGACGGCGATGACGTCTGGAGGTCGGTGGTGAATGCAGCAGGACGGGAGCAGCAGGCGCCTAGAAGTGCAATGACTGAAGCCAGGGGCACGAGTAGGCTGAGGATTGAAGGTGGTGGCAGCAGAGCAGGAATCTCCCAGACATCCAGGAATGAAGGCCAGGCACGAGGAGCCGATGCCAATGCCTGCACATGTGGCTAACAAGAGAGTGAGAAAGGCCGGAGTGCACACAAAGAGCCAGAGAGGATCAGGTAGGAAGGGAAAAGGCGGAGCCACGAAGGACAGAAAGAAAGAAGCTAGCAAAATGAATGATGAGGCATGTAACTAGAGCCAGCTGACAAGGAGAAGCCCCACCAATTGTCGGCTGAAACAGTGCATTTGACAGAAGCAAACATGCAAAAGCAACATGGGTGAAAAGAATGAAGATAGTGAAGAAATGATATGGTCGAATTATGAGCCGTCAGGAGTACGAGAAGGAGGAGGAGAGGAAGGGGAAACAGAAAGGACGGCCAGGCGCGCGAGACGCAGAAGTAAAGCTCGTGAGCGGCGAGACCGCAAAAGACCCGCGTAATTGGCTGGAGTTAACGACTGCACGTGAGCGTCGTCACACAATGCCCGAACGACGTGCACAGTGTTCGGGCAGGTGGTAAAGTAGTCTGAGACGTCCGCGCACACAGCGCCACACGTACACACGTTGGACGTGTGGAGGTTGAATCTGTAAAGATAGGAAACAAAATGACCATGGCCGGTAAACAAGTGGCCAAGACGTTTATTAGGTGGAAACCAGCCTGGGATATCGTCGACACGCGGAACCCAGGGGTATAGGTGAGTGGAAGAACCCTCGCGCTGCCAGTAGCCACTCCATTGTAACCACGCGATGCGTCGAAAACGTGCGCGCACCGTCTTGACTGACGCCGCCGCAACGCGGAGGAGTCCCGTGCGAGCCGCAGACATTGCAGCAGTGTCTGCCAACTCGTTGCCCACGACGCCCCGGTGTCCAGGGACGTGGTGCAGGTAAATCCGCCGGCCCTGACGAGCGAGCAAGGTGAGGGTCCGCTTAAATGCCCATATCCAGTAGTCAGTGTCTCGAAGATGCGACAGGGTGGACAATAAGGAAAGGCAGTCAGTGTAGAGATGGACTGGAGCGCTGGTCGGTAACGAGACTATGTACGCGAGCGCCTCGGCGAAGGCGACAGCCTCGACGCTGCACGCACATGTTGCGTTGATGACCCGGAATTTACGGACGGCTGACAAGCAACCGGTCGGGTTAAATGCAACAAATGCCGCCCCCGCCGAAGTACTCGCGTACGCGCCATCAGTATAGACGTGGAAAGCGGAGCGGGTGGCGATGCGAGCAGCTCCTGCGGGGGAGAGCCGCGTGAACATAAACCGGCAGGTTTCGCCTGGGTGGTGGGTCCAACGAGTAAATGAAGATGCAACCTCGGTAGGGTGAAACGTGTCGCACCCAAAGTGCGTGACCTGGCGGAGCGTCAATAAAGAGAACTCCGCATTGAGGCGTTCCAGGTCAATCGTAAGAGGCGGACAGCGGGCTAATATCTGGAGGGCGGAAGTCTGGGTGGTATGGTAGGCGCCGGTTAATGCGATGAACAACGATCGTTGCACCGACAGGACACGCGTCTGCAGATGCGTTGTCGGGAAAGGCGGCCACCATACAGGGGACGCGTATGCAATCGCAGGCAGCAGAACCTGTCTATATAAACGATGCAAAAGAATTGGGCGCAGCATAAAATGCATGCGGACGAAAGTTAGTAATCGAGTAACCAATATCTCGGCTTTTGTCTTAAGAAAATCAACATGGGCGTGAAAGTTGAGTTTGTTATCGAAGACCACGCCGAGGAGTTTAATGTGGTCCTGATGTTTTAGAAAAGCGCCATCCAATCGGATAGACGGACGGCGCTTAGATGTACCAATGTGCCCGTTGTTGAAGAAGACAAAGAAGGATTTTGACTCGCTAATTTTATAACAAATAACAAATAAATAACAAATGCCTTTATTTCCATAAACGTACAATTTATGGGGGATTTAAGGAAAAAGTTGCTCGCAGCAACTTGACGGGCGTTAAACCCGGTTTGAGGGCAGCAGCAGAAGGCACAGGCACTTTTTTGAGCCGACAAAACAATACATAAGCGAAAAAAAAACATAGACAATGACAACTTGGCTTAGACAGTATGCCAGCAAACAGAAGTGCAATGGAGAAAAGAAAAAAAAAGAAAAACGTTACAAATCATAAAAACTACGCGAAACCACAGTGTACAGTATTGTACAAAAGAACCAGCAATAGAACAAGGTAATCATTTCAGGAAAGAGTAAGACATGATTTGACAGAGGCTAATATCAAATTGAGATATGTGACGACAGTCTACTTCAGAAAATAGTCACAAACAACCCATTAAATCGTCTTCAAAATGTCACTGAAACGCTCAAATAAATGCGATACAGGACAGGAGGTGACATCTATGTTATTACATTTAAGCGTGTTTGATAGGCGTGGTAAGCGGTGGTACAACATTTGAAGAGAATAGTTAGTGCGAGGGTGCGGCACATATTAGTGTTCAGGTGACCGTGTACTGTATTCTGTTCTGTTTCTAGTTAGCTGTGCTAACGATGTGATGTATGGCTGACTTAATTGTTTTGCTTCTTTACGATAGGCTAGTAACAGCCTCAACTGCGACAGAGAATGTAGTGTGAGTAAATTCAACTGTTTGAATAGAGTTGCAGTGTGAGCGTCTACTGGAGCACAACAGATACTACGTATTGCCTTTTTTTGAAGCAAGAATAACCGGTTTATGTTTGTAGCAGACGTTGTACTCCACACGAGGCAGCAGTAGTGTACGTGACTCAGGAAGAGAGCGTTGTACAAAAGAAGTTTGACCTTGCGTGGCAGCGGTCTTAAGCTGAAGAGCGCCCCAGCTACTTGCGCAAGTTTGCCTCCAAGGAAGTCGATGCGATTAGTCCATAACATATGGCTGTCAAAAAAGACACCTAACGTCTTCGCAGACTGAACAAGCTCAATTCTTGAAGAACCTATTATAATGTCGATCTCTAAGCTCACACCTTTATTTTTTGGTTGAAATAAAATAGCTTTTGTTTTGTCAGTGTTAATTCTTAAGCCATTATCCTGTGACCATCTGTGTACTTTTTTAAGAACAGAGTTTGCAGTTGAAACCAGCCTTTCAACGTTGTTCGACGAAAAAAGCAGCGTAGTGTCATCTGCATAAATAATGTATTTAGGTTCACTATCGACAAGAACAAGGTCATTGACGTATATGTTGAAAAGCAGGGGGCCCAATATGCTTCCTTGGGGAACACCAACTGTTACTTCCTTGAACTGGGAGCAGATGCCATTAATTTCAACGAGTTGATTCCGCTGATTTAAATAAGATTTCACTATATCCAAAGCAATACCACGAATACCATAGTACTCTAGCTTCTTTAACAAAAGTTCGTGGTTAATAGAGTCAAACGCTTTACTGAAGTCGATAAGAACCCCGAGCGTGAGCAGCTTGTTTTCGAAGTTTTGCAATATTTGTTCCTTTTGTGTTAGTAACGCGAGCTGGGTTGACCGTCTCTTTCGAAAAGCATATTGACAGTCAGTGAACAGGTTATGTTTTTCAAGGAAATCTGAAATACGCCGAAATAATATTTTTTCAAGTCCTTTTGAAAATACTGGAAGTATGGAAATGGGTCTGTAATTAGGTATCACAGTTTTATTGCCTTTTTTAAACAGAGCAAGTACTTTAGCTGTCTGCATTTTGGCAGGAAATACCCCAGATGTCAGGCAGAGGTTGTAAATGTATGTTAAAACAGGCGATATAATGTTCAAGACGTGCTTTACAGGTGTAATCTGTATGCCGTCAATGTCACACGACGTGGTATTACGCAACTCAGAAAATAAATGGACTAGCTCAGACTCAGTAGTAGGATATAAGAATATACTATCGGGGCACCTGACCTGAACATAGCGGGTGGCATTTCTGTGCACACATGAACCAGCTGCATTAACAAACAAATTATTAAAGTAATCGGGAAGCATTTCATCCGGGATGATAATGCCGTTTTTAAAAATCTCAATATTTGCAGGCGACGACGGCGCTCGGTTTAACAGAACATTTAGTTTTTTCCAAGTTTTGCGACTATCATTTTGACAAGACATGAAGTATTCATATTCATAAGAGGCCTTGGCTTTCCGAAGCTCATTTGTTAGCTCATTGCGGTAGCGTTTAAATATGTGTAGATCGGTTATATTACGAGACTTAACAAACTGGTTATAGAGCATGTTTTTAAACTTTATTTTGCGAAAGAGGTCATCCGTGATCCACGGTTTGCGAATGTGCGATGATCGCTTGCGTCTAGTTCGCAGAGGAAAGTTTTCCTGGTAACACGTGATGAAAATACGTAGAAATTCCTCATATGCTGATTGTGCACATTGTGTGGCATATACATCGCTCCAGTCAAGTAAGTGAATCTGTCTGCGAAACGTTTCGAGACGGTTTGGTGTAATCACTTGGCTGGGGAAAAGACGCTGTCTGTTTTTTTCAGTGCATCGTTTGAAACAGAAAAAAACGGGCATATGGTCGCTCAGGTTACATGAAAGAACGCCGGCTTTTATGATAGCCGTTGAAACATTGGTGATAAACAAATCCAGGCAAGTTGACGCGGCATAGGTTACTCGTGTTGGAACAGAGATAACGCTTGAGCAACCATGCGACTCAAGCAGGATATGAAATTCCCGAGTTAAGCACGTGTCAGCTAGGAGATCAATGTTAAAGTCACCACCCCAGATTACGTCATACTTATACGTACATACATATGCAAAGAAATTTTCGAGAAAACTAAATAAACGTGGAATATTGCCTCCAGGTGGACGATAAAACACCGAGTAAACGCTTCTGCCGCTGACAAAGGATAGAACTTCGTAGTCATCTGTGACACATGAGAATCTTTCGATGTAGTCGACATTAATATTGTCACGAACAAGCAAGCTAACACCGCCACCTCGAGAGGTAGTCCTAAATTGGTTGAAACACTGATAGCCCGGTAGATGCCAAACAAGAGAACTGTGGTTGTACCATGTCTCAGATAACATAACGAAATGGAATTTAAAATTAAGACTGGCAAATAACACATCTAGCTCATTATGTTTGTTTCGAGCAGACTGGCAGTTTTACCGAGCCCAATCGCAAATCAAGGTTAATACCGATTCTGCTAAATCCTGCAATTGCAACCGCGACGAGCCGGAGAGCAACACAACGGTGTCATCAGCGTAAGCCTGTATATGGGCGCCCTCGGGTAGCGGGAGACTGAGCAAAGAGTGAATTACCAGATTCCAGAGCAGGGGGTTAATAGGCGAACCCTGGGGACTGCCGATGGAAGGGCGAGCCGAGATGTCCCCATTCTTACATCGGAGGACGACCGTCCGATCTGTGAGAAAGGACTGGAGGAGGCGATATGGGTTTGTCGGGCAACGGTGCTTGCGGAGAAAAAACAGCACGGCATCGTGCCAGACGCTGTCAAAGGCGCCCGTAAAATCCAATGAAACCAATACTGCAGGCGTCTTGTTGGCCTTAAGGACACCAAGCCGCTGCTTTAGGGCGTATAGGGCTAAAGGTGCACTCCGGCCATGGGTGAAACCGAATTGGTTTGCGTGGAAGAGTTGACGGGAGTGTAGAAAATAATAGAGCCGAGAATTAAGAAGCCGTTCAAGAATTTTGCCGAATAATGAATTCATAACGAGCGGGCGATAGGAAGACGGGGCGGACGGGAAGGCTTAAGAATAAAAATGATTCGACCTAATTACCAGTGGGAGGGAAAGTGCCCCAGTCGGAGAGCGGCGTTGAAGAGGTGGAAAAAGAAGGAAGGGTGGGTCCTGAAAAGATTGTGTACAAACATGCCCGTTAGCCCATCTAGCCCTGGTGCCGCGCGCAGATTGCCCAGAAGGAGGGAGTGCTCGATTTCCGGGAGCGTGGAGGGATGATCGTCGGGCACTTCAGGATAGGGAGATCCCGCGATCTCGCGAATGCGGCTGTGGAAGGCGTTGTCCGCTGCAGGATCATCAACCGCAACATGCGTACGCAATAAAAGAGCAGCTAACGCCTGGATGGAGGTGGTAAGGGAGCCGTCCGAGGTCTCAAGCGGGGGAATGGAAGGTATAGGGCGGAGCTTCTGAAACGCCGACTGAAAAGGCCGGCCGCAGAGGGTGCGCGACGTGATGTGCGAGCACAGGGCGCGATCGGCGGCAGCCTTTGCGCAGCGAAGGCTGCGCTCATACGCTCCGAACGCCTGCGCGTACTGTGATCGAAACACCTCGCGCAAGGCGGGGTCACGTACGCGCTGAAATCGCCCGCGCATCGCGCGCACCCGCGACCGTTCCGTAGTCAGCTGAGGCGTCCACCACGGCTTGGCACCCCTTACTATGTGGCCGTGCCCTGCGCGCGTACCGCTGGCATGAGGTGGTATAAGTATGATAAAAACGCTGAATCGCGGCGTCGAGCGCCCAAGCCGACGAAAAGCGGCAGTGACATATGTGTTTAAACCAGGGATCGCGGCCAAGGAGCTCCAAGATCTGCGCCCGAGCGTAGTTAGTGAGGCGTTTCTAGGGCGCACTCGCGGCAGCGCCCAAGGAGAACTCAATATAGCGGTGATCGGATAATGTGTCCGCGTCCAAGACGGACCAACTGTACCCACCGCCCACAATTGAGACAGACGCGAAGGTCACGTCTATCCACGAATGGGCATAGGGCGTCTCAAAAGTCGGAAGGGAGTCGGGGAGATTAAGGATGTGCAGGTTGTTAGCGCACGCAAATTGAACAAGTTGCGCGCCGCGCTCATCCCCGGAGACGGGTCCCCATAACACGTGCTTCGCGTTGAAATCGCCGCCCAATACAAAACTGTTGGAAGGATGCTGCGCGAACACTTGATTTAGTTCGTCGAGTACGGGCCCAAGGGGACGATGTGGCGGCGCATATACAGCGACGATCACAAGAGAAACGCCCGCACCTTCACAGTGTACCGCTACAACCAGCTGCGATACATAAATTGGGAAGAATTGTAGGTACGGAGCCTGTGCCAGCAGGACCACACGGGGATGGTCGCTGGCGTGAAAAGTTTGGAGTGCGTGGGGCACATTAGGCACGCTGTTGCCGCGAGTGTACGGGTCTGAAATCAAGGCAAGCGTAATGTCATGCTCTAGCATGCGATGAATTAAGAGCTTTGTGGCATCGCAGCTGCTGGCAAGGTTTGCTTGAATGAATTTGAACGGTTGCATGTCAGCCATGTCTAAGATAGGAATGGCGGAGCAGGAGCCGGAGGCCATCCAGACGGAACGAAGGTCTGGAAAGCAGTTCGCCCAAGCCACAATGCATATGTGCAACCAAAGACCAGTGCACGTCGAAGACGGTAGGACATAGTAGCGCAAGGTCACCGTGCAGAGTCGGACGCCAAACATGCCAGAGGGCCTCCCCCTCTCCCTCAGACACCCGCGCGAACGCAAACCCGGCAAACAGGAGAAAAGAAAATAGAGATAGGGTCCACAGGAAAGGGACAGTGAACAAGGAGAATGAATAGGAAAAGAAAAAAAACAAAGAAAGTAGTGGGAAGCCGCACGGCGATCCCCCGTCAGGCCGCCACACCGAAGGCCGCGCGCTCCAAGAGGGCGCACAGCACCAAGCGCCGTCAGCGAACGCGAGCGACAGGAGACCGGCAAGTAGCGATGCAAGGATGGAAATAACGAGGTTAGCCATAGTCGGTACGGGCTCGCAAGCGGGCTATGCTGTCCTGGAGGAGCGGGCAGGTCTGAGAGCCCGCAGGGTGCTCGCTCGGTCGTCCCGCGCGCCTACACTCGCTGCAGCAGACGGCCGCATCCCCCAGGCGAACGGTGCACCGCTCGCCGAGGTGCGGCCCCGCACAGCGAGTGCATACCGCGCGATCAGGCTGTGAACGTAGGGGACACGCGCGCCGGGGGTGACCATAGGTGGAGCAAAATGTTCACGTAGGCACGTGGAGGTCTTCCACCACGGTCGCGGAAGTCCACCCCACAGCGACACGCCCGCGGCTCATGAGTGTCCGAAACGTCGGAGGATCGACTGCAATAACGTGGGGGAAATTTCCCGAACGCTCTCGGAACGATACGCGGACCTCACATGACGAAGGGTCAAGCTTAAGGTCGGTGTTGCGCAGGTTCATCTGATCAAGAAGCGCGTGAGCCGGAATGTCAGGGTCGACGCCCGTAAGTTTGACCTGCGGTTTGCGACGATTTATCAGACGAACAGACATAGCTATATTGGTTGTGGTGTTACTTTCGATAGCCTGTTGTAGACGTTGCATGGTGTCAAGGTCGTCTGATAAAACCGTAACACCGCGAGGCGTTCGACGGAACGTCAAATCAACTAAGTTCGCCTGGATAGGGTCAATGTTGCTCTTAAGGAAACGGAACACGTCCTGCGCGGCAGTGGGCGATGGAGCCAGCGGGGTTAGAAACATTATGTGAGCATGCTCACGTTTGGGTGTCGGAGCCTGCGAAGAAGCCAGTGCAGAAGCGACCGGCGGAGCAGACGCCAGCCCCACCTGGACGAGGCCTGATGTACCGGCAGCCGGCGCCAAAGGACTAGCCGGCACACCGGCCCGAGCAACCGCCGCATAGGTCAACCCCGGAGGCACCAGGGAGGCAGCCTCCGGGCGCAACACGGGGACGGCATCACGCACACGTCCCAGCTGGTCGCTGAGTTCATCAGCGCGGCCACACTGCCGCGCCGCCACCGCGCGCATATCAGCACACTCCCGCATCAGCTGCCGCAGTAGGCCCAGGATTTGCGACCTGTGGCAGTTGGTCACCTTGCAAGTACTGTCGAACAGGACGTCGGCAATTTCCTGCTGAAAGCCCACCGCGCGGTGGTAGGTAGCAGTGAGCGCCGCATCGACGGAGCTATACGCTCCGAACCAGGCGCCGGCGCGCCGTGCGACCCATCAGATCCAGCAGCCAGACCGCGCCCCACTGCCACAGGAGCACCTGCTTCCTGCGAGCCGATACGGATATCTGCGATTAAACGATCGCCATCGACGTCAAAGACAGAACCATCCGATCGCGTCGAGTCGCCGGTGGACGATGCATCTCTGCCACTGTCAAGCGGTGAGCCCGCTGCAGGCACCCTCGCATCAGCCATACCCTGCTAGTGGGTATGAGCCAGGAACCGAAGGGCCCGATCCGCCAACCGCTACGAAGGGCGAAAAAAGCTAATTAAAGGCCTCCTTCGCCCTGAAGGCGCGTCCAGAGGAGGCACGAGGCCCTTAAGCAGTGCCTGAATAGCGAAAACGGCAAAAAGGAGCGAAGGAACCGACCTTTGAGCAGGATTTCCGAGGAGCGATGCAGCCAACGGACCAGCAGTGTCACGAGCCGGCTCGTGACCTGCCGGTTTATGTTCACGCGGCTCTCCCCCGCAGGAGCTGCTCGCATCGCCACCCGCTCCGCTTTCCACGTCTATACCGATGGCGCGTACGCGAGGACTTCGGCGGGGGCGGCATTTGTTGCATTTAACCCGACCGGTCGCTTGTCAGCCGACAAGCGTAGAACAAGCCGACAAGCGATCGGCACAGCAAACTTTTAAAAGCAGGCAGCCCTGATCCCTCTTTTATTTTTTCACGTTTTATGTCTTCCTTTCGTTCGACGCGCTTTTAAAAGCGGGTCGTGCACGCCGTGCCCTCCCCGGCACAAGGACCGCCGCTCGTTGTCTCGGCAGAGCCGGCAGGGGCAAAAGCCCCGCCCTACTCGGCCAGGGGCCGGCTCGTCCAGAGGACAGTGCACGACCGGTCCCCCGGCAGGCGGCCGCTCGCACGCGCACGACTAAAGACGAATAGCGAAAGGGCGACCTGTCGCGAAAGTCGCACAGGCGGCCGCGAGCCGCCTCGTACGACGCACGGTGTTCCGCCCCGGCGCGCGGCGCGGCCTACCATGCGTCCGGCGCCGTCCCGACCCCGCCTTGGTCGGGCATGCGATCGCTAATTACACCGACCATCTCCCGGAGCAGCGAGCACGCCGTCCGGTCTCTGAGGAGGCGCGGGTAATCTCGCGGCGCGAGAGCGCGCCCGGACGCCTGAAGCCTCTCCACAATAGAGGCCGTTAACGCGCAGCTCGCGAAAAAATGCTGCGCGTCCGGGCAGGGCGCCCCGCAGGGGCAGCGCATGTCCTGCGATATGCGGAAGCGGTGAAAATAGTATGGGAATCTGCCGTGGGCGGTAATCAGACAAGCCAACCGCCGAGGCGGCGGGCAGCCCCGCGGTATGTGCGTTATATCCGGCACCCACTTGTACAACTCGGTGTCGGAGTGCTCCCCGCGCCACTCCACGGCCCAGCGCGCTCGCACTGCGGCCGAAAACGCAGCCCTCACGACCCGGAAGGACCGGTGCGACCTTCGGTGCACCCCCGAGACCGCCGCAGAGCCCGCGCCATGTCCGCAAGCTCGTTTCCAAAGATGCCCCGGTGGGCGGGCACGTGGAATAATGACAAGGCGCCCCGTCTTCGTAGACGGTACAGCGCGCTCTTAATGCTCGCGATTCGCGCGTCCCTGGTGATTACGTGGCACAGCGCGGCGAGCAGCGACAAGTTGTCCACGTAAATATGCGCCGAAGGCTCCCACGCGTGTATCAAGGTAATTCAAAGCCTCGGTCAGCGCTACCACCTCGGCGCAATAGGCGCTCGAGCCGAACGTGAGGCGATATTAGCGCACGGCGACGATCAAGCCCCGCGGCTTCAAGACCACCAGCGCCGCGCCCGCTGACCCCGACGTGTGGGAGCCGTCGGTATACACGTGCGTGCCTGGTACGGACGACCACGCCCGAGCCGCCGTGACGTCAAGCCGCGCGAAGGGGAACCCTCGCGCCTCCGATGGGTGGGCACCCCAGGAATTATGCGGATACAACGTCTCGTCCGACGCGAAGGTGTGCGCGCCGAACGTGACCGTTCGTCGCATGCGGAACAGGTCAAACTCCGCATTGAGTCTATCGAGCTCCAGCCCGATGGGCGGCTGGTTCGCGAGCACCTGCAGCGCGGCAGTCCGTGTCGTACGATACGCGCCCGTGATCGCCAGCAGCATGGTGCGTTGTACCGTGATCATGCGGGCCTTGAGCCTACAGTCAGGTGACGGCGACCACCATATGAGGGACGCGTATGCCACCGCCGGCAGGAGTACCTGTCGGTACAGGCGGCACCGCATGGTGGAGTCTACGGTCATGTGCATTCTCATGAACGTCAGAGACTTGATGGCAAGCGTCTCTGCCTTCCGCTGCAGGTGCTCGGCGTGCTCGAAGACAGACAGGCGCCTGTCAACCACCACTCCCAGGAGCCTGACAGACGAGCGAAACGGAAGCCCCCTCGCACTGCCCTTCAGCCGGATGGTCGGGTGGCTCTTCTCCATGCCCCCCTTTCCGAAGGAGAAGAGGACGCAGAAGGTCTTATCGTTGTTGAGGGCGAGTTTACATTCGGCCGTCCACGCCTCGATGCGACGCATCGCCTCCGCCGCGACCTCCATAACACGCGCCCTGTTCTTACCCGGCACGAGTACAATCGTGTCGTCGGCGTACGCCTGCACCCGCACCCCGGCCGGCATCGGCAACCGAAGAAGCCCGTTCACAACCACGTCCCACAGGAGCGGGGAGATGGGCGACCCCTGCGGACTGCCGATCGACGTCTCCGCCGAGACCGAACCGGCGTGCGACGCGTACTCGACGCTGCGGCCCTCGAGAAAAGAACCGAGCAGGCCGACCAAGTTGGCCTGGCAGCCGCGGTCCCTAAAATATTTAATGACGAGAGGGTGCCATACACTGACAAACGCGCCCCGGAAGTCAAGTGATATGAGCACCACGGGCGTGCATTCGGCTTTGTGGCGCTTGATGAAATCGCACAGTGCGTGCAGCGCCATCACCGCGCACCTGCCGTGGGTAAACCGTACTGGTGGGGATGCGTGTGACCGCGCGAGGAGGCGAAATAATACAGCCGGCCCTGCAACAGCCTCTCGTGCACCTTCCCTAGGATGGAGGTCGTGCAGATCGGCCGGTACGAGCTCGGCGATTCCACCGGCTTGCCGGGCTTTTGGATAAAGACCAACCTGCCCTTCCTCCAAGTCCTGAGGAAGTACCCCAACCGCAGTGCCGCGTTCATCAGCATACACGCGAATCGGGGGTGTGCGGCAAATAATTCACTGACTACCTCGGTCGTGAGGCCGTCCGGACCAGGAGCGGGGCCGCGCGGCATTCTACTTAGCACCGCCTGAATTTCGCCCAGCGAAAACGGCCTCTCCCTCTCCGCCGTGGCGTACGGCCGGCCAACCGCCGCGCGGATCTCGGCGTGCGCGGGCGCGTCCGTCTCGGGCCTGTCGCGCGCGAGAAGATGTTCCAGCAACAGCGACGCCGACTCGAGGACGCTCGCCGTCCGGCCGCCACCCTGCCTCGTCAGCGGAGGCAGCATGACATGCGACCGGGCGGCCCCGAAAGCCAAACGGAAGGGGGCTTGAAAAAGCAACCGCCGGCTGCACTGGTTGCAGACCTCCCTGTCTGCCTCCTCCTTAACGCGCGCCACGTCGCGGCGGTATTCCGCCAGCGCCCGGCTGTACTCGCTGCGCAAGAGGGCCCGCAGCTGATCGCAGCGACACCGCTGAAAACGGCGCCGCATCGCGTTAACCGCCCTGCGTCGGCCGTCCAGCTCGGGCGTCCACCACGACTTACCGCCCGCCCCCCTCCTCTCGCGCGCCGGCCCGAGTTGCTTGTCGCGCTCGCGATCGATAACAGTGTAAAACTTCGCGAGGACCGCGTCCAGGGCGGCCGACGAGGCGATGTCCGCGCCTCCCGCGCTCGCGAACCATCGCTAGTTGCGGACAGCCTCCAACCACTTAAGGCCAAGATATAGTCCGGCGTTCTCGGCGCGCCAGGCCGCGGCAGGCGAAGTCGGATACGCTGCGCTAGCGACGCCAGGGGTGCAAGAAATTTGCTTCCTCTAGAGTTCGGCGTGCGCGCGCAGCTCGAGGCTGGCGCCATCTGTGCGTCCGGGAGCGCAACTTCGCCACGGCGAACAGCTGTTTACATGGCGCATACGCGTCGTTCGGGTAGCGCGCTGTTTGTGCGCTAAAATGAAAACTTTTGCGGGATGGCGTTAACTTGTCCTGACAGCCAGAAAAAAAACCCATAAGGTTTTACGTGCGAAAACCACTTTCTTTCTCACCTGGGCTTCTTTAACGTGTACCTAAATCTAAGCACACGGGTGTTTTTCGCATTTCGCCCCCATCGAAATGTGGCCGCCGTGCCTGACAGCCAGAACATTCCCCTCATATTGCTAGTACTTCGGCTACGTCGAAAACGGAAGCGGACCATGTATGTACATGCGAAAGCTATTCGACAAGCGCCCTCAACTCGGCGACTACCACCAGCTAGTACAGGAGCTGCGAAATGCAGCTTACCTGTGGCGAGACCACACTGCTTTCGTATAGCTTCCCACGCGTTGTTCTTGCGCTCTGTGTCGCGGTGGTCCATGCGTTTCACATCGTATACACATCATCATCATCATCATCATCAGCCTGGTTACGCCCACTGCAGGGCAAAGGCCTCTCCCATATTTCTCCAACGACCACGGTCATGTACTAATTGTGGCCACGCCGTCCCTGCAAACTTCTTAATCTCATCCGCCCACCTAACTTTCTGCCGCCCCCTGCTACGCTTCCCTTCCCTTGGAATCCAGTCCGTAACCCTTAATGACCATCGGTTATCTTCCCTCCTCATTACATGTCCTGCCCATGCCCATTTCTTTTTCTTGATTTCAACTAAGATGTCATTAACTCGCGTTTGTTCCCTTACCCAATCTGCTCTTTTCTTATCCCTTAACGTTACACCTATCATTCTTCTTTCCATAGCTCGTTGCGTCGTCCTCAATTTGAGTAGAACTCTTTTCGTAAGCCTCCAGGTTTCTGCCCCGTAGGTGAGTACTGGTAAGACACAGCTGTTATATACTTTTCTCTTGAGGGATAATGGCAACCTGCTGTTCATGATCTGAGAATGCCTGCCAAACGCACCCCAGCCCATTCTTATTCTCCTAATTATTTCCGTCTCATGATCCGGATCCGCCGTAACTACCTGCCCCAAGTAGGTGTATTCCCTTACGACTTCCAGTGCCTCGCTGCCCATTGTAAATTGCTGTTGTTTTCCGAGACTGTTAAACATTACTTTAGTTTTCTGGAGATTAATTTTTAGACCCACTCTTCTGCTTTGCCTCTCCAGGTCAGTGAGCATGCATCGCAATTGGTCCCCTGAGTTACTAAGCAAGGCAATATCATCAGCGAATCGCAAGTTACTAAGGTACTCTCCATTAACTTTTATCCCCAATTCTTCCCAATCCAGGTCTCTGAATACCTCCTGTAAACATGCTGTGAATAGCATTGGAGAGATCGTATCTCCCTGCCTGACGCCTTTCTTTATTGGGATTTTGTTGCTTGCTTTATGGAGGACTATGGTGGCTGTGGAGCCGCTATAGATATCTTTCAGTATTTTTACATACGGCTCGTCTACACCCTGATTCCGTAATGCCTCCATGACTGCTGAGGTTTCGACAGAATCAAACGCTTTCTCGTAATCAATGAAAGCTATATATAAGGGTTGGTTATATTCCGCACATTTCTCTATTACCTGATTGATAGTGTGAATATGATCTATTGTTGAGTAGCCTTTACGGAATCCTGCCTGGTCCTTTGCTTGACAGAAGTCTAAGGTGTTCCTGATTCTATTTGCGATTACCTTAGTAAATAGTTTGTAGGCAACGGACAGTAAGCTGATCGGTCTATAATTTTTCAAGTCTTTGGCGTCTCCTTTCTTATGAATTAGGATTATGTTAGCGTTTTTCCAAGATTCCGGTACGCTCGAGGTCATGAGGCATTGCGTATACAGGGTGGCCAGTTTCTCTAGAACAATCTGTCCACCGTCCTTCAACAAATCTGCTGTTACCTGATCCTCCCCAGCCGCCTTCCCCCTTTGCATATCTCCCAAGGCTTTCTTTACTTCTTCCGGCGTTACCTTTGGGACTTCGAGTTCCTCTATACTATTTTCCCTTCCATTATCGTCGTGGTTGCCACTGGTACTGTATAAATCTCTATAGAACTCCTCAGCCACTTGAACTATCTCATCCATATTAGTAATGATATTGCCAGCTTTGTCTCTTAACGCATACATCTGATTCTTGCCGATTCCTAGTTTCTTCTTCACTGTTTTTAGGCTTCCTCCGTTCCTGAGAGCATGTTCAATTCTATCCATATTATACTTCCTTATGTCAGCTGTCTTACGCTTGTTGATTAACTTCGAAAGTTCTGCCAGTTCTATTCTAGCTGTAGTGTTAGAGGCTTTCATGCATTGGCGTTTCTTGATCAGATCTTTCGTTTCCTGCGATAGTTTGCTCGTACCCTGTCTAATGAATTTACCACCGACGTCCATTGCACACTCCTTAATGATGCCCACAAGATTGTCGTTCATTGTTTCAACACTAAGGTCCTCTTTCTGAGTTAAAGCTGAATACCTGTTCTGTAGCTTGATCTGGAATTCTTCTATTTTCCCTCTTACCGCCAACTCATTATTCGGCTTCTTGTGTACTAGTTTCTTCCGTTCCCTCCTCAGGTCTAGGCTAATTCGAGTTCTTACCATCCTGTGGTCACTGCAGCGCACTTTGCCGAGCACGTCCACATCTTGTATGATGCCAGGGTTACCGCAGAGTATGAAGTCTATTTCATTTCTAGTCTCGCCGTTCGGGCTCCTCCACGTCCACTTTCGGCTATCCTGCTTGCGGAAGAAGGTATTCATTATCCTCATATTATTCTGTTCCGCAAACTCTACTAGTAACTCTCCCCTGCTATTCCTAGTGCCTATTCCATAATCCCCCACTGCCTTGTCTCCAGCCTGCTTCTTGCCTACCTTGGCATTAAAGTCGCCCATTAGTATAGTGTATTTAGTTTTCACTCTACCCATCGCCGACTCCACGTCTTCATAGAAGCTTTCGACTTCCTGGTCATCATGACTGGATGTAGGGGCGCAGACTTGTACAATCTTCATTTTGTACCTCTTATTAAGTTTCACAACAAGACTTGCCACCCTCTCGTTAATGCTATAGAATTCCTGTATGTTACCAGCTATATTCTTATTAATCAGGAATCCGACTCCTAGTTCTCTTCTCTCCGCTAAGCCTCTGTAGCACAGGACGTGCCCGCTTTTTAGCACTGTATATGCTTCTTTTTGCCTCCTAACTTCACTGAGCCCTATTATATCCCATTTAGTGCCCTCTAATTCCCCCAATAGGACTGCTAGACTCGCCTCACTAGATAGCGTTCTAGCGTTAAACGTTGCCAGGTTCATATTCCATTGGCGGCCTGTCCGGAGCCAGTGATTCTTAGCACCCTCTGCAGCGTCGCAGGTCTGACCGCCGCCGTGGTCAGTTGCTTCGCAGCTGCTGGGGACTGAGGGCCGGAGTTTGATTGTGTTGTTCATATAGGAGGTTGTGGCCAAGTACTGCACCAGGGTGGCCAATCCTGCTCTGGGTGAGGGAGTGCGTTACCGGTTCTGGTCACCGGGATCAGGCCACACTCCAGGCCTGTTTGTGCAATTTTATCAACACGCGGATTTTTTTCTTTTTAATTTTTTTTTAATCCGGTGGAAAATTGCCGGCACCGGGATTCGAACCACGGACCTCTTGCACGCGAGGCGGGTGTTCTACCTCTACGCCACCGCTGCAACGCTATACACATGCAACGCGTATACACATGGAAGGTTGCAAATCGCTTCAAGCAGGCGTCCTCACTCGCGCTGTCATCCCACACGGATGTTCGAAAAACCACAGCCGCACTGTCAGTACGCGCACCGCAGGCCGCCATTCTGCCTTCTGCTCGCTGCCGCTGCAGCGCGCAGTGCATTCTGGTCTAGCGGCAGCCGCGTGAAATAGAACACGCTCTATGTCCGCGCCGGCGGCGTTGTGCTCGCCAAGCGCGCCTAAGCACGCCGGCTACGCCGGGACGCCGGACTGTAGAGTGCGCGCTTTTCACCGACGTCGCTTAACCGCGCCGCGCGTGGCCGCGCGCGCGCGTTACGCCGGACTATATCTTGCCCTTTAGGAAGGCCACATGCTCGAATGTTGGCGCCGTCCGCGCGCACCCGCCGCCCGCCTCCGCCGCGGCCAGAACACCAGGGCCCGAGCCGGCAGCCGCCACGGACGCGCCGGGATCGCGTCCCGCACTCCCTGGACCGGGTGCCAGGACGATAGAGCCCTCGAGGCGCCCCTCGGCGACTATGGCCCGTCGCTGCAGCGCCGCGACCTCCCGGCGCGCCTCAACCAACTCGCCACGCAGGGTGACGGCCGCGCCCCCCTCCGCCGACGCGTCCGACCGCAGGTCCGAACAGAGGGCGACGATTTCATAGAGACGGGTCGTGATGTAGTTGCGGGCTGCGACGGGCACCTTGTTCGCCCCGTTCGAACAGTATGGGTAGATCTCCTTCTCGATCTCGCACAGGCGAGCCTGCGCCCGTCCGCCGAGGTCCCCCGAGAGCGCGGGAGACGCCACCGCGGTCGCCTGGGAAACCGAGGACATCTAGTCGTCTTCGTCGCCCGCCGCAGCCGGCGCGGTCCGGTCCGTGGTCTCCTCCTGCAACGCGATGGCCGCGAGGATGTCGTCGCCGGCATCGGAAAAATCCGATTTCGGCGACGCACCCGCGCTGGCCGGTTCAGGCGGAAACGGCGAGACCTTATGGTCTCTGTGAGTGTTGGGCACGGCCAGGCTCAGGCTCAAGGGGTATGAGCCATGGCCATCTTGGGCCCGATGGCTGGCCGAACAAGAAAGCCCCCAATTAACGATAATAAAACCCCTTCCCGCCCGGTTATCGCAACGAATGTAGTCCCAACACGTTTAAAAGTAACCCCAGCTAAAATTTGGAAGAGCCGAATCAAAAATACCTTGTTTTTGAGGAAAAATACAGGTGCCCGATGCAGCCGGCCAGCCAAGCACTTGCACGCGCGCGCGTGCAATTGCTTCGGCGGTGTTTCCCGGCGGTTCACACAACTCGGGGTGGTCGCCCCAGCAGCCAGGTACTGATGTGTCGCCAACTTCATCGTCATCTTCATCGTGCCTTCATCGGCACTGCCATGGTCATCATCGCACGTCAGCAGCGGAACACACGGACGCAGGCTGCAATAAAGCTGCGGTGCTTGCGGCGTTATGTCGGACTCATGTCAGTGTCTTAAGCCTAGTGCGACATATCAGTGGCGACGAGGCCTAGCGTCGCTAGGTAAGAAGACCCGCGTCAGCATGAGTGCTGGACGGCCACCGGAATTTGCCGATGCAGAAGGTACGTGGCCTACGTATCGCGTTCGCCTGGAGGCGCACTTTGAGGCTCATAGCATCGTGGACCCAACGAAGAAGCGAGCGCTGCTCATCGCTTCGCTCACGGACAGTGCAGTGCGTGTGGTGCAGGGCCGGTGTCAACCAAAAAAGGTGAATGAACTGAGCTATGAGGAAGTCGTCGGGTATCTGGAAGATCATTATGCTCCGGAGATCAACGAGATCGCTGCAAGTTATGCTTGCTTCATGCGTTCGCAACAAGACGGGGAAGCTGCTGAGGACTTCATTGCGGACATTCGACGCCTAGCTGAGAAGTGTAACTTCGGCACGTCATTGGAGCGCATGTTGAGGGATCGAATCGTTTGCGGAGTGCTGGATGAAGACGTTCGGCGCCATTTACTGACGCGACGGAAGCGTGATCACCTTAGAAGAGGCTGAAGACTTTGCTGTCTCGGCACAGAGAGCTGTTGAAAATGCCAGGAGCATCAACTCGGCGCACTCAGAAGTACATTTTGCCCGACAGAAGAGCCATTCCTCGAAGCGACGTCCCAAGCCGGAACAACGCGATGTGTGTGGAAGGTGTGGAGAATCGCATGCTGAGGACGAGTGCAAACACCTTCGCGCGGTGTGCCACCGGTGTGGAAAACGAGGACATCTACGTCGCATGTGCCGTCTAGCACAAATAGTGACCGTCGGCAGGGACCTTATCCAGCAAGACAACGGAGCCAGGGTTCGTACGCCATGGCAGCCGGACAGGACACAAGCTCCGACGACAACGACGCCTTGCACACGATTACAGCGGTTCTCCATCACGCAGCCAGTATCCGCAAGGTTAGGCCTGTTTACAAGGATATCAGTTGGAATAACGTTCCGCTCACTATGTTGGTGGACACGGGGTCACCTGTAAGCGTCATTCCCGTAACGGTGTTCCGCAAGTACAAGCAGCTCTGGCCTCCGTTGGAGAGTTCACAGCTCAAGCTCTCTTGTCTCTTGGGAGAACTTCCAGTTGTCGGCCAGCTTAGCATGACCGCTACGTGCGACAGGAAAGATATTCCTGGTACTGTCATAGTGGTCGACAGCTCCGGACCATCTTTGTGCGGCAGAGACACCATCAAGGCATTTAATGAAGTTGGAGTGGCAATGTTGTCGAATGTGGTAGCGCATCTGCAACCGGCTGGAATACAGGCCGTCAGCACAGGTCTGCAACAGCTGCTTGACGAATATGCCGACGTGTTTGCTCCGGGACTCGGCCTGTGCAAAGGACCACCGGTCACATTTCAATTGAAAGAAAACGCGTGTCCACGGTTCTTTAAGGCCCGTACTGTACACTACGCTCTCAGAGATCAGATGTCTGAATCGTTGGATCAGCTGGTCGCGGAAGGCGTTTTGACGCCGGTAAAAACCGCTGAATGGGCAACCCCTATGGTACCCGTTTTGAAGGGCGGTGGGTCCCTCCGACTGTGTGGAGACTTCCGTATGACTGTGAATGCGGCCACTGTGGTAGAACAATACCCGTTGCCTCGAGTGGACGACATTTTTGCTAGGTTAAACGGTGGCGAAGTATTCACGACCTTGGATTTGCGTCAAGCCAACAACCAGTTGCCATTGGATGAGGAAGCAAAGAAGATAACAGTCCTTAACACCCGGAAGGGTCTCTTTTGTTTTAGCAGATTACCGTTTGGCGTAAGTTCTGCTCCAGCCATATTCCAAAGGCGAATGGACGGACTGCTGGGGGATATTCCTGGAGTGCAGGTGTACCTGGATGACATTATCATCGCCGAGAAAAAACATGATTCATCTAGGCTCAAAACCGTGCTGCAGCGGCTGCGGGAGTGTGGTCTCCGACTGAACAAGGGAAAGTGCAAGTTTCGGCAAGACGAAGTCACATTTCTCGGTCATCGTATCGACGCGATGGGTCTGCGACCGAAGGACGACAATATCAAATCCGTTGCTGAAGCCCCAAAGCCCACCTCGGTGAGTGAGCTGAAAGCTTTTCTCGGTCTCATAAATTACTACGGCAAGTTCCTGCCCAATCTGGCCACCACGCTAGCTCCGCTACATGCTCTCTTATCCAAAGGAGTCAAGTGGCAATGGAGCCAGGAACAGGAGAAAGCATTTCAGCAAGTTAAGCAGGCAATTGTGGCTTCCAAGTTTCTGGCTCACTTCGACTCGGATAAGTCACTGCGGCTGGAGTGCGATGCATCACCAGTAGGCATTGGGGCCGTTTTGTCGCACCGCGTGAATGGTGTTGACTACCCCATCGGATTCCGGTCCAGGACACTTACCAAGAGCGAGCGCAATTACTCGCAGTTAGAAAAAGAAGCTTTGACACTGGTATTCGGCGTCGCCCGGTTTAAAGACTACCTGTACGCACGTCAGTTCGTCTTAGTAACAGACCACAAGCCTCTTACTGGTTTATTCAATCCAGGTAAAGCCATACCACCGATGGCGGCCGCAAGAATACAGCGTTGGGCCTTGTTTCTTGGCAACTACAACTACACATTGCAGTACCGGAAGGGCAGTGACCATTCTAATGCTGATGCCCTCAGTCGGTTGCACTTGCCAGTAATGGAGGAGCCGCGGCACTTTGCTGCCGACGAGTACGTTTTGTATGCCCACTCTCTTGAGGAAACAGCGCTTAGCGCCCGCGAGGTTGAACATCGGACTAATCGAGACACCAGCCTTCTGCAGGTTAAAAAATGGATTTTCCAGGGATGGCCGTCATATCTACCGCAGGGCCATGAGCATCTCCGGCCGTACTTCAACAGAAGAACAGAGCTTACAGTCAGCCATAATTTGGTGTACTGGGGACATCGCATTGTTCTACCCCTGGCGGCGGCAAGGCGTGTGTTGCGTCTTTTGCACGAGACACACCCCGGCATGACAGCCATGAAAACCACAGCGAGAACGTTGTTTTGGTATCCGGGACTGGATTACGACATAGAGCGACTGGTGAACTCATGTTCCACATGCGCGCAGGCTTCTGCGATGCCACCAGCACAGATACCTTTGGCTTGGCCAGCCACCGGGGAAAGGTGGAGCCGGCTGCACGCAGATTTCGCTGGCCCGTTGGACGGACAAATGGTCTTAGTCGTCGTCGACTCGGAAACGAAATGGATGGAAGTCATTCAAATGAAAACTGCCACTTCGCAAACCACGGCCAACGCGCTAAGATCAATATTTGCACGGTTCGGCCTTCCAAAAATCTTTGTTTCTGATAACGGACCACAATTTATGGGCAAAGTTTTTCGTGAGTTTCTGGCACGGAACAATGTGCAACAACTCACAACAGCCCCTTATCATACACAGTCGAATGGGTTAGCCGAACGAACTGTGCGTACGCTCAAGGAAGGATTAAAGAAGAACCCCGGAATAGACCTCCAAATACGCATATCGCGGGTTTTATGTCGATATCGCCGAACGCCCGTCAAGGATGGAAAGTCGCGGGCGGAACTCTTATTGGGGTACCAAATAAGAACAAAACTGAACTGTATCGCTCCCGATGAAAGGTCACCAGAAAACCAACCACGAGTTGGAGGGTCTCCAGTTCAGGCAGGTGACCCAGTCGGGATGCGCGATTTCCGAACAAGTCGTCGCAGGTGGATACCAGGAGTAGTGCGAGATGAACTGGGGTCCAGAATGGTCACTGTTGATTCCGGGAAAGGAATTCAGCGGCGACACTTGGACCAGGTGAGATGTCGAACTGTCTCAGACTCTTTCTCGACACAGAGGGTAGCCGTAAACCCTGCAGGTAGCACTCCAATCACGTTGCGACATAGTCCGGAAGTGGCCCAGACGGATAGCCCGCCACCGTTACGAAGATCGACCCGACAGCGACGGCCTCCTGAACGCTTGGACCTGTAAGAGGGGAAGAAGTGATGTGTCGCCAACTTCATCGTCATCTTCATCGTGCCTTCATCGGCACTGCCATGGTCATCATCACACGTCAGCAGCGGAACACACGGACGCAGGCTGCAATAAAGCTGCGGTGCTTGCGGCGTTATGTCGGACTGATGTCAGTGTCTTAAGCCTAGTGCGACATATCAGGTGCGACCCCTCGCAGTCCGTGCTCGCGTATGTGTCCTGGGGTGTCCCGACCAAGGCGGCGTCGGGACGGCGCCGGACCCATGGTAGGCCGCGCCGGGCGCCGGGGCGGGACATGGTGCGTTGGGCGAGGTGGCTTGCGGCCGCCTGTGAAACATTCGCGACATGCCGCCATTTTCCCATCTGTTTTAGTCGCCTTCGGGTTGTTCGCGCGCGTGTGAGTGGCCGTCTGCCGGGGCACCGCTCGCGATACTGTCCTCTGGAGGAGCCGGCGTGCCGCGCGTGTCGCGCGGCTGCCTACCTTTCTTTGTTTTGATGTTGTTTTCTCTTTAACTTATTTTTACTTTTCTTTTACTGTTCGCGCCGGGAGGCACCCCCGAAAACTGATGAGACGCGGCCGGACGAGTCGCATCCAGTAGCTGTGACGCCGGAAGTGCAGGGACAGTGAGCACCGACGCCGGGGGCGTCCCTGACGCCCTACGCCTATCCTCGTGTGTGCGCGACACGGGGCCGCGTCCCCTGGGACCTGCGGCGACTCCGCCGCGCGGCGGACCCGTACCGTCGCTTCCGCGTAGCGAAGGTGACGTCCGGAAGGTGTCGGGCTGCGAGAGGGACGTACCTGGCCACCGGAGCGATCTTCCCGAGCCGTGGGTGACGCCGGGAAACACCCCGAAGTCCGCGGCGGCCCCCGCCGAACAGCGGACCAGATCTACCCGTTGCAGCTGGGGTTGTTTTTAAGCGCATAGGGACCTCATTCGACGCAAAAACTGGGGCCAAAAGGGGTTTAATTTGTAATTTTACGTGATTTCTTTGCTGCCAGCCGTTGGGCCCAAGATGGCCTGGGCTCATACCCGCTGAGCCTCGGCCATGGCCAATACGCGCAAGGGAAAGAACGCGTCGCCGTCCTGGTCCACCCCGCGGCCTCCAGCCGCCGGGGAGTCGCCCCGCTCGCGGGGATCCGATTTTTCGGAGGACGGCGACGCGGTCGTTGCTCGCTTCTGCGATCTCGTAGATCAGTTGCCGGCTGCGGAAGACGTCAAACCCCGGCTGCCGGTGGAGACAAGGATGAGGTGTTGTCCTCGGTCTCGGAGAAATCTGCTGTGACGGCTGTGGCAGCGGCGCCTCCTCAAGACGCCATGTTCCGTGCACAGAAGCGGTTGTGGGCGATCGAGGACGTGATCCTCGCGTACGTCAACCGGCCGGCCAACCGAGTCTCCGTGGAGGCACGGACCTTTTTTATGTCCAATATCTTTGAGGCGGTCGCCGTTTGTTCGAGCCTGGTGGCGGAGGCGGCCAGGCGGGACGGTGTGGCCCACACATTGCAGGGCCAACTCGCCGAGGCGCGGCGCGAGGCGGCCGAGTTGCGGGGGCGCCTGGCGGTCGCCGAGGCCCGGCTGGATGGACCCGCGGTCTCGATGGCTGGCCCGGGGCTTGCCGGTCGCGTTCCTGCCGCGCGTGCGGGTGGCGTTCTCGCGCCCTCGGGCGCTGGCGGCTCGGTGGGTGCGCGCGCCGGCCGCATGGACTACGCGGCCGCTTTGAGGGCGGGCTTTGCGTCCTCTGCCGGCGCGGCCCGCGGCGGACCCGGTGATGCTGCGGCGGCGGGCGCCGAGGCGGGGAGGCCCGCCGCGCTGCACAAGCACGTCGCCTTTTTGACACCGGTGTCGGCGACCGCGACGCCGGCGAGGGATGTGCTCCGCCTTTTGAAAACCAACGTGGACCCGCACGCCAAGAACATCAGGGACGTGACGCTCCACCACAACAGGTACGGGCTGACCGTATTTACGGACAACGACCAATCTGTAGCTAACCTCGAACAAGCGATAGCCGCCAATCCGGTCACGCGCGCGTCCATCATAATGCGCGTCGCGCAACAACGTAACCCATGTGTAAAGTTCACGGGAGTTGATCCCGATATCGGCCCGGACGATTTCTTACGCACGCTAAACGAACGCAACGAGGGCCTCGATCTCGACCTCGACAAGTGCAAGGTCCTCGTCACGTTTGGGGAAAGGGCGGGCATGCGGTCTTACGTGGCGGAAGTCGACCCTGATGGGTTCAGGAAAGTCATGTCGCGACCGCGGCTGACGGTGAGGTGGACGTCAGTGCGCGCACGCGAAGACCTGCACGTGCCCACATGTACGTTTTGCGCGACATATGGGCACGGGCGCACGACGTGTCCTCACAAGGCGGACCCGACTAAGGCGCGCTGCATGAAGTGCGGCTGCAACCATCTAGCCGTCACTTGCAAGGTGAAGATGAGAGACGCCGAGGTGCGCTGCTCGGAGTGTGATAGGGCGGGCCACAGCGACAAGAATCACCCTACCGGTTTCCCCGAGTGTCCGGTGCTCGTAGAAAAAGTGGCGCGCCTCAGGGCGCGCACCCACTACGGCGAACCGAAGTAGAAGGAGCGCCGCGGAGTGGGGCGGTGCGGGGATGGAGACGCGTCCGAAAACTGGCGAGCGTCGTGGGAGCGCCCGCTCGATCGTTGAAATGCGGTGACCGGTGGAAACCAGCATTATACACCTGAATTTATACCACGCCAAGCGCGCGCTGGCGGCCGCGACGCGTCGGATGGCGCGACGAAGGGAGGTGTGACCGAGCGCGGCAGTAGGCGTCGACTGACTGAAAAACTTTATTGTTTGAAATATTTACAGGGTGCGTGTGGAGCAGTCCTTAAGGGGACGTTCCTTATAGAGACTAGGTGGGCACCTCATTACAGGAACCCAATGGCTGTAGCCGCGGCTCGGGCACGGCCGACCAGGGCCTTCTGGCTCGCCAGGTCGGAGCAGCCGAGCAGGGCCGCCTCCCAGTCCTCCCGGGTAGGGTTGGGTATAGGGGGAAGGTGAGGGGTTGATTGGCATGCCCACACCATGTGGAAAATGTCCGAATATTTTTCCTCACAGTGCGGGCACTTCCGTGCACGTGTACGCAGGGTTGAAATGTTTTTGGATTGCCGGGCACAACAGTGTTTTAGTATAGAGGCGAAGGAGTAAACGCTCATCCGCCTTCATGAGGCCCTTACAGGGCTTAGGAAAGATTGCATGGCCATATTGGTAGTGTTGGGTGATTTCCTTGAAGGTAAATACCGGATTGGGGTCGGAGTCCGCAGCGACGGGAGGCGAAGGCGATGCCCGGAGAGTGAGCGCGCGGGCAGCGACGTCGGCCGCTTCGTTGCCCTCGAGACCCTCGTGCGCGGGAGTCCATACTATCGTGCGGGGCGCGGGGACCCCGAGATAATTGCTGCCTTAAAGTAAGCGGTACGCCAAATAGGGAATAAAGCCCCTTTCAATGTTCCTGCAGGCCCCTCATGAGTCGCTAATAATGACCCGCGAGTCCTGATCTGCGGCGGCGAGCGCGATGGCCACCTCTTCCGCATGTGTTATGTCTTGTGCTTTGAACGTAAGGCCGTTCACCGCGGTGTTTTGGTGGACGACTGCGGCCGTAAACCAACGCCCATGGTGTGGGCCGGAGGCGTCCACGTAGAATATTTCGTGCGTCTTCCCATAGTGACGTGCCAACGCTTCCGCGCGCGCGAGGCGCCGCCCACTATGGTCGTCTCGTGTCATGTTGGCCGGAAGAGGGCGCACGTGCAGGGCGTATCTCCTGATTTCCAGGATGCGCACGCGCTCTTCCGTCAGTGTTGGATGGCGGATGTGTAGTCGGGCAAGAAGGCGGCGACCCGACGGCGTCTTTGAGAGTCTTGTGTAGTGGTTTGTCAAGGGTGCTTCTCAGAGTTTCGCGAAGGTGTTGACCATTCCCAAGCCGAGGAGGCGCTGGTTGGATGTGTTGATCGGGAGGTCGAGAGCAGGCTTGTAAATTTTACGGAGAATCACCTCGAGGGCGTTCTCGTCAAACCTGCGAAGGTGGAGGTAAGGAGTCGAGTACAACACTCGACTGGTTACGAATGCATGCGCCAGCCACAAAGCGTCTTTGCACCGTAACCCCCCGCGTTTATTGGAAACCCGGCGAACCATGCGGCCCACCTGGTCCCCCACCTTGCACTGTTTGGCCAGTGTTGTGTCGACTCGGCGCTGTTTATGAATAAAGAGACCCATCACAGAATACGATCACATCATGTGATCGTATTCTGTGATGGGTCCATTTGGTAGGGACAGTTCAATTTTGGTAGTGCACTTCGGCGAGGGGCGAATGTGCACAAATTGCGATTTGGCCGGGGAGCATTGAAGGCCGCAGCGGCGGGCGTAGGCATCCGCGATCTCCGCCGCTTGCTGCAGGTTGGCTTCAATGTCTCTTACCGATCCATGTTAAGCCCAGATGGTGATGTCGTCGGCATACAGCGCGTGCTGTATGCCTTCTACATTCCAGCTGAGCCGGGAGTTTCAGCATTGCCAAATTGAATAGTAGGGGTGAGAGGACCGCGCCCTGCGCGGGGTACCTCTGGTGCCTAATTGGTAGGGGCCATGTTCGTCATCTTGTATCGGCATGTACAATTGCCGGTCGGAGAGAAATTGTTTAACGTACTGAAACGTGTTGTGTCCGCAGTTGGTTTGGGAGAGGTGTGTCAGAATTATGTCGTGTGTGACGTTGTCGAAAGCCCCCTTCAAATCGAAGGCGAGTGATGCCTTGTCATTGAGGGGCTATTCGACGGGATTTAGAATTTCGCGGTCTAGTTGAAGCAGAACATCTTGCGCGGACCGGTGCGGGCGGAACCCGAACATGGTGTCTGCGAAAACGTTTTGGTTTTCCAGATACTCGGACAGCCTACTTCGCACCATAGTCTCCATCAGCTTTCCCGCACAAGACGTGAGGGAGATTGAGCGGAGGTTGTCCGTGGTTATGGCTTTGCCGGCTTTCGGAATGAAAGTGACCAGGGCGCTCTTCCATTCGATTGGGAGGATTGCCTCGTAGGCCGGGTCGGGAAGGTTGGCAAGTAGTTTCACTGTTATTTTGTCTCTTCCCGGCGCCGTTCCTCGCTTCATTTTAGTGAGGGCCGCCTTCAGGTCGTGGAGCTGGAACGGTTGGTCCAGCTCCGCGTTCTCGGAACCTGCATACGAGTACGCTGGCCCTCGGGGGTCCTGTTGTATACAAAGCTATTGATCGCGTAGTTTGCATGCTAATTTTGAGATGTCTCCGTCGAAGCTACGGATAGCCCGTTGGAGATGTTTTTTGTGTCTCGGTTCTGGTTTGAGTCGGATCGATCAAGGCGCGAAAGAGACGCCAGGTGCTCCGGCTAGACATTTGTCTAGCGGCCGTGTTGCATCGGTCCACCCAATTCGAGTCGTTGAGCTGGGCCGCGTACTCTGCTGCTCGTTGGGTGAGCTTGGCGATGCGAATTTTGAGCCTCCGATTGTGTTTTTGGCGGCGCCACCTACGGACGAGGCTGTGCCGCGCCTCTCATAGGTGCAGGGGTGGTTGTCGACCTCCGGCGTGGCCTCCGATAGTTGAACTTGAGTTTCCGCCGAACGCAGGTGCGCAACCAATTCTTGCGACCACGTGTGGTAACCTTGTTCGTGGATAGGGGCCGAATTTTAACCGATCTTTGCACGAACAAACCTTTTCAAAAACTCATTTTTTCCGAAAACAATCAATGATTGGAATGCCCTACCTGTAAGTTCCCACTGGTTACAGCCACCCACTTGATGAATCTTGTTGACTGTAAACCTTGTATATATTGTATGTTTGCTTATTTTTGTATCTGCTCACGTAGCCCCCTCCTGCTTGGACAGATGTCCGCAGTATTGTGAAAATAAAATAAATAAATAAAATTAGTGTAGTTTTGCCGGAACTTGGTCCAGTCGGGTAGGCGGGCTTGGGCGTAGGATCTTGCCAATGGTTTGCTTCTGACGGTTGTGTTGAGTATGTAGTGGTCACTGCCGAGGGTTTCCTCGGTGTTGGCCCATTCTGCGTGTCTAATGTTTTAGAGCGCAGCTCTTTGGCGTCCGTTCCTGGGTTTCGCGTCGTCGTCGTCGTCGGCGTTGTCGTCGGCCTCGTAACCAGCTCGCCGACGAATCTGCTGCTCCGCCGCCGCGCATGCGCGCTGTCGGCTCTCCGGGCGAGGGAGGATGATGGAAGGGAGGAGGAGAGACTGTGGAGGAGGGCTGGCTACACAAATGGCTCTTTGGCGTCCGTTCCTGGGTTTCGCGTCGTCGTCGGCGTTGTCGTCGGCGTTGTCGTCGGCCTCGTAACCAGCTCGCTGACGAATCTGCTCCGCCGCCGCGCATGCGCGCTGTCGGCTCTCCGGGCGAGGGAGGATGATGGAAGGGAGGAGGAGAGACTGTGGAGGAGGGCTGGCTACACAAATGGCTCTTTGGCGTCCGTTCCTGGGTTTTGCGTCGTCGTCGGCGTTATCGTCGGCCTCGTAACCAGCTCCGCCCCCCTTTCATCCCCCCAGCGCTAGCAGCGACCGACTGATACCACTTTCGTGAGTCCGCTACCGCACTCACGAAAGACGTCGTGCACTTCCTGCAACTCGCATTAACCGTCCATCGATCCACACCGATGTTAGTAGTGGGGGACTTTAATGTTGACATAAAGACAAACAGCAATTTCCTAATACTTATGCGGGAGAACATCCCGTTCCTCTCGCTCGTAACGCGTCCCACGGCTGTGACAACCTCGCGAGGCACTTGTATAGATCTCGTCTTTGAGAATCAAGCATTGGTGTACCAAGTCGAACATATATCAGTCTATTTCTCGGACCACAAAGCTTCCTTCATGACTGTCAAGAACTGTTAGTGGAGTCTTTGTTAAAGGAATACGTGTGAAAAATAAAAAAAAATTCTGTGATAGCGCATACATGTGTTGCTCGATTTCTTTGCCTCAATCTATCGAAAAGGTGAAACAGCTTATTTGCTGCGTTCAAATTTCGCATTAGGAAGTAACGTAATCGTCGGTAATTTTTTTGGTGAAGGTAAGGTCCGGACACGTGTCGCGAGTCACGGAGTTACCCACCCGCGTTGGATGTGCAGGGTCGGTGTGAAGAGTCAGGCCCAGCGTAGACGCAAGTTCCGCTAGCTTGCGCCCGCGCTTTTCTTCACGCACGTACCCCCAGAGTGTGCTGTGAGCGTTGAAATCGCCCACGATCACCGGAGGGTCCCTGCCCGCAGCCTTCAGGGCGCGACTGAAGAGGGCTGCGAAAGTTACATTTTTGAGCTTGGGAGAACAATAGATGTTGAGTATATGTAATGGTGCGTTTTGTTTCTTAAGGGGAAGAAGGGTGACCATCATATAGAAATAATCAGTATTGAGTTCCAAATCAACCTGGTTGGCTGTATAATTTTTGCGCACGCAGATACAGGAAGAGGGGTCCTGCTGGAACGTGGTATAATTTGTAAGGGTGGCTCCGCTCCCTGGCTCCTGGAGGGCAACCACCGCGGGGAGTGAAGCGAATGTTGACAGGAAAAGCCGGAGGTCCGCCCGCTTGGCGCGGGAGCGGAATCCCCAGCAGTTCCATTGGGTAATTTGGATGGGGGTGGCCGAATCGGTACGGAGAGAACGCTTAATTTGAAGGCTGTCCGCCATGGTCATTGAAGGGAAAGACCGATTGCAGGGACGCTGCTCCGGAGCCAGCACTCGCGGGGAGGGGAGGATCCTCTAGTCCGGAGAGCGGAGCAGCTGTCATTGTCTTCTACTTCAGTTACAATGGTGCGTCGCGACGTTTTCGGACAGCGGCAGACACGTATTTTATAAGACCGCCGGTTCGTCGGATGCCACGCGAGGATTGAGCGATGTACTGTGCGACGATTGTCGGTATGCTTTCAGTTATTTTGGCGATGGCGGAGGTGATTGCCGCGGAAATTTGACTTTCTAGGGTGTTGAAACGGGCATCTATGCGGGCCTCTAGACGGGCCTCAAGTCCAGCTTCCACGCTCAGTGCTGCATTCGGTGCCGCGGGCTCACTCTACATAGCCTCAGTTGCGGGGCTAGAGGGGGGAGTGGTAGGCTGTTTTGACTGCGATTCCAGGAGCGTAACTTTTTTGAGCAGCATCTCAATTTGGCCCTCGAGAGCTGCAATCTTGGCTTGCTCGGCACTGCGTGCCGCAAGGGGGGAGGAGGTAGGGGAAGAGGAGGCAGCCCTGTCCGTACCGCTCACCGGCGTTCCGTGTTTCACGGCGTTGGCCCAGGCCCTGGCCTCGCCTCGTGGTGGCGACGTCGACAGTTTTCCAGTGTCACCGTGTGGTGGCGGCTGCGTCGGCGGTCGCTTGCCGGCTCCTCCGGTAGAGCTTCTCGGTGCCAACTTCTCGGTGTTGCTGTCGTCCCGGCTCGGTGACTCACTGGGGAGGTTAAGATGGCGGCTCTTGTTCTTGGCCGCCATTTTCCTCTTTGTCCCGCCCTTCGGGGCGGCCATCTTGTGTGTGCGGAATTTTGCCGCACACTCACGTGAGTTTACGGCGTGTTCGCCGCCACAAACAGAGCACCGTGGAAGACACTCGTGAGGGGCCCACACCCCCTCCACAAGCGGGGCTTGTTGCCCGCAGAGTCCGCACGTGTTCTACTGCGTGTTGGGACAAGCATCCGCTCGGTGGCCGACAGCCCCACACAGGCCGCATGCCGGGATTGTCCGGTAGTAGGTTTGCACTGGGATGAGCATGTTCTCATAGTGCACAAAACGCGGTTTCTCCCTCCCGGCGAAGGTTACTTGAGCTTTGTTAGACGAGCCGAATTTCCTCACCTCGACAATGGTGCCTGCTTTCCATTGCACCTGCTCTCGAAGCGATTCAGTGGTGTCACAGTTGCTGACGGCGATGACGCCGTGGCAAATATCGCCTCCGCCTTGCCTAAGGTATCCGTGGAGCGGAATCGGCCCACGTCGGTGTTGATTGAGAAGTCTCCGATGAGCCGATCTGCCGCTGCCGGATTCGGGGTGTGGATCAATATCAGGTTTTGTTTACGGGACGGCAGAACCGTAACAGACCTTCCCACCTCAGGCCCGAGGTAGGCCGTAATGGCGGCACCGTAGTGGTTCTCCGAAAAGGCTTGGTGCAGCGACACATGTTAGCGTGGCTTGAGCACGACCACGAAGTCATCAGGGCCCGGTTTTGGAAATGGCCGAGGCTTTCATAAAGTAAGGGCCCTGCAGCAGTAAGCTGTAAGCTGCAGCAGTAAGCTGAAATGGATGAAGAAGGTGCCCTTTAGGCCATCGAATATGCTCCCATCAAGGAGCAGGAGATGGAAAGGTGCGATAACATCTGCTAGAATCTCCCACTTGCAAAGCCGGTACCGTCACAACTGAGAATACAGAATATTGACGAATAGCTGGGCCCACACTTGTAAGAACCACACGAGAGGGCTGTGAGGGCGGCAGCTGCAGAAGCCAAGAGTTCTAAAGCGTCGTTGAGCACTATTCTTCATCAGCTGACTGGTTCACATCTGTATGCAGGGTTCGGCGGCAGCACTGCAGAGCCTATTGCTTTTCCCTTTGTTCGAAGTCACCAATTGTACGAGGCTGGTTGATGGTACCAGTGTACCACAGAATTTATTTGTAGGAGGAATAAAGAGCACCGGCTGGCCAGCAGAGCACACTGTAAACGAAAATAAACCCAGCTGAGAGTTTTTAAGAGGTGATGTGCCCTAAAACCTCCCCTCCTCAAATATTTACTCCGATGTATGGGAGCAAAACAGCGCCATTCCCTCGTTTCACTCCGCTGGCTAGCTGCCGGAGTATTAAGGCGACATGACGCGATTTTACTCCGCTTAAAAATTTTGTTCTCCCGTGAAACTCCGACAGGGAGTTTTGAAAAACTCCCCTCCGCCGATTCAGGTTAGTAACGTGGCGCTTCCCATGAGGCTGTGCGCCTCGCCAGCGACCGGGCGCGTTCGGCGGAGCGGGCAGTGCTCATGGCTGACGGTTTGTTTACGTCTGTGAAGTGTCGTTCCGTGACAGCGTTTCGTCAATTTGTTTCCCGTATCTCCTTCCAGAAAGTGTTATAGGCATGCCTGAAGCTCACTGTATCTCAGCTTCAAGTACATTAGCTGTGATCACTTTGCTGACAACGATGATTGCAAGAACCACGTTTTCAAGTGCGGAAAAAGGCTTAGGTTTACCTCGAAGCTGCTCACTGGCTCGTGATGTCGGCTCACGTTCTGGCTGTGTTTCCGTGCTGCGTCACCCTGTCTTGTGTTCTTCAGTACGTGAAATGCCACTTCTATGTCCTTTTGAGTACATGCTGACAACGTCCGGTGTAATGTTTGTAAGGACCGCGTAGCAATGGCAACAGCAGCCACTGTTCGAGCGACGACATCCGTGCTAGTCGCGCATGAATGGCGTAACCCAAGTTCGTTGCGGTGCTGTGTTGCCAGTGAGAAAGACCGGAGTGCAAGCAACTGTTTTTATTTATCTGTGAACGGATATCCTCGCCCGAAGAAAAACGGTAGGACATAAGTATATATGTGTGCTTAAAATAAAGCTTCTTATTGAGCGATGTGAATCGAATTGTTATCGCGCATATAGGTTTTGGTCACGTCGTTGCTTCCGATATTGCATTAACATTACGCTCTATCCGAGACACTGATTTAGACGCATGCCTGCTGACTACGAGTTTAGGGGTTCACTCGACAGATCAGCGATGTAGCTCCTTTTCGCAACCGAGACAGATTGCTTGTACTCAGAGCAAGTAGTGCGGTGTATAAAATGTATGTCTGCGCATTTTTCGGTGTTACGTCGGCTGCTGCGGGTCATGCTCACACGTAATAATTTCTTGCTACGCTACCACTATATCGAAAAAATGTAATTTTGCTATGCAGCACATGCACTTACATTTTTCTAGCTTACTGTAACTAACGCACTGCTTTTTGGCCGCGAACGCCGGCAGTATGCGAAGTCGCTTCAGCACTCACAGAATGGCATAGTATTGAAAAATAACACCATTAACTTTTTTTATCTCACTATTTTGAATTAACAGTTTTGTGTTGATTAAGGTACTCTGTTAGTTTCAAAGAGGCAGATCTCGTATGAACGAGCATGTGAGTCGTAATTCTGAAAACAGCACAGCTGCTCCCTTGGCGGTTTCGAGGCACACAGTATCGTGGCTATATATACTGGCACCGTTGCATCTTGAGTATCGCGTGTACGTGGGATGTCTTTCAAATTTCTGCATTGGGCGTTTCTGGAATGTTTATGTATGTCATGATATATGTGCTTTCATTGACTTGTTTCATCGAACTTGACGCGGTCTCGTGTGCATATTTCGAAATTTGACCAGCAGCCTCTGCATGTAAACATGTTCGCGCAAACTGACGCGATGCCTCTTTTTATACTCCCGTTGCACCTCGAAAAAACTCCGTCAATTGCAAAGCAAAACATAAAAAAAGACAGAAAAAAACCTCCCATAATTCCACGCGAAAATTCCGCTCGTGCGGAGTAAAAATTCTACTCCGATCATACGGAGCATAATAAACTCCGAACCGGGGGGTCACTAGAGGACAAGCAGTATACTCCCACCTCGGAGTTATTTCCGTTTACAGTGCAGCACGGTGTCATTCAGCCTGGTTGTCTGAAGCATTCTCTAGCTCATGCCTGACCGATCTTTTTCCTCCTCGGCAGGCATCGCAAGCCTTTGCTACTAGTGCCGCTACAGGCACTGAAACACCATGTGGCAAAAGGTCCGTCTGCGGGCTTTATTGGTGCCAAGCGTGATACTGTTCAGATATGCCATGCATTACAGTCTAAGCTTCGCTAGCTTAACCACATGTGCTTGGCCCTTTCCTTCATCTTCTTTCAGGCGTGCCGCAATTTCCAACAGGCCCATCACTAATCGGTCAAAAACCATTCACTCCTTTCATCAAAAAGGTCACAAGTAGTCATAATGCAAACATCACAGACTTGTTAACAACATAATAATTCGAGTTCTATTTGAACAAGTTGATAAGCTTGAAGTAGCTGCATGCTGGTCATTGCATTATGTGTAGAAATGTGTGAACCTGAGCCTCTTGAGATTGTTCATTTCATCAGCAGGAAAACGGTAATCAATGTCCTTCACTGAACGAATTATTTCTAATGACAAGTGATGTTATACCATGTGTCGCGAAGCACAACCGGTGGAGAAGCCGGGTCGTCAGACCCATCGTAAAGGAAGCTTGGTTCGATTTCGTCGGCATAACCAAGACACTCATTGTGGAGCAGCCTAGCAGGGCAAGGAAACAGGTTCAATACGTAAAGTGCGCTCGAGCCTCGTCGAATGGCAAGAAGGGCAAAAGGAAGCAAGAAAGGATGGTGGCGAGCAACAAGCATAGACGGCGTGAAAAGAACTGTGGAGTCGGAAAACCCAACGCAGGAAACGGGTACAAGTGCGGCAGAGTATGGAGGAATCTCGGTGTCGGCGGTGACGAACACACGACCGGAAGTGTCATCAGTATCTTCAAAAACGTTGGTGCCGATTAGCGACAGGGCGAGTTCAGCATGGGCACATATGATAAGAGGACAGAAAGTCCCATCCTAAAATCATGGCATGGGAGCAGTGAGGCATAACAACGAACTCAACATGGTATAAAGCGCCGCTTATAACAACACGCACGGTACACTTCCCTAAGGGTTCAATCGGCGCAGCGCTTGCTGTACGTAATGAAATGGCAGAATATGGCGTCGCGACTATTCTAAGGGAACGACGAAGCTTTTCCGAAATCACTGATATTGCTGCTCCCGTGTCTACAAGCGCATGAACGGCAATGTCTTCTGCATAAACTTCAAGGACGTTCGCGAGAAATAAATGAGGTCTTGAGGAGTTCGCTGAGATCGCAGTTCTTGCCTCCGGAACTGCGGTCCTTAGTTTTCCTCTCGGATAGCTTCAGGACGACGGATAAGCGGCGACAGAAAACGCCGACGGGGAGACGGAGACCGACGGGTATTGAAGGGTCGGGAAAGAGGAGATGAGGCTTCGAAGGGCTGGGCGGCAGTAGCAGAATGGGACGGAGAGTCGAAACCGCTACTGTGTGCCCTCGGAGAATCTGAAGGATACCATCCACGCCGGCGGCAAAGCCGTGCGACATGCCCAGGTAGGCCGCACGAATAACATATAGGCCGATTGTCATGGGTGCGCCATGGATTGAGAACAGCGGGCGAAGACTGTTGGAAATACTGCCGAGGTGGGCGCACGGGCTGCTGTGGCGGCGAGTAGCTGCTTGGGGGGGGGGGGGGGCAGGATAATATGTTGCAGCTGCTTGCGGAGGGGAGGGAAAGCCGCTGGTAAGTCTGGATTGATTACCAGCAGAAGGAGGCCTTGGATTAGCGACAACGGCAGCGTACGTAAGTGGCACAGGCGTAGGAGGCGGTTGATGAGTAAGTGGTACTGCGTTAGCGACTTGTTCTTGTATCATGTGACGGAGATCTGGAGACAAGCGCGGCTCTGAGGCTGGAGCGACTGGCAGAAGAGAGAGTTGGCGCGCCACTTCTTCTCGTACAAATTGCTTGATTCTGTCGAAAATGTCTGAACTGCAAGGAGTAGAAGTGACACCATCACTCAGAGCTGAAAGCGCGACGTCCGGAGCGAGTGCTTGGCGCGTAGAAAGCCGTTGTTTGCGCAGCTCCTCATAGCTCTGGCAAAGCGTTATGATGTCGTTGACCGTCTGAGGATTCCTTGCCAAGAGCATTTGGAAGGCGCAATCTTGTATGCCTTTCAAGATGTTCTTGACCTTGGCATCTTCGGTCATATCTGGGTCTATACGCCAGCAGATGTCAACTACATCTTCACTGTAGCTCGTAAATGTTTCGCCCTTTTGTTGTGCACGACAGCGAAGCTGTTGTTCAGCCCGGAGTTTGCGCACAGCAGGGCGACCGAAGACTTCTTGAAGTGCCGTTCGGAATGCTGGCCAGGTGGAAAAGTCAGCCTCATGGTTGCGGAACCAAAGATGGGCGACCCTGGAAAGGTAGAATGGGACGTAGCCAAGCTTGTCAGCTTCAGACCATTTGTTGTGGGCACTCACGCGGTTGTATGATGACAGCCAGTCCTCTACGTCATGATCGTCAGTGCCATTGACTATGGGAGGATCCCGTTGGCGTGGCGCACCAGGACAGACGACTGGAGGCGGTGCCATGGGTGGCGCGGTAGGACTAGTCTCCTCAGGCACGGGAGATGTGACAGGGATCGTCCGGCTTCGGAGTTCCAGGGTGGCAATATGTCCAGCACCTTCCACCAAATGTCGCGAAGCACTTTGAGCAGTAAGCGTTCGCGACCAGAACGTTGGGGCAGCGAGAGGTAGTGTAGCCAACCGAGTACCGAAACAAGGTTGTTCTTTCGCGTCGTCGTTGTCTCTCTCCTAGCCACAGCCCCACTGCTCCCTATTTTACAGTACACATGAATTAAATATGTGAATGAAACCTGTCAATGAGAAACAACCCCCACAACTTCAAATTGGCAAGTTCCTACAGTCACAGATGTGCAAAGTAACGCAGCAGCATACACATCATGAAAAAACACTACAAACAATACAAACAATAAAAACACTACAAACAATACAAACTACAAACAATACAAACAATACAAACACTACACACAAAAGCTTGTTTTCTCTCGAGACTTCAAATGCATATAAAGTTACCATATTTCCCATTTTGGGACAATGTTTCTGCCATGGTACAAGTCGAGCAGGTAAGGCTGAAACTGGCCTGCAGCTTCCATCATTTGCAACTGCCCTGAACATTTAACGCAAAAGTAGTATGTATGGCGATCAAAATGTTCAATTTCCATAATTCTTGTTAAGACATAAAGCTTGCCTCTTGCAACAAATAGAGACTCAATTCTGTGAAACTCTGGGCCTATATTTTGTTTCACAAGGACGCTTCCACATCTATAATGGCAATGATCAAGGGTTGCACGATGCACTTGATGAGCAGTTGTTGGCAAAACCTTTTTTGCACACTCTGGAAGAGCATCCCACACAACTTGCTTGCTCTGTACTGTCGAAAGACCCTCATACAACTGGTAGCTGTGCAGTTGGTAGCGTTGCTTCAGCTGGTGCCGCATAGCAAGTGTAAATGTAAGGTTCCTAAAATTTTTTACGGCTGCGGCCAGCTTCTTGAACTGTTGATGCTTTGCCTCAAACCTCATCGACCACATATGTTTAAGAGGTCCCACTTCACGCAAAAATCTTGGGTAGTGCACAAGAAAATGCAACTTTGGTATCACTGAATCTCGGCCATAGCGTTTCACAAATTCAGTGAGGAATGCCTGCACCAGCACACTCAAGTATGCGAGGCTTTCAGCTGGGATTTCTGGTGAAAACACAACATCAAGGATTTCTCTGAACTGCAACAGCAGCTCCCAGTCCTCATTGCTCTCTGGTATCTTTCCTCCCAGGATCAATGTAATGAACCTGAGCAGGCACCACTTATTAACGCGATAGCGTTAAGGAGCTCGTGTCGCAGAAAAGCCGGTGTCGTCGGCGTCGGGTGTCGGCGTCGGCGGCGTTGACCGTGAGCGATAAATCACGGCAGGCGCTTCATAAATAAAAAGCAACTTCCAAGATTGGCCCGGTGGGAATCGAACCCGGGTCTCCGGAGTGTGAAACGGAGACGCTACCACTCAGCCACGAGTTCGATGCTTCCAAGCGGTGCAAACGCGCCTCTAGTGAATGCGGTGTTGCCTTCGAAACGAGCCGTGGAAAGTTACACTGCGGTGTATATCGGTAATTATGAACATGTAACGTACAGAAGTCACAATTACACGAGTTGCGAAGTGCGTTTCCGCTGCATTTCTTCTGCGCTTTCCGCACATGCAGAGCCATCTTGCGGCAAACACAGAAGACCCCCTCCTCTCAATGTACGGCGCTGCCCCGACAGGAGGCGCGCCGCGCGCGCATTGGGACCGCTGCCAGGCGCGTCGCGGGACTCCCTCTCCCCTGACGACGCTTCGCCGTGCTCCCGGTTTAGATTACTATCTATCTCTCTGCCCGTGCCGATCACGACGTTTGGCTGGCGTAGATCGTTTCCCCTCCGAGACACCGAGTTCTTTGGTTCGTTTCGTTCGCTCAGGCGCACGTTTCGTTGCCGCGCCGAACGCTGCGTTGCTCGACGCTCACCGCGTGATAGGTGGGCGCTAAGTCCGATGCGGGGCGCATCGTAAGTGATTGCTGTGCCGTAGCGCATTGTCTTATACCCCTTGGCGGGTCGACGGGAACGCTGTCGCGTCCCACTCTTGAAGGCGAAGCTTAAGCGTCCTCCAATTTTTTTTGAAGCTGTTCCTGTTAAACCAGCACTGCCAGTGATGAAAGTCATGTTGAATGGCACAGGCTTGGTTTTCAAGTCATTAGGACCATACTCAAATGCATACAGATCAGACAAGTCTTGCTTGGAGAGCAAGCCAGAAGAAAGAAGTCCTCTCAGAACATGACGCAGCACACACTCTGCTCCTCCTTCTAAGATGCCATGCATTATATCTGGGGGTAGCTGACGGGTTACGTCAAAGTATGGAAGTGTTAAAAGTGGAGATACATCATTTACCCCATAGAGGCGTTTGTTGGTAGTGCCGTTAACAGCAATGGCTGCAAGATGCATCTTGTGCCTTTGTGCAGTGCGCAGTTTGCACATGTCTTCCGATGTTTTATCTGCCAGCTGGTTCTTAAACACCATACAGAATCTGCACACTCGGCCACGGCTGAAACAGCAGGAGAAGCCGCCAAGGTGATTCAAAGACAAATTGTCGCCACAGATGCCAAAACTAGCACTTGAGCACATTTTTTTGATCCTCTGTACTCGAAGCTGAGGTCATGCTCGTACAACTTATTCAAGTCATCTAGCAAAGGCTGCAAGATGGCTGTCAGGCCATAAGTCTTGACATAGGTGTAGCGCACCAGCAATAATAAATAAATGTTCTGCAGCTGTGATCTGTACTTCATATGAAGGTTTAGCAAGCTGCAGTATACAGCCAGTAGCTTATGCATGCCTCGCTTTGGTCCCAAAGGGTTTGCAACTTCCACCTCATCTGTGTAGAGGAACAGCAGTATGGTGCATTCACTCCCTTCTCGCATTATGTTTTTGAAATGTTCTCTGTATATAAGGCCATCATTGAAGTCTTTGTACACAGTAGGTTCTGAAGCCATGAACTCAGGTGTGGTCAAATGAGACACAATGTCTGGCGCTTTGCACAAAGCGTTCAGCAGCTTTGGTAGCGGCACATAGTGATACACAGCATTCTGGCCAAGCAGTTGCTGCTCTGGCTCAACGAAGGGGAAATTCTCTTTGGCATACCTCTCCCTTTGTCGTCTGCTCTTAATACCATCGAATAGTTGTGACACAAAGGAGCACAGAAGCAGACACTCAAGGTCAGCTGCTGTCTGTGGTGCTTTCATAGCATGAGTGATCTCTTCAGAATAAGCTTTGAGCACCAGCTCAAAGACGAACTCCAACTCTGTAAACAGCATCTCCACAGCAGTATGAGGCAAACTGTGCTGCTCAGTTACTTTAAAAAAAAAGTTCCAGATAGTTGACTTCGCCTGCTGGAGAAACTGATGAAACCCGTGAACTTGGGGCTTTTGCTTGTCTGATGAATCACTTGACGGCGCGTCGTCATCAATGTGGCAAAAGTCACTCTGTGAAGCTTGCCGATTTGGAGGCGATTCCCCGGGCTGAGATTATGCTGCGTCATTTTCCTGCGCTTGGAATACACGTTGGAAGTTGCTCCCGTTTTCTTCTAGCACACTCCTGTGACGACGATACAAGTGCGATCGGTAAGAAGAAAAGTTCGTGTACGTACTCGCACAGCCGTTGATGCCACAAAACACACTAAAATTCGGTTCGGCGCTGTGGGTTATGCCTATGTGTTTCACGACTTTTGTCAGCTGACAAGAGAAGTACGGGCACTTAGGGCAATACTTTACATCCATCGTTGTCTTTACAGAAAGGCACACAGCAGGTTTTCTAACTTTGCCTCACGTGTTTTCTCCGACCACTGCCTAGACGTAGCTCCGCATTTACGTATTTCCTTTCAGTTATTGCAAGATCGCCAAAAAAATTTAGCAGTCTGGAAATAAATTTTGCGTAATAATTTGTTATTCATAAAATGGAAATATTGCTTCATACAACACGGGCCGGCCTCAACACGTGTTGTCAACTACTCTACCTCGGCGAGGAATATTTTCGCTTCACTGGTCTGTTTTCACGTGCTCGACCATCTCCTGTCTGTCAACACCTATATCGCGAGCCTTGCTTGACCCGTTAAAGCAATCACTTATTCGATAGCGACGCCGGCATTCTTTAGAACGCGCATCGGGTTATATTACCTGCTTCTTGCTGTGAAGGTGCTTTGCTTGTCAGGCCATGGCGTGCAAATGTTTGGTAACGTTTGGCGACAAGAACGTCGTCGTGCCTTTTGTTGGCCCTTGGAAGCGCGCACAGCTATTCGAATACTTGAAGCGTGAGCGGGCATTCGCCGGTATAGACTTCGGCAGCGCAACACTGACGGTAAGTGTAATTTCAATATATGTTTGCGGTGTCTCCAGTCACGTTCCATTGTTTGCCTTCAACTCGGGCGATTGTGAGGGTTGCATTCAGTTACCTACGGCAAGCTCAAAGTTACAACATTCCGTGCGGTTGTGATTACTGATGTATTACGCAGTGTCAGGCAAAGCTAAGGTGCAACCGACGGCAGAAAGAAAAGTTAGACAGGTTACAGCGGAAAGAGTCTTGTAGACGCTGTTTATTGTCCTGAACTTTTTCCTCCCGTGGTCTAGTCTTAACGTTGCGTAATAAGATGAACCAACTGGCCCAGCAACAAGTATTTATATGGTAGGAAAATAACTGACAGGGATTCAGACAACAGGAGCACTGGCTCAACTGAACGCTTTATCGCATTGACAATAATTTATATACATATACAAGAATGACACGTGTTGTATGCCAGATAGGCAAGGCACATCAAGACAACATGCTGCCCATGAATTCAACTTCATTGTAATGAAGGGCAATAAATGTTTGATGAATGCAAAAGGCACGACCTTAGTGCATATGCCATGTTTCTACTATGTCCTCATGTGCCCTGCATACCTGGCATGCACCACGTGTCTTTGTTTGCATACTAGTTCTTAATAAAATTTACTGGCCTAAACAGACAATGGTAAACAGTCGCACAATACCGTTAATAACTGCACATAATGATTTTAAGGCATGCAAAATATATGCACTCATGCATAAACGTAAGCAGCGAGTGAGACTTTTCGAAAGCCTTGTTAACGTTCTGACATTCACACCATGCTGTGACTTCATATTGTCACGTGGTAGTGACGGTGAAGAAAGAAGCAGTACGGTGGGATACAAAACTAGCTTTTATTGGGCGAACCCGTGCCCACAAAACAGGCTACACTTATAGCACAACGAAAGCGGCGAACACGCTCGGCGATCGTCGAAAATCTGATCAGCGGGTCAAGCGCGTCTGCTTTTATAGATCAGTCGTCGAATGTTCCGGATTAACTGATGGGACCCGCGTGTCTTCCACAAAGTTCTACACCATTCGTGTCACGCGATGAAATCTGATAACACAAGGTTCGGCGACAACAGACACGCGGATAGAAGCGTCGATAACTTTCCAGAAACGTCGGATACATGCAGGCGCGTCCCTCGCTCTGCGATTACAGTTGTTGAGCGGCGAAACGTGGTTGCGCGATAAAGATAAGTACACGTGTCAATATATAAAATTTGACCGCTATGGATGCTCTGTGAACACAGCCTGTAGAACTTTGATAACCATTTGATGCAGAGTTAGATTTTTAAACCTCATGCTGTTTCCCTTTACCAATTTTTGTTTCTTTTTATGAAACACTAGACCCTTACACAAAATTATACTGCCTACAGTTACTAGATTACAGCTTTCTCTCCCAAATGGAGCACATCTCATTTAAAGTGGTCCTTGGGTTATTTCAAAACCTTTTCTAGATTTTACGTGTCTGACCACTGTAGTGGGCCCCGACCTATGGCTTCCTCATAAATTGTCATTTTTTTTTCTAACGCCTAAACTGAGGTCAAGGCTGTGTACAAGTGTTTGCTGATTTGCCACAAACATTTTTGACAGGTTTTTGATGCCGACTTTGGATTGCATGTCGATGTGACCGATGACTTTATCATTGAGGACAAGTCGAAGTTGGAGATAAAAGAAGGGAGCCAGTATCGGTAAGTTTTGTGCTGTATTTAGCAATTGTCGATTTCAAGAAAAAGTCCTTTAGGGGTGAAAAAATAAACAGCATGCCCAGCTGATTTTGTTAAATTGATGACATTTTTTGACATGCACCTAACTTATTAAGGTTTCTATGAGCAAATTGTGCAGTATCAATCATTATTCTAAATGCATTGCAGAATTGTTGATGTCATTGATGTGGAGGTCCTCCCAGCTGCACCACAAGAACCACCTGCACGCAGAGTTTACACCCTGCCGTCGGTGCCTGTAGATATCAGGTTAAGTATCGAGAAGCACCAGCCAGGCCGCTACTTTGCGAATCGACGCAGAGTGGTTGAGTGGCTGTACCACGACCTCTGCACCTACACAATGTAAGCTGGCTAACCCTTACAACTTCTTCATTCAGCTCATCAATGCATTGCTCAGTAGGGTGTGTTATTATATATATATATATATATATATATATATATATATATATATATATAGATAGATAGATAGATAGATAGATAGATAGATAGATAGATAGATAGATAGATAGATAGATAGAGAAATGTTTACTGATATGAAATGCACAGTTCGGCCTGAGGTACATTATTCTGTGTTGGGAGGAGGGAAAGAAAGAGGGAAGAAAAAGGCGCATGATGGGTGACAATGATGAGGAAATATGTAAAACATACAGTAAGCTATTTGCACTTGCATTACCACTACAGGCCACCTTCAGCAGCATGCTGTGGAATACTAGTGGCACTGCCCACCTTTCAGTGTGGTAACAGCCGTTAGTTTGATTAGACTTTGATTTGCCTCTCACGTGGTGAAAATTACGGTCAGTGAACTGTTCATCGAACTTTACTGTACAACTACAAAGGAATGTCACGATCTTATGGATGTTCCTACTTAAATTTACCCAATTGCTTAAAGCAACTTTCTGAAGCTATTCGTTTTGTATACATGAGATTGCATTTGCCGACTCCCATGACGGAAAATTGTCACCTGTTCATTTGCAGCGTGAAGCTGCTAGAAAGAAAGCTTCCTAGTTGATGAAAAATTCTTCCTATGCGAAAAAAACTCCTGGACTGTGCAAGTACAAATTAGGTGGCATACTTGACACGGTAACTGTTCTGCCCATTAAGTTGCTTTTTGGAAGCTTACCCCCGAATGCAGAGATCTAACTTGGCTCGAACTTGACTCCTGGCAGTCTCAAGACAGCTTCACCGAGCATCTGAAATTGTTCTCGAGCTTGCGAACGACTTGGCTGGGTCAAAGTCTCCCCAAGTTTCAAGTCTGCTCCTGGGCTAGCTTTAACCTGACTTCGTGCGTTATTCCAACATGGCAGCCTCCCGAACGGACGTCGTGCGGAGGTTAGCTGCTTTCGAGTTTGCTTGCCACGTCATAGATACAGCATTTTCGGAGGCGCAGCCCTTGCTGAAAATTCCGCGACTCGCCCTACGTGACCGAGGGAATCCGATGGAGCTGTACGATGACGAACAATTCCTTGGTCACTGCAGATTCACAAAGAACGCTGTGCGACAACTTCTCGCTATGTTGCCCATTCGGGAAAGAGGGGAGAACAGAGGACAGCATGTGTGCCTCTAATGCAGCAGTTTCTGATGGCTCTGCTGTTTTACGGTGCTGGCACGTTTCAAACAGTCACCGTGAGTCTGGTCCGCATTCCTCAGTCAACAGTGTGCCGCGCAGTTGGAAAGATGACCCTGCTCATCGCGGAGCACTTGCGACCGATTCTGGTGCGCTTCCCGCAGTCGTGGAAAGATTGATTGCAAGCGTATTTTCTCATCTCTAATGGTTGCACATGCCATCACTAGTTATTAGCGCTCACAACCGTATTTATGCTCAGCATGCCGAACTGTCACGCACTCATCTACCGAATACGAAACATGCACTGAGCATAATAAAAAGTAGCCCAAATGAGCCAGTCATGCAGAACATGTGCGCTTACCTGTCTTGTGGCGCTTTCGCTTTTCTTTCGGAGCTTCCTCCTTTCCGCTTTTGCTTCACATTGTTCCAGCATTTTTTCAGTTGCAGGTGATCGCGCCGCGTAATCCCGTGGTTGGCATTATATTGTTTTGCTATTTCTTTCCATGTCTCGTTCTGTCTGGTCAACGACGCGACATCAGTTTCCTTGCATTCCACAATATGCTTGTATTCGTTCACGAGTGCCGTCAGCAGGCTCTTTTCGCCTTCTGTAAAACGGGGTGCTGTCTTGCATTGCGGTGCATCCTCTTGGGAGGAGAGTGTGTGAGCATGACATTTCAGTGTCAAAGCCTATTGAACAGGACAGCGATTTCGTACCAAATGCGGCCGTCGTGCGAGCCCCACAACTTGTTTTCCTAACATACCACACTTTCCTAGCAGACGACATGCGCTGCCAATTTGCGATGTCTATGACTGTGCCACACTCTCCCTCTTTGTCTCGACAAAGATTCCATGCGAAGTAGACAAATCGTTTGCACGTGTCATTTTATTTATTTATTTTGTTTTTTATTAGGTGTTGTCACCCATATGGGTGCGGACAGGGGACTCTACGGCGCTCGCTACTCCTGGTTCGCAGCACATGTTGCAGGTTTTCTTGTTTATGACTTCGACCTAGCGCATTCGAATAGGTTGGCCTTTTCTTCAAAGGGTCACGTAGCCCGACCAGAACAAGGGCCGTTGCCTTCCTGCTGGAATGCCTATAGGCAAAAAGAGACGTGCGAGCTCCCTCAGAAACCGACCGTATGCCTCGTCTCGGCCTCTTGCATGCAGTTGCCGGCCAAGACGGTGCATGAACGCCTTGCGGCAATCGAGAACAAAAGCTGTTGAAAGACCACTATACGAACCAACCATTTCGTTCGCTTCTCTACGGCCAGTTATACGAATGTACAACAAGACCTCTAAGTTAAAAAGAAGCTAAAACCAAAAAAAATGTGACTATAAAATTAAATTGCACTCAAATACACTGTCGCCTAAAAGTGGAGCACTGACTTGAAAAAATTGTGAAACCTGCAACTCGAAAAGCGCGCCAAAACAACGAAACTTGAAGACCACTTAAACCCGCCGGTAACGGGCACTTTCCGCAAGCAAGACAAACGCGAGTTATTGTCATCTTAGTTGAAATCAAGAAAAAGAAATGGGCATGGGCAGGGCATGTAATAAGGAGGGAAGGTAACCGATGGTCATTAAGGGTTATGGACTGGATTCCAAGGGAAGGGAAGCAGTAGCAGGGGGCGGCAGAAAGTTAGGTGGGCGGATGAGATTAGGAAGTTTGCAAGGACAACATGGCCACAATTAGCACATGGCCGGGGTAGTTGGAAAAGTGTAGGAGAGGCCTTTGCCCTGCAGTGGGCGTAACCAGGCTGATGATGATGATGTGTTATATCCAGGTTTTCGCTTGAACTTGCCGCTCGCATACAAGTGAAGGAATTGTTGGCGGTATCGTAACATTTTTGTTGGTGACAAAAAGTAATTATAATAATGTTTATATATTCCTTTTGTGAGCAGTATAGTGCAGTAATGCTGGAAGCTACAGCAGACAAGCTTGAAAAAGTGTTACATTGAGTAAACGTGTACTTCAGTGATGAAACAGCTTTTTTTAAATCGGAACAACAGCAACTGTCATCAGTGTTCGTGCATGTTTTTGCTGTTTTGTTGTTCTCGATTGTTGTTTCTACACCAAACAAGTAAGCATGCTTGTTAGGTGTTCACTGAAATGAGGCAACCTTCAACTTCTATTATCTGATCAAGTCAACAGCATTACTGCCAACACATTTTGCCTAGAACTTGCAAGGTACTCTGTAAAATAATCATTTTATATTTTGTGCACCAAAATGTATGTCAAGGTCAGGGTGTCGAACCGGAAAAAGTATGGGTTCAGTTCATGTTTAATGTGCTCCCTTTCACTCCATCTTAGATAAAGATCTAGAACGGTTTGTGAACCAGTTGGCAACACCGAACCGGTCCAGCACAATAAACTTATCTGCTACACATTACACAATGCTATCGACTTAAACATGCTAACCTTAAAAACTCCAGACAACACTGCTCAAGTGACTGCACTTGTAAGTTCCCCAGGACTTGTATTTTTAAGTTTCATTACATTTCTTTTTCATTTCCAATCATGTGTCGAGCTCTTGGGACAACCAGAAGTTTTGTCAGGAGGCGGAAGAAATTGTCCTGTTGGCAGACCGGAAAGGGTAATTGGTGTTGTTATATAAATATAAGGGCAATTCATTGGAAATAGCTACAATGGGCATGCTGATAAACCCGGCCATCTTTTGAGGGCTGCATTGTGCGGCAAGCACGTGGACCAATTCGATGCATCCACTCGCAATTCTCCGTGCTCATTTTCCTGCATTTCTTTATATTGCTAATCATACTGAGAGCAAGTAAAACACTAGAAATTTACTCTGATGTTTGGAGAGAGCAAAATATGAGCCTGCTCGAATAGAGGAAAATAATTACCCGTCAAATATAAATTGAAGTGAAATAAAACTAATAGTTTCTAGAGTCTGTTCGGCAGCAAAACTTATTTACATACATGTATTCTACATGTGACAGGGCAAGGCATCATCTGGTGCACAATCACATTGAAAGTTATGATTAATAATGAGCTCTACTTGGATTCAACTAGTGGGTAGTGCAGTGCTTGTTGAGTTGTAGGCTACAGTACTGCGCATCATTTTGAAGGAATACAAACACGTTAAGGTTGGCAAAGCAATAAATTGCTTTGTATAAACCAAAACAGCGAATTGACAGGCACCGCATAAAGGGCAAGAAGCACTGGCGCAACGGTGGGTAATTATTTTAGATAAGTTGACCTCCTTCACACACATATATATATTTTTTTCGGAAATTTAACTGTCAACCCAACAGCTGCAATGTACCAGAATCACTTAGATGAGTCTCCATTTGGATCGGTGGAGAGTTTTAGTTTAGAGGACGCAAGCGGCTTGCATACTCAAAAACTAGGGTCGATGGTACTGCGCATGTGCCGTACCGTGGCCCCTACTTTTTGCGTATGCAAGCAGCTTGCGTACTTTATTCTAAAACTCTACTGTCTCCATGAAGACTCTAACTAGTGTTCTTATTTATACTTCGAGCTGCTTTGTTCTGAACCCATAACCAATATATATATATATATATATATATATAGTTGCGGGAAGAAAGCAGGCCCACGAGTGTAAAATAACTTATATTTACAAATGATGGATATGGCGTTCGGGCAACCGCCAGACTTCGTCTTTCTCTAGTCCAATTCAACGTCTTCCTTCACTTCACCGTAACATCACCCTCCCGGTGGGGGAGCTCCGTCCCGGTGCAAGTTAAACAGCCTCACTTATTGGGGGGACATAGGGCTTGAGCCTGGCGACGTGAACAACATCACTGGTTAAGTTGGGAGGCACGGAAGGCTGACCGAGTGGGGCGATCTTGTAGGTCACGTCGGACAGTTGGCGTAAGATCTGGTACGGACCAGAAAAACGGGACAGTAATTTTTCCGACAAGCCGACACGACGTGAAGGCGTCCAAAGAAGTACAAGGGAACCAGGTGAAAAAATTGGAGGACGCTTAAGCTTCGCCTTCAAGAGTGGGACGCGACAGCGTTCCCGTCGACCCGCCAAGGGGTATAAGACAATGCGCTACGGCACAGCAATCACTTACGATGCGCCCCGCATCGGACTTAGCGCCCACCTATCACGCGGTGAGCGTCAAGCAACGCAGCGCAGCGAAACGAACCAAAGAACTCGGTGTCTCGGAGGGGAAACGATCTACGCGATCTATGTACGTCGTGATCGGCACGGGCAGAGAGATAGATAGTAATCTAAACCGGAAGCACGGCGAAGCGTCGTCAGGGGAGAGGGAGTCCCGCGACGCACCTGGCAGCGGTCCCAATGCGCGCGCGGCGCTCCTCCTGTCGGGGCAGCGCCGTACATTGAGAGGAGGGGGTCTTCTGTGTTTGCCGCAAGATGGCTCTGCGTGTGCGGAAAGCGCAGAAGAAATGCAGCGGAAACGCACTTCGCAACTCGTGTAATTGTGACTTCTGTACGTTACATGTTCATAATTACCGATATACACCGCAGTATAACTTTCCACGGCTCGTTTCGAAGGCAACACCGCATTCACTAGAGGCGCGTTTGCACCGCTTGGAAGCATCGAACTCGTGGCTGAGTGGTAGCGTCTCCGTCTCACACTCCGGAGACCTGGGTTCGATTCCCACCGGGCCAATCTTGGAAGTTGCTTTTTATTTATGAAGCGCCTGCCGTGATTTATCGCTCACGGTCAACGCCGCCGACGCCGACACCCGACGCCGACGACACCGGCTTTTCTGCGACACGAGCTCCTTAACGCTATCGCGTTAAAATGGTGGTCTCGGTGCCGAAGGTCGTAGCGTCGCTTTTGAGAAGCTTGCGAGACTGTGAGGCGATGACGGGCGACATCTCGGGCCTGGGCGGCTAAGTCAATAGCATCGCGAGCGTAAGCAGTGCTGGGTGACTGTACTGCGGAAGGTAGCAACGCGTCAAAAGGCAAGGTGGGGTCGCGGCCGTACAAAAGGAAAAATGGTGAAAATCCGGCAGTGTCGTGACGGGACGAGTTGTATGCGAAAGTGACGTATGGTAAAGCGACGTCCCAGTCGCGGTGATCGTTGGAAACGTACATGGCGAGCATTTCAGTGAGTGTGCGGTTGAGTCGCTCGGTGAGGCCGTTCGTTTGAGGGTGGTACGCGGTAGCAATCCGATGTTCTGTAGAACAGGAGCGGAGCAGATCATCAACGACCTTCGATAGAAAGTAGCGGCCGCGATCCGTCAGCAACTGGCGAGGGGCGCCGTGGTGCAGGATGACGTCTTTTAGTAAGAAGTCGGCGACATCTGCAGCGCAGCTGGTTGGCAGGGCTCGTGCGATGGCATATCTGGTGGCATAATCGGTTGCTACAGCAATCCATTTGTTTCCTTTGATGGAAATTGGAAACGGACCAAGGAGGTCGAGGCCCACACGGAAGAAGGGCTCTGTAGGTATATCAATGGGTTGAGGCAAACCAGCGGGAGGCATAGCAGGCGTCTTCCGGCGCTGACACAGGTCGCAAGAAGCGACATAACGGCGCACAGAGCGATAAATGCCAGGCCAGAAGAAGCGGCGCCGCAGGTGGTCGTAAGTACGAGTGACGCCCAGATGTCCAGCAGTAGGAGCGTCATGAAGTTGCTGGAGCACGGTGAGTCGAAGGTGCTTGGGGACGACTAGGAGGAGCTCCGGGCCGTCAGGACGAACGCTACGACGGTATAAAGTTCCATCGCGCAAGGTGAACATCCGAAGGGACGGGTCATTGGGCGAGGAGCTTAGGCGTTCCATAAGTGTTCGAAGAACAGGATCCTTGCGCTGCTCGCCGCCAATGTGGAGGAAGCCGGAGAGGGACAGAATACTGATGTCCGAGTCTGCATCGGTATCGTCCGGTTGATCCACGGGATTGCGGGACAGGCAGTCAGCGTCTTTATGCAGGCGTCCTGACTTATATATAATAGAAAATGTATATTCTTGTAGGCGCAATGCCCAACGTGCAAGTCGTCCAGTTGGGTCCTTCAAAGAGGAGAGCCAGCAGAGGGCGTGATGGTCGGTGACAACGCAGAAGCTCCGACCGAAAAGGTACGGTCGAAATTTCGCGACCGCCCATACGAGCGCGAGACATTCTCTCTCAGTAATGGAGTAATTTCGCTCGGGCGTGGAAAGGCGGCGGCTAGCGTAAGCGATGACACGGTCTTGGCCCTGTTGACGCTGAGCGAGGACAGCGCCGATGCCATGACCACTCGCGTCAGTTCGTACTTCAGTGGGCGCAGAAGGGTCAAAGTGGGAGAGAATCGGGGAAGTGGTAAGCCGCTCAATCAGGGTAGAGAAGGCTTTCTCCTGTAGCGGTCCCCAAGAGAAAGAGGCGTCTTTCTTAAGAAGGTCAGTGAGAGGGTGAGCGATGTCCGCAAAATTTCTCACAAATCGCCGGAAATAAGAGCATAAGCCCAGAAAACTACGGACATCGTTCGTTGAACAAGGTACAGGAAAATTTCGCACGGCGTGAACTTTCTGTGGATCAGGTTGGATTCCGGCGGCGTTGACGAGATGACCAAGCATGTTAATTTCACGGCGACAGAAATGGCACTTGGAGGAGTTTAGCTGAAGGCCAGCCCTGCGAAACACGGAGAGTATGGTTGTGAGGCGCCGCAGGTGGGTCTCAAAGTTCGGCGAAAACACAATCACATCGTCGAGGTAACACAGGCATGTAGACCACTTCAAGCCGCGCAAGAGAGAGTCCATCATGCGCTCGAATGTAGCTGGCGCATTGCATAATCCAAAGGGCATGACTTTAAATTGGTACAGACCGTCCGGTGTGACAAAGGCGGTTTTCTCGCGGTCCATCTCATCGACGCTAATCTGCCAATAGCCGGAGCGGAGGTCAATTGATGAAAAGTATTGGGATCCGTGAAGGCAGTCAAGAGCGTCATCAATGCGAGGCAAGGGATAAACATCCTTCTTTGTTATCCGGTTGAGGTGACGGTAGTCAACGCAGAAGCGCCACGAGTTGTCTTTTTTCTTTACTAAGACAACCGGTGATGCCCACGGGCTACTGGAGGGTTCAATGATGTCCTTGTCCATCATCCTGTCTACTTCTTGCTGTATGATGGCCCTTTCTGTTGCCGAGACACGATATGGCCGCCTATGAATGGGGCTGGCGTCACCGGTGTGGATGCGATGCGTGACAACAGATGTCTGGCCAAGTGGACGGTCGTCCAAATCAAAGATGTCCCGATAATATGACAGGAGATGACGAAGAGCTGTTGTTTGCTCGGAAGGAAGGTCGGGGGCGATCATCTTAGAAACATCGTCCGCAGGCGTCGAGTACGAAGGAGTGGATGACAAAGGTCCGTTCGTACTGAGGAAGGATTCAGAGGTCAAAAAAGAAATCTGAAATTCTTCCAAAGGAGTGATATGCGCTATGGCGATACCGTGTGGCAAAATATGTGACGAGAACCCAAAATTGAGGATGGGCACGCGAGCGCAGTTTTCGCGGATCCGAATTAAGGTGCTCGGTAGGGCAATATTACGCGACAAAACCACGTCAGTAAGCGGCGACAGGACGTACTCGCCATCAGGTACGGGAGGACAGGGCGTCAGCAGGACATTTGTAGCAGCCTGTGGAGACAGCCTTGCAAATTCAGCAGCACATAAGCGGTGTGGAGCACAAGTGGTTGCGTCGGCAGGAAGCGGCAGGTCCAACTGTACAACACCTGCGGAGCAGTCAATTTGGGCAGAGTGTTTCGAAAGGAAGTCGAGGCCGAGAATTAGGTCGTGTGGGCAGTGTTCAAGGACGATAAATAGAACAACGGTATAATGGCCCCCAATGGTCACACGTGCTGTGCACATTCCAAGGACAGGTGACGTACTCCCATCGGCGACTCGCACGGTGCACGGTACGGCGGGGGTCAGAACCTTTTTGAGCCTGCTGCGGAGAGCAGCGCTCATAACTGAAAGCTGCGCTCCTGTATCAACGAGAGATCTAACAGGAACGCCATCGACTTCAATGTCCAGCAGGTTTCCACATGTAGGCAGGGTCAATAGAGGATTTGTGGGCCCGGTCGGAGTTGCAGCTTCACCTCCGGGAGCTGCACCGCCTAGTTTCCCGAAGCGAAGCGACCGGTTGCAGAAGGGGACGAAGAGCGGTGAACGAGAGGCGAACGGGACCTACGACCTTGCGGAGACGGGGAGCGGCTGGATCTTGGTGGAGCACTGTCGGCGTTGATGTTCCTAGTCGGCGTATAGGGCGAGAAAGTGCGATTGTCGGGTACTTGGCTGTAGTGACTCGGAGACGACCACCGAGGAGGCGACGACCAGTGGTTGCGGCAATGACGGGCGATGTGTCCAATACCGGAACAATTAAAACAGATGGGTTTATCATCCGCTGTGCGCCATTCAGCTGGGTTGCGACGGAGTGGTGGAAAGCTTTGCGTCCGGGAGCGAGCGGTCGGAGAAATTTGGTAGGCGTTGGTATGGCGGACTGAGCAGAGAGATGGAATGCCCAAACTTGCTATTTCCTCCCGAACGACCGCTTGTATAAGGGAGATAGCGGGTACGCTTTCCCGACAGTCTGAACGAACGGGAGCCGGGGCCATGGCCTCAAGCTCACGGCGAACGATGCGCGTTATTTCTTCCGGTCCTGCGGGCTGAACGAACCGCGGCGGGTCTTCGCAAGAAGATGTCGCGGCGGTATTGGGCAACCGGTCGAAAGTTTGAGTGACGCGGCGGCCCTTCGCTTGTTCGAAGCGCCGGCACTCCTTAATAATTGCATCCACAGTGGCACAATCCTTACACATCAAGAGATTGAAGGCATCGTCTGCAATACCTTTCAATATATGGCCAATCTTGTCTGCCTCGGTCATGTTGTCATCAGCCTTGCGACAGAGGGCCAGCACATCCTGTATGTACACGACATAGGATTCTGTGGACGTCTGAGCGCGGCACGCAAGTTCTTTTTTAGCTGCCAGCTGACGACCGACAGGTCTGCCAAACAGGTCTCGCATTTTTTCTTTGCAAACATCCCAGCTCGTTAGGTCAGCTTCATGTGTGTCATACCATTGCTTCGCAGTTCCCTTCAGATAAAATATTACGTTTGCAAGCATCATTGTAGGATCCCACCTGTTGTTGTCGCACACTCGCTCGTACATCGTAAGCCAGTCCTCGACGTCGACATTGTCCGTGACACAAAATGTTCCCGGGTCCCGTGGGTGAGTGAGGATGACCGTGGGCACGGGCTGCCGAGGCGTTGTCGCTTGTGTCGGTTGATTTGCCATTGTGGCAGCAGGTAGATGACGTCCGCTGCGAAGTTCCGTGGTTGTACCCCGCACCTTCCACCAAAATGTTGCGGGAAGAAAGCAGGCCCACGAGTGTAAAATAACTTATATTTACAAATGATGGATATGGCGTTCGGGCAACCGCCAGACTTCGTCTTTCTCTAGTCCAATTCAACGTCTTCCTTCACTTCACCGTAACAATATATATATATATATATATATATATATATATATATATATATATATATATATATATATATATATAGTGCTAAGGTTTGTCAGGTTCAGGCACATTTGAGAATACTGGTTCAGGTTCAGTTCTGGCCGAACTTCCAATTCGGGTACGGGTTTGGTTCGACACCCTGGTTAAGATCCTTTATGCCACCTCTTTACATCATATAAAAAGGAAGGAAATATCTGGCAGCCATCTTTTGTTACATGCAATATCTTTACCAGTCAATAACCTTTGCCTTTTCTTCCTTTCCTTTGCTACCACTTTTACCTTGAGCAGGCGCAGCAGTTATGTGGCCCTTCCTCTGGACAGAGGTGGGGTGCACTCTTCGCTGCTGTATGACAAGGAGGATCTTTGGGATCAATGACAGGGTGATCAATTTTCTGATCCCTCTGCTGTGTCACTCCTTTTACTTTATGGGCATGTCATTGCTGTGAGATGTCTTCATGCTTGCACTTCATCCTGCATGGTTATGTGTGTGATGTGCTACTGTGACACGTTTAATGGGCTGCCATTGTGGCTCTTGTTCTCCTGTAAAAGCTATAAGAAGACTGTTTTTTTCAGTTGTGGGTATGGGCTCCCTGCAATGGTCAGGCGGCGCGGCGATCGGCTCAGCCGTCAGCGCCACCGTGTCAGTTGCGCGAAACACTGAGGCGGCCGCTGCTACGGAGGCATGCTTTTGCGGCACTCGTTTGAAAGCTTTCGGACGTTCTAAATTGCGGTTATTGGCAATCGAAAACGTCGAGGCCCATTTTGGACCACCGACGCTTAAGAAAGGACGTGAAATCTTTTGCTATAACCACGTATACCGTGTCAAAGAAGTAAACAGCACGGACATCCCAGTGAGGTGCTTAAAATAAATTGTGGTGTTTTAAATGCCAAAACCACGATCTGATTAGGAGGCACGCCGTGGTGGGAGACTGCGGAATAATTTGGACCGCCTGGGGTTCTTTAACGTGGACCTAAATCTAATTACACGGGTGTTTTAGTATTTCGACCCCATCGAAATTCCGCCGCGGTGGCCGGGATTTATTCCCGCGACCTCGCGCTCAGCAGCCCAACACCGTAGCCACTAAGCAACCACCGCGGGTAGCGAAGTATTTTTCGCAACAAAGTAAGTATGCTTACGACGTCGATTTCGAAGTGCGTTAACAAATCATTATTTTATGCCACTTAAGTGAGCAAATACGGCCGTGGACGTCTTTGAACTGTCATTTGTCGCTTTCTTACTTAGAGCGTGCCTTGCACCTTACATTGTAGAAGTTTTGGCGAATTGGCAGGTAAGTGCTTTTTTCTCCGTTGACGAAGTGCCTCGAGCATATTCTGGTATTGTCGTTCGGGCTCGAATGTCAGAAGATATTACCGCTGAAGAATCATAGAGAGCAATCAGCTGAGACTAAACAACGTGAAGATTGAAGAAATATGCACTTGTGTGCTCGAGGGAAATGCTAATTTTCGAATACTCGTCGTGTTCTGCAGTGTACTCCAACCTTAGTTCTGTTGTTCTAAGCGCGAGAAAACATCGGCACGAATGAGCTCGGTACCAGCATTCGCGTCTTGATCTTGGCGCAGGAGGAAGCAAGCGCATGCAAAGCTCCAGCACGGAGCGCTTACGAAGCTAGATTTGACACCTAACAACCACTGCGGGTTTGTTTTGGAGCAAGAAGAGCTAAACAACTATCAAAACTGATTTACAACAGCAGGAACCATTTTACGCATTTTCATGCCGTTGACGCTTTATTGTGTCTTTTTACACATGCAGCTCCTGGCTCTTTTTCATTTCTTTTTCTTGTTTTTGCACTTACGTCTTAGTTCGTTAAGCAGAAATTCGCAAGACCGGCACGAACCGCGACGATCCACTTCATCCGCCGGGTTGCTTCCCCCGGTTTCGAAGGGAAGCGGTACAATTTGATACCGACATCCCCTTCGCGGTTGTGACAGTTCTTAACGCAGCAGTATCTGCGCTTGTTCTTTTTGTTCACACTTCTCACAAAGGAGCTGCCAAGAGGCCGCGGGGAATCTATTGGAAAATTTGAAAAGCAGGCTTGCAGGCGCGCCTGAGCGCACCGCGGTCACTGGTGAAATGACGGTGACGGCCTACCCGCGGATGCTCACCGCCGCTGCCAGGTGGCGCGACATGTACAGGCAAACTGCATTGCAGGGTGCCTATAGAAAGAAGATTCAGCAGTTGAGGTAGTAGCTTCCTCGCATTGAAATCTTAAAAACATCATTGTGGGCAGGTATCGCCCACCTTAGTAAAACAGCAGCAGTCAATGTCTACACCACAGACATAGTTTTTTTCTTGTCCATGCTTCGAGCACAGGATTTCGAGCAATATAAGTCTGTAAGGGGCTAGTTGACTTATTTTTCACTTGATTGGTACATACATTAGTGTACATACATAACAAAAGATTATTGGATAAAAGCTGCGTTAACCCGCCGTGGTTGCTCAGTGGCTATGGTGTTAGGCTGCTGAGCATGAGGTCGCGGGATCGAATCCCGGCCCCGGCGGCCGCATTTCGATGGGGGCGAAATGCGAAAACACCCGTGTACTTAGATTTAGGTGCACGTTAAAGAACCCCAGGTGGTCGAAATTTCCGGAGTCCCCCACTACGGCGTGCCTCATTATCAGAAAGTGGTTTTGGCACGTAAAACCCCATAATTTCATTTTTAATTAAAAGCTGCGTTTGAACACCCCGATAAGCCACACTACCCCACATGAAGACAGAAGGCAACAACGTAGCAATGTTTTAATGTAGTACAAATCATAACATGTGATGTAATCAATGAGCAATGGTGAGTCATCACCCCACCTACTTTAATACTACCAAGCTTAGAATGACAGTAAGTTGAGTTAGTTGGTATGGATTCATAATTTGAAAGCAGACTCAAGGGAAGAGAATGAAGCACAAATGCAGACTATCAACTGAAAGTTCTCTCTGAGGCAAAAAAGAAAGACACAAAACTTATCTACGCACACTTGGGTATGGTAGTGCCACCTGTCGATCAGGAGCAAGACAGTCGCTGTTTTTTATGTTTTATCCTATTCTGTTGGATGCTTCACATACACATTACATCATTACTCACCAACTTGCCCAACTGTCAGCCTTGCTAAACGCCGCTACTCAGTATGTTGTGATACCGCATGCAAGTATACCTGTAGCAATGACAGCTGCGTGTTTACTTCCTGCATGGTATAAAAAGAAAGTTTTTTTTGCTTGAAGTAGGTGCGGATGGATTGCTCGTTTCACTTCCTTCAATAACTTTGCGTTGCCATCGTTTTCATGCAGATATAAAGTGTGAATCTATTCCCACACCGTAATTTGTCAGTGTTTTGTAGAGCCAGCCACCTTTATTTTTCGTCTTTTTTTTAACGAGCGTTTGCCTTCTAGAGAAGCTCTATCGTCAATACCAGCTGAATGTATTTGCAGCACCAATTCACAACAAAGCTGTATAATAAAGGCATAGAAATATGAAAATTAACCACAATATTTGCTTATACAGCATACAAATCAACTGAATCAGACTCTCGGCTAAAATACTTTCCACAACAGGCCGTCATTCTGCACCTATGCGTTGCAAAGGCTAGCAGTGGGCGACACCGTAGCAGATGCTCTGCATGTGATCCTACTTTCTACATAATCGGGTGCTGACGGTAGACAGCACCACGATATGTCCTCGGTGCCGATACCACAACAATGCAGCAAGGATACCACACCAATATAAAGTTCCTTTCAGCTGCGGCCGTTTCTACGTAGGGTAGACGGGTCGTTGTATTATTCAATGACTAATAGAGCATAGAAGAACTCTGGTGTAGGCCTGGATGTGTTCCTGATTGACAGATGGCACTAGCGTACTGGAGCATGCACAAATGAGTTTTGTCTCTTTCTTTTCCACCACACAGTGTGCTTTCAGTTGATATTTGGCATTTGTGTTGTCTCATTCTCTTCTCTTGTGTCTGTGTCTGCACGCCTACCTTTTTTCAAATTATGCTTCCAAGCATTTCTTGTACCATAAAGGACTTAAGCATGTTTGAAAAATCCGGTAGCACAGAACACAAATTGCTGTAATGGCACTGACATGTACTGTGTTTATCTAGGAGGCAATGCTGTGAAGGCTACGGAGGCTTTCTTCACTGCTTGCATTTGCGACCAGGAAAGTGAAAAATATAAGTTCCATGTTTTCGGTGCAACACATATACAATCTCATTTTTCGAAAAACTGCCATTTTGAAGGGAATGTGACTTGTGCAAAGATGCGACATATAGACTGAAAAATGCTCTATGTGTCAAGTAATTCTATTAAGTCTTGTACTTGTGCGTAAAAAAATGTGACCCATCTATCACATGAAAAGCTTCACAGTTGGAAAATATTTATCACATCATGACCAAAGTGACCACAGCGCACCGCTAGGTGTTGCAGCCAAAATAGCAGGTCACCTTTTCAAAGTGAAAAAGGTGTACAACTGTATGAAATTTGACATAAGATTATGCCAGAAGTGTTGTTTTAATATACCAAGAAAATAGTTGTTCTGGAGAATGTGCTGATAAACAGCTTCCCTGCAGGACAAGCCTAGTGAAACTTCCATGACCGCACTACTTTCTCGGCTTTTACAGCATTGCTTCCTTTGTGTGGAGCGCAGCTCAGTGCTAACTTGATGCTAGCTTCTAGTACTTTAAATTATTGTGGAACCCACCAGAGTCTTAATAATACCCTGCAAGTGTCAATGCCATGGCATTACTTCGTAACTGTGCAAGGGCACAATGCACACTCTGGTGAAAGTATTTGCAGCGTTGTTCATTCAGGAGCCACCTATGTAGTCCCTTTCAAAAAGCTTGTGTGACGCATAGTGCATGTGCAATTATGAAGTGACACACTTTATGTGCTTTCCAAGTTCCTTCCATATTTCTGGACTTGCACATGTGTGACGGGGTGAAGGTGACGAAACAAACTTAGCAGCATATATGAGGTTATTCTTAGGAATATATAGTAGCAGTGGGGCGTCAGAGATAAAGCAAAACCATGCTAGCTGCAGAAACCCAGGAAAATGTGTAGTTCCTTGGTTATTTCAAATTGCCGCAGTCCTCTAGCTAGCACTGCATTTGTTTCATATCTTTTAGCCTCATACCGAGAAGCAGCAGGCTAGTGAGCGTATTTCTGTATGCTCCTTAAGGTTAGATTTTCCTGGAATAAATATTTGGGAGTTCTTTTTTTTTGCGCTATACGACTTCGTCTTTGCACATTAAACTAACATGCAAGAAGCTCTTGTACGCCTCGATTATTTGCAGTGCACGCTTCGATCCACGCCAAAACACACTAGACTATTAACCTATATAACCCTAATAAGCGCAATATTGGAGTATGCCTTTATCACATGAAATCCCCATCATAAAAAAGACGTTAAACTGTTAGAATCACTAGAGAAAAAAGCTGTTAAGCTTATCTGTCGTCGTTATGATAGATATTTTTCAGCCTCTTGGAACCTTTCTAACCTGAACGTTATCACACTCCAGAAATGTCGCACTTTGTTTTAAGTTGCACACTTATGCAAGTTCGCCATGTTGTTCTCGGCATTATATTTCATTTTCAGACCCCTCAAATACTTGTCAATATCATGCTCGAACTATTTTTCTGCATATAGTTCTCATTTATACTTGGTTTTGTGCAGTTTTTTCCCTCATATGATTCACTGCTGGAATGCTTTGCCTGGGAATGTACATGAATGCCCTTTAGATGAATTTCTTACAGCTATTAGTTGGAATGTATCTGTGAAATTCATTCCTCTTCCTACTCCTGCTATAGCCAAATGTTTGGCTGCAGTATATACAAATAAACAAGTAAAGAAAATAAGAAGCTAGGTTAACATATTTGGAACAGGCTTCTTCTGTTATATTATTACGATATTATCACGAGATGCTCAAAAGACGAGCCGCCGCGAGAACGACGAAGTGGGGCTGTGCCCGTGGCACGAACGAATGTCAGCCTGGTGCTCTGGCTCCAGTGTAAACAGTCTGTAAATAATTTCTTCCGTCTGTGTCTTTCTGCACGTAACATTCTGGTGGAGGTGAGGGGTCTTTCTACACGTAACAATATGCTTGCTTATGTGCTGTACTGCCACCTTGGATGACCTTCTGGCATGTAACTCTTGAGGCCACTGACATTTCGAAAAAGGCTCTGTATGTGAAACTGCCAGTGTGGCTATAATTAGTTTCTGATATATTTTTTTACTTTCTATAGGTACCCAGGAAAACTTTACGAAGAGGCAGCCAGGGAGCTCATCACAAAGTTCCCCTGTCTGGCTGACTCAACAGGAACTGGATATGTAAGCACATGTAACATTTTCTGTGCTGTCAATGCGCAAAATAAGTGTACAGGTCCAAAAATTAGCTGGCACACAATGTGTAATATAAATTTTTGTTGTTCAGTGTCATATGCACACTAGAGAGCAAGGCAATGCCCTGGCACTGTTGTAATGTTGGCTGTTACATAGAAGGGGCAGGGCAACATGCTAATCAATTTTTGCGCTGGCCGCAACATTATGCCGTAAGTGGCAGCACCATCATTAATAGTCTGGACAGCACTCAGCAGCACACATTGAAACGTACATGATGGTGCTTCACTGTGTTCAATTTAGGCGATTTTCCTGCTAATTAATTGTGTTGACTGTTACTTCTATTATGTCTAAAAAAGTTTCAATAGTTGCTTAATTTATTTCCAGGACTCCTGGCGGGTGCAGCTCCGCTTTGAAGCTAAATATCAGCGGAGAAAGCTGGAGACACAAGATGAGGCCGCTGGTTCCCTGCCTCTCAAAAGAACCAGGCACACTGAGGAGGTTGCACAGAAGCGAATCTCCCGGCCATCTCTTGTATGTATTGAAGTGTCTCATTCTTTTGAGGACAGTCCTGCTGTTTAGGTAGCACTCTATTCTGAACATTTAATGGGCTGTACAGTTGTAAAGACATCTACCATAATATCCTACTTAATGAATACCAAAGTATTATGCAGGAAGGATTGGTGCCACCAAAATTTGACAGTATGTAATTAAGCTATTAAGAATAGTTATTTTCTAATCATGTAAACTGAAAAAAAATTATTTGAATGGTTGGTTATCTGTCATTTCGACTGAGAGATATTCATCGAGGACATAATTGCTTTCATATAGCAATCTGCCACAGCCACATTGGAGGAACATACCGTAAAAACCGGACTATAGGTCGATCCCCCAACTAACGAATTCTCAAAATGAAAAAAAAAATTTCAATGGCAAAAGTACCGAAAGACATGACACCCTTACCGTGAAACAAAGGCGACTCAGGGGGTTGCACAATGGTGACAGTATTTATTTAAATGCTGCTCGCATGTGCACCTGGCCAAGTTTTTAGCGGTATCGCGCAACCATCGACCCGCGTGCTTGTCAGCACCTTATTAACGGCGCTGAGCAGCGAAACAAACGAGATACGCGCATGTGTACACATGCCCTTACTTTCGCTATTTCGCCGCTCCGTGCCGTGATGACAAGGTGCTGACAAACACGCGGGTCGATGGTAGTGCGATACTGTTAAAAATTGGCACGGTGTACAGTACACAGAAGGGCACGAAGTGCGCAAGCGCTACTCCGAATCAGAGCAACGCCTTTGATCAGAGTCGGATGACGGGTGCTTCTCGCTGCCCAGTCCATAGGCGCGTGCGATCTCTACCGCTTTCAAACGGATGCATTCGGCAGTCACAGGCAGCGGTCCTACACGCAGCTCTCGGACGGACTCCGCAACCTTGCCTTCCAGTTCTGCAGTCCGCTGCGATCCGGCACGAAATGACGTTTTATTTTGGTTGCTGCAAGTTGTAATACGTTGCTTTTGCCTCCGCCACTACCGAATGCTCTTTTCGGATACTTCAAGTTCGCGCTGTGCCGCCAGGTTGCCGTGGGCTTCCGTGTACTCAATCGCCTTTTTCTTGAAGGCGACGGTGAATTGACGTCGGCTTCCGCTTATTTTGAAACAAAATGAAAATGCAGCCTTTAATTAATATAACTTTGCGACAATAGAAATGCAAAATGCCTGTGTGCTGTGCCACAACGTCGCCACGCCGCCATAGATGCCGCGCTGCTGCTGATGGCGATGGTGGCTGTTTACTTCATCCGCCCATTGTTGCAGGACTTCCGTAGTTTTTCCGCCAATGTCCGGTATATAAGTCGAGGGTCGACTTTTTGCGATGGTTTTTTTGAAAAAAAGTTCGACCTATATTCTGGTTTTTACGGTAATAAAGGGGCCATAAGAGTTATTACAGGGTGGGGCTAAAACAAAGAACTTCGGTTGCTTAGTATAAGAAATGACCAGATTGGTGTTCCTCTGATAAGTGCAAGTGTCAAAAAGGCCAAGTGATGACACATGCAATGAAGTGCAAGCATGTTTCTTTTGTAAAACAAGAACGACAATTATTTGGACATTTGAAGAAGCTTGCTTTTGAAATGTCTGGATAGCATATCTTCTTCCATGCGAGAAATTCACTGTCCTTTTAGAGGTCTAAATGGCACATTGTTCTATTTCCTGTTTTCTGGAAATAGGCCCCAGCCATGTTGCAGTGCGTGCTTGCATGTGTGGGTCCTTCCCCATTATTGATGTCCCCACTCGGTGAAGAACCAACAGCAGTGCCCCTACCTGTCCCCGTCTTATAAGAACTAAACACCACCACCTTTCCCCCCCCCTTTTTTTTATTGACCACTTTGACTTCCTTCACCCTACTCTATACACCAACTTCTTCTCATCTTCCTCCATTGCCTGTCTAGGAGAGTGACCTTTGCTTATATAAATTCACTGCTAAGCAGACCAGTTGTTCTTTGAGGCAGACGAGTCCCCTTGTCAGTCTCGGTAACATTCTTTGTTTGACCATTGTTAATTGCTTAAAGGCTACCTTTTCTTCTTAAGATATCTTCACACGTTAGTATCTGGATGTAATGCAAGAAATATGTTGGTTTTATGAACACCTTGTGTTATAAGCTGAATTTTTTTATTTGCAGTCGAATCCGACTATATCGAACCCATTTAAGTCGAATAATTCTATATACTGAACAATTTCTGGACACAGTATAGTTACGATGAGTATATATAGCAGAAACGACGCTTACATCGAGCAAAAATAGCAGCAACTCCCGATATATCGAACGTCAAGCGGCAGAAAAGTGCCCCCAGAAGTTGGCTTTCCCTTGCGGTGGTGGGGAATCCCGGCGGCGCAGCTCCATCCAACCGCTCTCCCTACCAAGGAATGCGCTGCCTTGGACGAGCTGTCACCACCCCCCTGCAAAATATGATCTTGGCCCTCCCGCAGCGCTTGCTCAGACAGCCTATCGGAGGCTATTGTGCCGGCATCGCGCAAGATGGCGGAAGTGCGAGTTGTCTCGCTGCTTTTCTGGTTAATTGTGTGCGCACCTTGTGTGCCTTCTGCCGCAGTGTTGTCGTGATGAAGCGGTAGAATTTGCCTTTCGTCGTGAAGCTCGAAATTTTAAATCGAGTTGAACGCGGTGAGAAGTCGGATGTCCCCACAGCATGCAAGATTTCGAGGAGCACTCTTAGCATGATCTTAAAAAAATAAGGGGGAGATTAGGGCTAAAGTGGCCAAACTTGCAAACCCATTGCCCGTGGTGCCCGACACGTACGCACGGCCGTGTACGAGTGGTTCATTCAAAATTGTTTCAGCCGTGCCGGCACGGCTTCTGCATGCTTGGTGATGACTGTAAATTCTGATAAATGCAACCAACCCGTTGCCGAAGTTTGGAGTCAGCTGTCAGAATTTTTGGAAGCTGTTGACAAATCAACAGTGAATAAGTTTGTGAGTGCAAATAATGGTGCCGCAACCACGGGAGAGCCCGAAAGCGAAGACTACATTGCTGAGATTGTACCGAGCACAAGTGAAAGTGGGCACAATGAGGAAAGCAACGACGGTCCTTTGCCCACATCCTCCGAAGTTATTGGTGCGCTTGCACTAGTCTGGTGCTTCTGCGGGAATGCGGAAGGTTGCGGCCTCAGCTGCTCCGACTGCGACTCCTTAGACAATGTCGAGAAGTCCGTGCGTCGCAGACAGCGAAATTGCTCAAGCAGAAGAAAATGCAGGACTGTTTCATGCGAAACTAAGCTAGGTTCACCACTAAAGTGATTTTACAAATGTTATGCACTTTTATGACATCCAATTATTTAGCGGGCTTTTATTGAATTACGCTCTATATCGAACTGATAGGTGTTTTTTTTTGCGAGTTCGATATAGCCCGATTCGACTGTATGTATTTTTGTTTTCCAGACTACCAAGGTTTATTATGAAAATAGATTGTAGTTTAGGCCTTGTTCCTTGCAGCCATGCCATTCTTTTTGTGTGTGGGGTGCAACATATTGCATAAACGACATGAAAATCCTGTATTTCATAACCGTGCTTGCCTTTCCAGGCTCATGACATGGGCGATGCTGAGGATGACATCAGCTTACTCATGCATGTGGAGTCTATGCAGAAAGAGGCAAGGAAAGCCTCTCCAGACACCATTTACCTCCTAGACGCTATGATGCGCACGTTTGCTGAGAGGAGGAAGTGGATCTCAGAAAAAACACCAAGTGTTGGGGACATAGTTGAAAAATATCCGGCCCTTGCTGTTGGCTCCGTGGTACGCATTTGTTGTGCATTCTTTTCTCACACGATGCACATTTTAGTGCGACCTAATGCATGGAGTCTTCAATGGTTGAGATAATTGCTTGAGAACTTATAAGCTGCACAGTGTTTATGGACTCTGCATTGACCAAGTCGCCAAAAACTGTCTGCATGAAGCCAAATCGGCTCTTCTGTTCTTATTCAATTTCTGTAGTTTCATGGTATACTCGGGTCAATGTCCGCATATTCTTTCCTGCTTATGGATTTTTACATAATTTAATGTAGTGAGCTTTCTGTAATACCTCAATTTCTGCCAATTTCTGTTAATCTCGGCATTAAAGCATCAATTCTACCCTTTCTTCTATTCCTATCCTACTTCTCGAGCCACTGTTAAAGATCTTGTGATAAAGGAGGTGGCATCCTATTTGATTCACCAGGCTGTTTTCCAATTGTAGATATACAAACATCACAGTCCTGCAAGATTATTCACCATTCCAGTGTCAACTTAAGGAACCAGTTACCACAGCAATTGAAGCACTTCTGTAGTGTCTGACACCATAAAGCTGCCTAGAATTCTTGCTCTTAATTTCTCGCTTTCTAACTTTGTGTTGTCGGCGTTCATGTTGTCCACTTCTCTACTCTTGCGTCCTGTCTGCACGCCTCACTTATATTTTGCATAATGAATCCTTACCAACTAGCTCAGCTTTCTGTCGTTCTAATCTAACTTTGTACTTTTTAGGTCCTCCAGGAATTTAAAGCAATCACAAATGTGACCCTGGTTGACGCTTTAAGAGGAGTCCTTGACCCAATAGCGCACAAAATTCTCCAAAGTGCCCAGAAAAAACGCCACCTAGAAGGTTTCCTTATAGGGCTGGAGAAAATGAAAGATGGCGTCCCCCAGCCGGAGCAGAACGGTATGTTTACTTTCAGCAAAGGTACATTAACTTCTTGTTGTGCCACATGAAAACATTTGTATCATGAGAAGCCAACAAACAATGACACAAAGGACAACGTAGGGGAAATTATTTGTACTTACTAATTGAATTAAAGAAATGTTAAATTAATGGCAATGAAGGTTGATGAAAAAACAACTTGCTGTAAGTGAAGAATGATCCCTCGTTTCGCATTACGCGTGCAAAGAGAATGACTGGGGTAGACAAGACAGTACAAAGCACAAACTTTTAACAAGATTTCATTGCCATGCAGTGCCAAGGAGCATACGCAGCGGCTGATGTGGTAGTAGCACAGGCAGCCAACTTGCCCTGCTTTCCCCCGACGCCTCTGGGCACATTTGTAACATTTGTATAGGGTCATTTCATGCAAAACGCCCCAGACACAAAAAGCGGCCATCATTGATTTTCTTGAAAAAAAAAATTGGGCTAGATGGCTATTGTGGGAATAAGGTTTCACCAAAGTGTTTTTGTTACAGAAAATGTTTTGCTTACATGAGTGCTCTTTGAGATTTCTGCAAAGAAGCAAAAGTTGGTTGGAGGTACATATTTTTTATTCAGGTCTGAAACTAGATGCAATAACAGATTGTATTGGCATCCTTCCTTCATATTACATCACAATTGAATGCATTTTAGAATTTTCATTGCTTTTTTGACTCAGTAAAAAAAAAGAAGCTATAGAAATTGTGTTTTCAGAAATCTTTTCTATAAACTTCGTTGCTTTTGAGCTACCATAATTTTTCTCCCGTTCTGCCTCTTGCCATACTGTATGCTAAAAATAATTTGTAATTAATAGTAAAATTACTTTTTTGAAAAATACCTGCAGAGTTGGCAAGAAATTTAATTTCTTGTGATATTCAAGCCAAATTTAAGCATTGAGACACTCCAGATCAAGATACTTCAAATATCTCAATATACGCTCCGACCTCTTAGCTTGTGATTCAGAAATTTTCGGTTGAGTAAATTTTGTCTGAAGCGAGAAAACAATTTTTGAAGTCTACAACCAATATCACTAGCAGGCACTGTGTATATGCCAGTGCTGGCGTCGTCTGTGTGTTGTCGTCTGCTCTTCTCCTCATCATCTGCCACCCAGCACTCAACAGCTAGCATACGGGGTGATCATTTTTCAGTTTTATTTAACTTTTATATATTGGCTACTACAGATACCACAATTCTAGTCCTTGAGCTGAATTGTTCAGAGGGGTGGACATTACTTGCATCAAGAATCGAAACACATATTCAACAAAATAACAAATGTTTGCTAATCAATTTCCTAATTGAAATACGTATTGAAATTTACACACTGTAGCTGGTGAGATTGACAGGCATATCCACTTTGAATGAATTTCCAGAATGCCACCAGTTTCGATATGCGCCATCAAACTCTCCGTAAAGATTCACTGTTGGTCCCCTTACTTTTTTTTAACAAAATGCTTTTATGCATTGAAGTACAAGGGTAACTATTTCATCCCATACTTTGGGAAGTATTTTGACATCGGTGTCATTCTGGAAATTCATTCTAAATGAATACTCCTGACAATCAATATGGGCCGTACAATAACTAATTAGGAAGTTCATTAGTGAGTGCTCGTAATTTTGTTGGAGATGTGTTTTGATTTTTGGTGCATGTACACCTCTCTGAACAATTCAGCTCAAGGACTAGAATAGTGGTATCTGCAACACGGGATTTTTGAAAAATTCCATAAAACTGAAAAACGAACCCCCCTTATACTAGCCGTAATCTGCTGGGCGGCAGATGACAAGGAAAAGAGCAGACAACGCGCAGATGACGAGCAGCGGCATGTATAGAGTGCCTGCTGGTGATGTTGGATGTCGACTTCAAATATTGTTTTCTTGCTTCAGGCAACATATACTCGAACGAAAATTTCTTAATCGCAAGGTAAGAGCTTGGTGTGTATATTGAGCTATCTGACATACTTTTATCAGGAGAGCCTTAATGCTTAAATTTGGCTTGCATATTGCATAAAATTCATTTCCTGCCAACCTTGGAGGTATTCGTCTCAAAAGATATATTTATTAATAATTCCACATTATATTTAGCATACACTATAGCAGCAGGCAAAAAGAGAGAAAAATTATAGTAGCTGAAAAAATAACGCAGTTTATTGAAAAAAGTTAGGAAAATGTTACTTTTATTGCATTTTTACTGAGCCAAATAAACATGGAAAATTGTAAAATGCATTCAATTATGACGTCACATGAAAGAAGGATGCCAATACAATGGTCTAAAGTGAAATTTGCTATTGCACCTAGTTTCAGACTGATTAAAACATATGTACTTGCAACCAACTTTTGCTTCCTTGCAGAGATCTCGGCGCTCACATGATCAAAACATTTTTTGCAACTAAAATACTTTGGTGAAACCTTATGCACACAATAGCCATGTAGCCCAATTTTTTCAAGAAAATTGCTGATGGTCGCTTTAGGTGTCTGGGATGTTTTGTATGAAATGACCGTATAGCAATCTGCTACTGAGTGAAAACCAGTGCCATTTCATGTAAATGCAGCACCTGCTGTCACCTAGAGTGAAACATTTTTAATTAGCTGTGTGCAGTGCGTTTCCTACTAAGCTCATGCTGTCATTGGCAAGAGAACCATGTGTACGTGTATGCCTTGGGAGTGTCTGTGCAGTAAGGTTTTTTCATACGTGCTCTACTCCTGACAATGAGCTGCTTCCGTTTCTACAAGCGACATGCACGTAGTGGTCGTGCACAAGGGCTCAGCAGCACAGAATGTTTTGGTTATGATTTATTAAAAGCGTGTAGAGTGCCTGCAACTGTGGCAACGGTGCTTAGCGACTTACGTCATGTGCATGCTTCCCAAGCTTGAGGCAGGTGGCAAACACTATATCTCGGCATTGGCCCCTGCTTGTGGTTACCACCATTAATAAAGAGCAGAATGAACAAAAGCCTGTGGCTACTAGAGTTTTAGGTTTTGTATATTCAAAGTTAGGGGATACAAACTGCTGTGCATATAGTATATAATGCAAACAAAAGAGAGCAAGCAGGATGTTCGACTTCAGTATGCGGCAAGAGGCTAGTTCATCTTTCATATTTGCCGTATTTATTCATCTTTCTTTTTACCACCTTGTTATTTTTCAGACTTGATGCTCACCGCGGCCATATTTGTGCTGCCCAGCCTGGTGAAGGAACGGGTTGAGGCGTTTGTGTGCAGTCGCGTGAGTTCTTTCATTCTTTTAGGAACATATTAGAATGCTCACAGCTGCTGTAAGGTGCAATGATTTTGCCATGTCCGGTTGTACCTTTGTTTGTAAACAGGCTATCAAGGTTGATAATGGTGCATGAGCATAGAATAGGCACCTTAGGTATAGCCATGTGCCGGATATTTCAAATACAAGGCATTTTCTAAGCCCAGTAATTTATTATAAGCATGAAAGGCCTATTTTATGCCTGTTCTGAAGTTCAGGATATGCATATTTCCACAGCAGCAGCAAAATAGATACATGAAATAAACAGCAGTGCAAGGGGAAGCAACTTTTGCATTCATTATTTTAGCGAGACGAGATGTCTTGATGTCTCATTAATAGGGCATTTCCTTAACTGTAGAATAGGCATAAAGTACGCATTTTATGCTTTTTATAAATCACTCATTTTAGAAAATGCCTTGATTCGAAAAAGCAACATGACTATACCTAAGGTGCCTATGCGATTGATGTGAAAGTGCAGAAAATTTTTTTCAGCATTTATTTAGAGCAGTAAAGCATCTCTAAAACAATCTGAGTGCTAAGAAAGCAATTCATGGGCACCTATGAATCCGTATAAACTTAGTGCGCTTGATACAAAAGGCTCCTAGCAAAGTCGAGATCACTCATCAGCCCCTGTTGCCTTAGCAATCATTACTTCTTTTTACTAAAGTTTACATTTTTTACGTCCTCTGAAAAATAAATTCAGCGGAGACAGTAAATTATGCAGACAGCTGGGGAGCATGGGGCTGTGCACTCCTTATGCTAAAGTTTCTGTGGTGGCTGAACTGTGCAAGTTCACTGGTAACAGGATGCACTTTCTGCAGTGTTTGTTCCAGCCATGTACTTATATACATAACGTTTCCAAATAAGTGGTAATTCTGTGTTAGTGTACTCTTGCAAGGCTACTTAATACATTTTTCTGGGCACTAAAACTTAATGTCAAGTGCAAATTATGAACTTATAACTGCTCATATCAGCATCAATAAAATTAGTGAGCTGATCAAAACGCCACTGAAAGTTTATCTAGTGAGATTTGTTCACTGAAAAGAATATTTGGGGTAGACATTAGCAGAAAGAAAAAAAATGTTTGCCAGATTTCGGGAAAAAATTAAAATGCCTGAACCGTCATGTATCTTATTCTGAATACATATTGCTTTTTCTGAATGTTATTATTCTAAGGCCACTTGCAATGCATCACTCTTCCAGGAGCCTGAAGCGGTGCATGTTGTACCGACTGTGACTTACACCGGCAACATTCTGGAGCTGCCAGAGTGTACAGTCCAGCTGGAAGCGCTGGAGATCCAGGCACCTAACCTACTGCAAGCTGTCGCCACGCAAATGGCATTGTACTGGACGTTCGACATAGTTTTTTGTGCAAAAGCACAGAAAACTTTTGATCTGCTCTGCCGTCTTATTGGTGTAAGCAGTGGAATACAAGCTACACCACTTGTGCGTGTGGCACAAACCATGCTGAAGCAATAATGTTTCATAGCATTTATGATGCTTGGAAAATAAATTATTTTTCACACCCCCACCCCACTTTTCTGTTGTGACAATGTTTTGACCAAGTTGCAGCATGCAACCCTCAGCCAGGGCAGACACTGAGAAGGCTCTATATGAAACGTTTGAGGATGAAACATTAATCCCCAGTGGAGGAACAATTCATCCCTGGCAGTGCAAAGCTAGTGTAAAAGTTGATCCTATGGGAGAAAGTGGTGCTCCCCACTGGATCATCTGCAAGGATAAACTGTTAGTCCTATAAGACAAATTGTTAGTCTGAGGGGGAGGATTGGAAAGGATGAAGATTTAGTCCTTGTGGGGAGTATGTACAGGGATGAATGTTTGGTCCTACAGGACGAACTGTTAGTCTGAGGGGGAGCATCGTGAAGGATGAACATTTAGTCCTTTGTGGGAGCATGTGCAAGGAGCATCTGTTAGTCCCCTTGGGAGCAACTGCTAGGGGAGGAACAGTTCGTCCTTTTGCAGTTACTCTCGAAGGGACGAATGCTTCGTCCTTCAGGGACTAAAGGTTGTGGCAATGCACTTGCTCCCCAAAGAGACTAACCCCCCTACCGTTTTTAGTCCTTTGCGGCTGAGAGTGTATGGTTTGAGCCTCTCATTCTCTGCGCAACACCTCCGGTGCATTCCCGTAACGCTCATTGGACGCCCTGCGCGGTGGGAGCTGTAGCGATGCGCCAAACAGGAGTACAAGCTCGTATTTGCTCGTATGGCCTGCCCGAACACTGGGAGACGCCCCGAGCGTCTTACCGCGCTGCTGCTTTGTTTCGCAGCACCGCGGGCGGGGTCGGGGCACGCCCGACAAATCATATAGTGGGTGCCCGTTCATCTGCACGGCTGAGGCATAGGGTGGCGCCCACAGCATCTTCCCGCATCATTGATTGACCCCGCGACGCCGCTGACAGTGCTGGGGCGTGCCAGACACGTAAACGAGCGCACGCCCGGACTCAAGCCACCATGCCATTGGGCGCCCGGCACACTGCTGACCGCGTGGCGAGTGTCGGGATTGCTCGCGTGTTGGGAGAGGCTCCCGGGGTTTTTGCCACATGGCTAGTTGGTTGAGCCGCGGCACCGACGTTATAAGGGAACGCCCGATCTGCCCATGGACAAGTGTAGCTTCGCCAAGCTGATTGGGCTGTGGGAAATGCCCCGGGCGTTGCGGCATGTTAGTTTGCTGCTACCGCCTCGCCATCGGCTGCGTCGGGGCGCGCCCCGCTTGATGATAGGCTCGTGCCGCCCCTCGGAGTCTGTCGGACCTCTCGTAAAGACGTGCACGCCCGTTTTCTTAGTTGACTGCCGCGAGTGCAAGCAATCCGCGGTGCGCCCGAACGAGACCATGCGCGTCGCGCGAGCTCAGTTGTCGGTGGGCGCGGTCAGCCTGTCCCGAGGGATTTGGCCAAGGGAAGAGTGCGGCAACGGACTCACCGGACCGTGGACATTACTGAAGACGACGACCGTCGACCAAGGAATCGAATGCGACGTGTGAGAGGTGTACATCGCCGAACAATTCACACGGCTCAAAGACATATGCGAGAACGCTTTGCAAGTACACTGCGTCTCGTGCAACTGTGTTTCTTTTTGTTTCTTTTTACTTTTCAGTGCTTTCTGCGCTTCCAGTGCTTTCTTTTTACGATTTCCACTTTTAATTCCGTTTTATCTGTTTAAGACATAACGTGTATACATCTCCTCGGCCTCATGGATGAAAGACTATGCCCAGCCATCTAGTAGACACCTGCGGACTGACTCAACAGCTGACGTTCGCGGCTCCCGGCCCGGTCGTACATCCAGAGGCCGCCCATCAAGTCGAGATGACGTCCGCCGACACGAAGCGATTGATGTCACAAAGGCAAAGTGTGGAACGCGACATTTATGTTCAAATTAAGCTTAGAACGACAGAAAGCTGAGCTAGTTGGTAAGGATTCATTATGCAAACTAGAAGTGAGGCGTGCAGACAGGACACAAGAGTAGAGAGAGCGTTCGTGTTGTCCACCTCTCTACTCTTGTGTCCTGTCTGCACGCCTCACTTCTAGTTTGCATTATTTTCAAATTATTCTTCTTCTGCTTTTATTTCTTTTCTTTTATTTTCTTTCACTCTACGTTAGGTCGCGTTCGATTTTCGAGTGCCTTACGGGAGGGTCGCGCAAACGCGATGACCTTCAGTGGATTTGTGCACATGTGTAAAGACTGTGGATGCTCTGGGACAGGAGCGACGACCCGTGGCACCGAGCGAGAACGGTCACGGCACTTGCACTCAGTGATGCCTGCCGCTTCTGTGTTACGTTCTCTTTTCCATTCTTCTCTCTTTCTTTTAATTTCATGACTGTGTTCTCCCATAGTGACTGTAATTTCCTCCCCCCTTTTTCCTTTCTTTTCATTTTGTCCATTTCATTCCACTTTGTTAGGGAAAGGGGGGGATTTTTTCACTTTTCGTTTACGGCATGTCGATGCCACCCCGTCTCCGACTCATTCTTCATAGTCATTAAAAAACCCCACGTGAGGGCTTCTGAGATCGCTGAGACGCCTCAGGACACAAACGCGTTACCTATCCGAACACTATTATTTTCCAATTGGCTTTTCTTCACAAAAACATGCGCTTTGGGTATTAATTAAAAACCCCTATTCATTTATTTTAAATTGGCTTTAAACCTGGTATGCATTTCTGCAGGTACACGATTTTCCCCACCATTTATTTTTGCTTTTGCTTTCGGGAATAAGCGGGGAAGCAGTCGGCTGGGGCGGTACACCCGCCACATGATAACTCGATAGCGCCAGGGCAAGCTCTGCCCAACAAACAAGGCGGAAACTTCAGTCCTGGTTATTTTTCTTGTTTGAAGTGGCAGAGGTAAACGCGAAGGCGGGTTCCAAATATTATTTTTGTATGGCGTTTTCTTGGAGTGCGTGACCGGACTAAGGTCTCAAAAGCGCTGCCGCGTACAGTTCACCGTATATGGCTCACGAGAGGCCAACAGAAATAAAGTTTACTGGGGCGGTTGGACGGGACGGGGAGAACCTGTCCTGCACTTGCACGAGCGCTTGCACGAGCGCGCGTGCAAGTGTCTGGCTGGCCGGTTCCGTCGGGCTCCGCGATTTTCCAGGAAAAACAAGGTATTTCCCATTTGGCATCTTTAAATTTTAGCAGGGGTTATTTTTAAACGTGCAGGGACTTGATTCGGCGCAAAAACCGGGCGGGGAAGGGCCTTATTTTCGTTTTTTGAGCGCATCCTTGTTCGGCCGGCCGCCAGACACACAATGGCCAGGGCTCATACCCCCTGAGCCTGAGCCTGGCCATGCCGAGCTCGCGCAAGGGCAAGACCGCGTCGCCGCCCCGCTCCCCCCCGCGGCCGTCGGCCGCCGGGGAGTCGCCCCGCTCGCGGGGCTCTGATTTCTCAGAGGACGGCGACGCGGTCCTCGCGCGTTTCAGTGAGCTGGTCGACCAGCTCTCGACCACCGAGGGCGTGACCCGGCTACCGGCGGGTGATGGCGAGGCGGAGGAGGCCCTCTCGTCCGTGTCGGAGGGCACGGCCGTGGCGGCGGCGGTTCCCGGCGACCCCGGTTCTACGGCGCGGGTCCGGCTGCGCACGATCGTGGAGGAGGTCGTTACATTCTGCAACCTCCCGGCCAACCGCGTACCCACGGAGGCGCGTTCCTTTTTCTTGACGCGGCTATTCGAGATGGCCGGCATCTGTGCAGAACTCAAAACGGACCTGAAGGCGGAGATGGCCGCGGAGCGCGGCGCGGCCCTCGAGTTGCGGGGCCAGCTGGTCGAGGCGCGTCGCGAGGCCGCCGAGTCGCAGCGGCGCCTGGCTGTCATGGAGGCCGGCCTGGGCGTTCCTGCGACCATGACGACTGGCCCGGGGCCCGCTGGTCGCGGTCCCGCCGCGTCTGCGGGTGCGGCGGCCGCGCTCTCGGGCGCTGGCGGCCCGGCAGGCGCGCCCGCGGGCCGCATGGACTACGCGGCCGCGTTGCGGGCGGGCCTGGCGCCTGCTGTCGGCGCGGCCAGCGCCGGACCCGGTGGTGCTGTGGCGGCGGGCGCCGAGGTGGCGGGGCCCGTCGCGCAGCACAAGCACGTCGCGTTCCTGACACCCGTGGCGACGACCCAGACGCCGGCTCGCGACGTGCTCCGGCTCCTCAAGACCAACGTGGACCCGACGGCCAAGGACATACGAGACGTCACCCTACGTCAAACGAGGTACGGGCTGACCGTGTTTACCGATAATGGGCAATCGCTCAAGAACCTCGAACAGGCCATAAGCGACAATGCAGTCACGCGCGCGGCCATCATCGTGCGTGTCGCGGAAAGGCGAAAACCTCACGTCAAGTTCTCGGGGGTCGACCCTGATGTCGGCCCCGACGAGTTTCTCAAAATATTTGAACAAGGGGCTCGACTTAGATCTTGAGCAGCGCAAGGTCCGTGTCGCGTTTCGCGAAAGGGCGGGCACGCGTGCATATGTGGCTGAGGTAGACTCGGCCAGCTTTCGAACACTCATGTCGCGACCGCGCCTGTCGGTCGGTTGGACATCGGTGCGCGCGCGCGAAGACTTACACGTCCCCACGTGTACCTACTGCGCAACTTACGGCCACGGACGCACGACGTGCCCGCACCAGTCAGACCCGGCTAAGGCGCAGTGTATGAAGTGCGGTGGCAATCATCTGGCAGTCACGTGCAAGATAAAGATGGGAGACGTTGCGGTGTGCTGCTCAGAATGCGGCAGGGCGGGCCGCAGTGATAAGAGCCACCCTACCGGTTTTCCGGAATGCCCGATTCTTGTGGAGAGAGTGGCCCGCCTCCGGGCGCGCACCCAGTATGGCGAGCCCCAGTGAGGGGTGCGCCGCGGGGTGGGGGGGAGCGAGCGGCGCGACGCGGCGATGGGCTGGCGGGCGTGGCGGTCGGGTGCGTTCAAGCGTCAACATGTCACCACCGGAACCGGTCGCCGTGATGCAAATCAACCTGGACCACGCGAAGCGCGCGCTGGCGGCCGCGACGCGTCGGATGCAGGACCTTGACATCACCATCGCGGCAATCAACGACCCGCCCTGCACCGGAAAAACGAAGCCGCACCTGCCGCCGGACTTCGCTTACTTTGGCGCGGAAGAGGAGCCGCTCAGCGCAGTCGTTGTTCGCCCTTACAAAAAATTTTAGTAACATTTTACAAACCGTCTTTAGACAAATGTTACTAGAACCTATCGACATTCTATAAAACGTCTTTAGACACCGTAACAACTTCCTAGTAACCTCCTACCGACTATTGGCCACCGATATTGAATTGAAAGTATAGATATAAAATGTCGATAGAATTCTTACCGACTGCTTATTATCTTATGTCGTTAGAAAGTGTCAACTGTGAAGCGACTATTTATTGACCACCTTTATACATCCTAACAACTTGCTAGTAACATCCTGTCGACTATTCGCCACAGATAGTTGACAGGATGTTACTAGGAAGTCGTTAGGATGTATAAAGGTGGTTAATAAATAGTCACTTCACAGTTTTTAGAAAGTACATAAAAATTTTATTCAGAGGTAATTACTTTGCAATTATATATTGCAAAAGTAAGCTTTGATTATCTCTGAATAAAATTTTTATTTGCTTCCTAAAAACTGTGCAATGACTACTTATTAACCACCTTTATATATCCCAACGACTTGCTAGTAACATCCTGTCAACTATCTGTCTTTGGCGAATAGTGATTGCCAAGTGGCTAGGTGTTGCATGCAACAGAAGAAGACGGGTTTCCATTTGTGCTTGAACACATCCATTTAATATCCCCGGGCTAGTAAGGAGGACGAGTTCTCCAGCTGCCATGGAAGTAGGCTGAAATGTTGCGTTGTGTAGTCTAGAAACGAGAAGAAAAAAGGCAATATATTAGTTTTGCTACAGTGACATTGCAACACACCATGCACCTGTTTCTTAAAAAGGAAGTGCACAAGAGACAAGCTTTCAATCCTGTGAGCTATAAACATCTCCACCTGTTTTGTGCAAAGTCCTAAAAATGCATGAAATGACTGAATTCGTGCATTAAAGCTGGGAGCGTGATGGATGTGCGTAACACCAACAGATGCACGACACATAAACTCTATCGTACCAATTGTCATCTACAAACAAAAGCTGTAAATCAACTTCAGTTTAATGAACTTCGATATTCGTATTGTGACTAGTACATGGAAGTTTCATGTGTGAATTATCTTAGGAAAGGCAAGGTGTCAGTCATAACTATGTTGCAGCTTTGCTTGGGCACAGGTACATAGAAGAGTTGATTTTAACGCGATAGCGTTAAGGAGCTCGTGTCGCAGAAAAGCCGGTGTCGTCGGCGTCGGTGTCGGCGTCAGCGTTTTGCGGCGTTGACCGTGAGCGATAAATCACGGCAGGCCCTCCATAAATAAAAAGCAACTTCCAAGATGGTCTGGGTGGGAATCGAACCAGGGTCTCCGGAGTGTGAGACGGAGACGCTACCACTCAGCCACGATTTCGATGCTTCCAAAAGGTACAAACGCGCCTCTAGTGAATGCGGTGTTGCCTTCGAAACGAGCCGTGGAAAGTTATACTGTGGTGTATATAGGTAATTATGAACATGTAACTTACAGAAGTCGCAATTACACGAGTAGCGAAGTGCGTTTCGCTGCATTTCTTCTGCGCTTTCCGCACACGGAGAGCCATCTTGCGGCAAACACAGAAGAGCCCCTCCTCTCCATGTACGGCGCTGCCCCGACAGATGGCGCGCCACGCGCGCATTGGAGCTGTCGCGGTTCGGACTCTCTCCCCTGACAACGCTTCGCCTCGCTCCCTCCGCAGAATCAAGCGTCCTTCCTTTCTTTAGATCACTATCTCTCTATCTCTCTGCCCGTGCCGATCACGGCGTTTGGCTGGCGTGCATCATTTCCCCCTCCGGGATACCGAGTTCTTTGGTTCGCTCCGCTTGCTCAGGCGCACGTTTCGTTGCTGCGCCGAACGCCGCGTTGCTCGACCATATGGCTCGACGCTCACCGCGTCTGATGCGGGGCGCCTCGTAAGTGATGGCTGCCCTGTAGCCCATTGTCTTATACCCATTGGCGGGTCGACGGGAACGCTATCGCGTTCCACTCTTGAAGGCGAAGCTTAAGCGTCCTCCAAGTTTTTATGTTGCACTTAAGAACCACGAAATGATACAAGCAACATGTAAGCAGTTGAACAGGCATTACGGACGTTCTACAGCAAGATTAGAAAATGCCTTTGTTGTGCAGGCAGGCATTGTCATAGTGAGCTTGTTACTAAACATGTTAGCTTTCCACAAGACAGGATATTATATTATCAGTGCATTCATATGACCAGGGCCTCTATCACAAAAATACATATGCCAACAGTAATGACAATTTTCTAGTTATGGTGGCAAAGCTTGCATTATAATATGCTATTATAATCAGGTTAATAGCTATTTTAGCAGGAAAGAAAGGAGTATACCCTAAGATAGCACTGAAATTGCCATGAAAGGAGTTTTGTTGAAAACTGCACAAAGAATATTAAGATGCTTCTTTGTGACACACATACCTACTATGGTGTTGACCTTCTTGGAATCCAACGGATCCTTCTGTGGAAGGCATTTCACAGCCGCCCAGGGAAGGACCTCCCTTCAACATCTATTGAAAAAGGAGCTTTAAGGAGGCCCTCCGCGAAGTGAAAGCCTGAGTTGTTAGCATCCAGGCACAGCCTCTTCAGCAGGCCCTTTTCAACGTATACACCGTCACCGATGTCTACCTGTGAAAGAATACAACAACCAAAGATTCATTTTATACGCATTTGATCAAGGAATGGTTAGGAAGTAGGGTAAGGTTTGCAAAAACGGAAGTCGCTGCTTCTTGTTGATTCGGTTTAAAAAACAAAGCAGCCTTACGTATACCATACATGCATTGTACTGAGCTGTGTACTTTTACGTAAGACATGGGAACTACGTATTGGGAACTTCAATGCGAAAGAAAGACGTGCATCTGCCTAGAACTAAGCAAATGTGTGCCACCCCTTGACACAGAGTGAGATCTGGTGCTGTTTTAGTGATTAGCAGACATTGAAAGCTTCAAGCCTCATCGAGTATAGGGCCAAGCTGTGCTCGATTAGTGGCGCACAGGTGCTCGAGAACTATCAAACAAGATGCAATTGTCTTCAAATACAATTCTGACTTCCCTTTGCAGACATGCACTTTTAAATTTACTGACTGCACTTGGGTGTAAAGATTTTGTCTGACAGAGTGAATAAACAATATACACAAGCAGCATTTTCATAGTTAGCATAGTCTTTAATAGGTACTGATACCTTCAATTTAGAAAACCCTGTATATTGGGCCTCATCAAACTAATTTCACAAAAGGTTTGTCAAGGTAGAAGCATAGAACTTTAGTCATTAGAAGACAGGTGAAAGGAGTTAATTATTGCAATTATTACTGAAAATTAAATTTCAGACAGCTCATCCCAATGAGAAATTGATGCAAGCAGTTTGTACATGCCACATAAGCATTTAGATATAAAAATAGGGATTAGAGAAAACCTTCCCTTAGAGGTTCATTATTACAAGCAGCCATGCCCTCGAGAAGACATAACTTCTTTTTCTGTAGGCAGAAAGAGGCTCGAGTATTTTATTGACACCATATATGTGCCCATGCATATATGTCATCTCTGTTGTAAACCTTTTTTTCATGTACATGCAAGGTGTGTTTATAACATCTCATTGTGCACAAAATTTGCCTAATAATTTAAAGACCGCGATTTTGTAGCGATGGTATTCCTTTGCGCTATTCGTTAGTAGGCTGACCGACGCGCCGGGCCGTGCTACGTACTGCAGCTGCCGGCCGTTAGCGGTGGGCGAGAAGAGTGATATAGAATAGAGGGGTAAGTATCGCTACAAAATCGAAGTCTTCAAATTATTACGCACTGCCGAACGAACACAAACTTTCAATGTGTTTTCATAATTGTGTGCCCATTCAGGCATAGCAATCAAGGCGGGTAGCAGAATGCAAGTACGCTGTAACATCAGAGGAAGCTTTCGTGAAATTGCTTGCTAAATGTGCACAGCAACATGGCTAACATACGATAGGAAAGCGCTTTGCTCTAGCTAGTTACACAACGCTCATTACGTAAATCATAAGCTTCAAGAATGCGCGCAAGCGCCAAACTTGCTTACCTTTCAAGACTTGGCAAACGCTCCTTCGTCCAACAGGTACAGAAGCACCGACGTTTCTCTGGCGCAAGCACTGTAGAACTGCCGATGAACTCCAGCTCCACAAAAGCACAACCTTCAACAGTCTTCCAAACACTACAATTTGAAGCCCCAGTACCAGACTTTTCACGAGAGCGCGGGCCGGCACCTCGGCAGAACAAAGGCAGCTCGGACGGGAGCTGTACTAGGGCACTCACTGACGACACTGGTGGATCGATCGAAACACACGGCGAACTAATGGCGTTACACGAGTCCGGAGGGTTTGGGATGGTCACTGCACACAACAAGGAGCACGTTTTGTCTAGGCACTTCTAAAATTTAACTCAAATGCCACCTTACTGCAGGGAGCACTTACGACAACCAACGTGGTGTGTCGACCAAACAAATAGTACAGTAGCGCCACTCTGCGGTTTTTTAGAAAAATGTATCTTAAATGAAAAAATTGTGTGTTTTTTCCTAATAACATTTGATAGAGTCTTTTAATAAATTTATTTGGTCCAGAAGTGTGTACTTTGTACTTTGTGATACGAAGTTTAAGGAAATGTATATATAATAAAAACTAAGCGGATGTTGCCTTCAAGATTCGCAATTGCTTCAGGTGCATGCAGGTTGCAAAAGCACGGCCTTCGAGATCAGACTGTCACTCAAAGGAAGCCGTAGTAGGAGGCGGATAGGCATTTAGGCCCCAATCATTGGGTTTACAGTGCCTAGGTAGGCTTCCTTATTTATAAAGTGTATACGGGGACTTCAGCCGAACCATGAGCGAGCTATACAGACGCACGCGGTACGATTCGGTGTCCGATCCGACGTGCGGCGCTGCATGCTACGGCATGAGCGGCGCGTAAGCTCCGCCCACATCCAACTCCCCAGCTTGAGTTCATATCCACGTCGAGAAACGCAATATAAACAACTCTGCACAACACTGCTTCGCTTTACGCGAAGGCTGTCGATAAAATTATGCCCCTGTCAGTGACAGAACACTTCACGACGGCGCGTTGTCCACTGACGGCTCCGCTAAAGCCAGCGATGATAGGGCCGGTAGGCATAGCTAGGCGGACGCTGCAGCCGACGGCGCTTGCGATCCAGTCCGAGCTCGTCGAAGAGTGCTTATTTTTGCCAAAACAATGAACACTGTACACTTAGGTCGGCCGTAATTAAATACAATTTGTTTACTCGACGCAGTTGTTGCGAAGGGCAAACGTGCAAGCGAAGCGAGCGGCCTCGCTCAGACGGTCGGTGTGTGATGTCTGCTCGCGAAAGGCCCTCGCGTCGCGGCTCCCGATCTCAGCAGTAGCTTAGTGCTAGTGTACAAGGCGCTGGTTTGCATAACAGGCACACGTTCGAGATAATTTTACTGAACTGGTAACTATTTCATGTCAGAAACAAACTGCAGCAGGCAAGGAAAAAGAATAACTGCGAGAAACCGGAAAGCCAGCACCGCCTCCGTGGAGGGAACGTCAGAGAACGTCACATGCCAGCCGCGCTGCCAATGGCTGCGGCCAGACGACGGTGCAGTTGTCGGACACGTCGAACGATGAAAATCTGCCCGGTTTGTCGCACGCTGGACGTCCGATCCGGCGCTTCGGCACGGCAAAACACCTCGATTCGGGCTGCAGTTTCGGCGCGTCAGACGCCGGATCGAACACCAAATCGGACCGTGTGTCTCCCGCTTTAGTTGGCGAACACGAGCCGATCAGCGCGCCGTCTAGTGCGATGGTGCATGGCCTACGGGCTTCTTTGACACCTACTGAGCACAAATTCATGATCACCGCTCATATACACGCTTCCCATGGCACTAGCTGTCGTGTTTTCGAGAATACGTGCCCACATCTTGAATTGGTGAGACCATATTTCCTCTTAGCGTCCGGTATTAGAAGCAATTTTTTTCTATGAACATTCTACTATGGTCTGTTACTAGGAAGTTGATTAAAAATTAGGAAAACAGTTACTGTGCAAAAGAAAAACATTTTTTTAATGCAGCCAGTCTTTGCATATTCATTTATAGTTCAGATGCTGTTATATGTTCATTTTTCACTAAATCATTTTTAACAACTTTGTAGTAACCAGGGTTACTAGAAAGTTGATTGCAAATTCTGGAAAGGTACACCTGTCCGTGAAACAACACTGTCTTGCACCAGCCATGTTCACTGAATAATTATAACCTTATTGAATAATATTCATGCATGTTTTGTAACTTGGGTTATGTACTTTAAGAACATAATTATTTTTATTACCTTCCTATTGAATCGTGTTTCTAAAAAGTTAAAATAGTGTGTCTTAACTTTCTAGTAACTTTCTTTTTACATACTGAAGTTAGAAAAGAAGTAACCAACTTTCTTTTGACAAACGTTACTAAAAAGTAAAAGTCAATAGGATGTTACTAAAGTTGACAGGATGTTGATAAAAGTTCTAAAGAAAGTAAGGAAGCATTTTTGTATGGGCGCCGCCCACGCTTCGACGTCTTCCCGACGTACGTTTCCCGGCGGGTGGTCGCGGTGCGATGCACTACGGCACAGCGCGAGTGGCTGCTCGTCGCGGCGTACGCGCCGCCGCACTGCTCCATCGAGCCGACCCTGGACAAACTCTCGGCGTGCTTGGACGCCAATGACCTGCACGAGATCCTGCTCATGGGCGACCTCAACGCGAAACACGCCATGTGGGGCCCGCGAGCCCACGACAACCGTGGTTCCCGCGTTATCGAGTTCGCGGCAGCACGGGAGTTGGTCGTCCTGAACGACGTGGCGTCCCCCCCACCTACTCCAATCTTTACACGGACAGTTGGATTGATGTGACGTTGGCGACTCCCGCGCTCGTCCGTCGTGGCTTCAAGTGGAGCGTATCCTCTGATGTCACATTCTCGGAGCACCGCGCGATCGATCTCATGCTGTACAGCGGATGCGAACGCGAGCGGCGCCTGACTAAGTGCGGCCGGCTACATTTCATCGCCGAATTGCGCGACCACCAGTGGTTCGAGCGGGCCGGCGGAACGAACATCAGCTCGCCGCAAGCGCTTGACGCGACGCTCAGCCGCATATATACGGTACTCGAGAGAATGCGCCGCAAACATCTCCGGCCGGTCCTTCCGCACAAGCGCGGCAAGAGTTGGTGGACGCCGGACCTGCAGATGGAGAAAAACCGCACGAGAGCCCTGCGGCGTCGTTTCCAACGGTGTCGGGACGACGCACTGCGGCCGCTCCACCGCCTACGATACAGCGAGGCCCTGGCTAAGTTCCGACGGAAGATCGAACACGCGAAGGCGTCGGACGCACGGGAAAGATGCGAAGATTGCAGCCGCAGGTCGATGTCCTCGGCGCCGTTCCGAGCGGCCTTTGGTAAGGAGAAAGGGCAGCTGCATTTGCCGCCGTTGACAACACCTGACGGCGGTCGGACGACAAGCGTCCTGCAGTCGGCTGCTCTGCTCCTCAACTCCTTGATAGCCAAGGACGACGCTCATACGGACCTGCCGGAGCATGCGGCGATACGCGAGCAAAGCGCGCGGCCCAGCGTGTCACGTGTGCGGGACCACCCTTTCACTGCCGGGGAACTCGATGCCACGCTTGCCAAGCTTGTCAACGGCTCAGCCCCAGGTCCGGACGGTTTAACGACTGACGTGGTCGTCGCCCTCTGCTCGTCCCACCAGCGCTTCGTCCTTAACATCTTCAATGCCGCACTAGCACTGGGCCACTTCCCCAAGGTGTGGGGGAGGGGCCGAGTCATTTTCATCGCAAAACCCGGCAAACCACTGGACACGCCGCAGGCTTACCGCCCAATCTGTGTGACGTCTATCCTCGGGAAGGTGCTGGAGCGCCTGCTGTTCGGGCGCCATTACCATTTTCTCTTGACGGGACGTTACTTGCATCCCAATCAATTTGGATTTATACACGGCCGTAGTGCGGTTCAGGCGCTGACGTCTCTCTGCCAATACATCGGGGAGTACAGAGCGCGAGGCACACCCGTAACACTCATCTCTCTGGATTTTCAAGGAGCGTTCGATAGCGTGTGGCACCCCCTCGTGTTACAGTACTTCAGGGAACGCCAGTGCCCTCACAACTTGGTGGACCTGCTGCGGACGTTCCTCGGCGACCGCTCGGTGGCATTTCACTGCCACTCGGGAGTCGTCGTGACGGACGCGACACTGGGCAGTCCCAAAGGGTCACCACTGTCCCTCCTGCTATGGAACGTTGTCGTGGACGGCCTGCTGCGCTTAGAAATGCCGGAGGGAGTCCGCATTCAGGCGTACGCGGACGACACAGTGGTTCTAGTTCCAGCGAAAAACCGCCTCGACACCATGGCGAAAGCCGCGGCCGCCCTGACCTCAATCAAGACATGGACAACCACCACCAAGGTCCGCCTCAACCACGACAAGACCGAATGCGTCCTCTTTTCATTTGGCAGGGGGGGCATGGAAAAGAGCAAACCGACCATCAAGGTTGACGCTACTAAGAAGGGTCTCAAATTCAAGAATTCGGTCAAGATCCTCGGCGTTTTAGTCGACCGACGCTTATCGTTTTTCGACCACGCGGAATACCTGCAGCGCAAGGCCGAGACGCTCGCGATGAAGTCTCTCACCTTCATCCACATGCACGCGTCCCTCGATGCCAAGATCCGCCGGCACCTCTACCGCCAGGTCCTGTTGCCGGCCATCACGTATGCTTCGCCCGTGTGGTGGAGTGGGAAACCAGACTGTCGTCTCCGAGCGCGCATTAATACGGTGCAGCGCACGCTTCTGCTGGCGCTTACTGGAGCATACCGCACGACGCGCACGGAGGCGCTACAAGTCCTCCTAAACCAACCACCGCTGGAGCTCGAACTAGATCGATTAAACGCCGAGTTCGATCTCTTTCACCGGGGACAACCCGTCACTTTTGGCCGTTCCAGTTACGCCCCGGCCGAAGTGCTGTTCCCGCGGGACTGTTGGCGCGACCACCCATCGGAGGCGCGAGGCTTCAGCTTCAAGCGTCTACAAGCACACGAGGCGACGTGCGCCGCCACACGTCCGGGCACCCACCTTTATACGGACGGGTCGTACACGTCGCGGTCGGCCGGAGCCGCATTCGTAGTACTGACGCCACGTGAACGGATTGTTGCCGTGCGCCGGAGGAGAGACTGTGGAGGAGGGCTGGCTACACAAATGGCTCTTTGGCGTCCGTTCCTGGGTTTCGCGTCGGCGTCGGCGTTATCGTCGGCCTCATAACCAGCTCCGCCCCCCTTTCGTCCCCCCAGCGCTAGCAGCGACCGACTGATACCGCTTTCGTGAGTCCGCTACCGCACTCACGAAAGACGTCGTGCACTTCCTGCAACTCGCATTAACCGTCCATCGATCCACACCGATGTTAGTAGTGGGGGACTTTAATGTTGACATAAAGACAAACAGCAATTTCCTAACACTTATGCGGGAGAACATCCCGTTCCTCTCGCTCGTAACGCGTCCCACGGCTGTGACAACCTCGCGAGGCACTTGTATAGATCTCGTCTTTGAGAATCAAGCATTGGTGTACCAAGTCGAACATATATCAGTCTATTTCTCCGACCACAAAGCTTCCTTCATGACTGTCAAGAACTGTTAATGGAGTCTTTGTTAAAGGCATACGTGTGAAAAATAAAAAAAAAATTCTGTGATAGCGCATACATGTGTTGCTCGATTTCTTTGCCTCAATCTATCGAAAAGGTGAAACAGCTTATTTGCTGCGCTCAAATTTCGCATTAGGAAGTAACGTAATCGTCGGTAATTTTTTGATGGCTTGCTGTCCCCCTTACTTCGTGTGCCACGTACTGTGACCCTCGGTGGGACCGTGGCTACTGTCGCACAGGCTTGACGCCCCGTGGCACCGACCGCGACTGGTCAGGACACTTGCGCTCAGTACTGTCAGCCGCGTCTGTGTTTCTGCTCTGTTTTCTTTTCCTTTTCTTTTGCTTTTCTTTTCTTTCATTTCATACTTCATTCTCCCATTTTGACTGCACCTTCCTTTTCCTCTTTTCTTTTCCCATTTGAACATTTTCTTTCATTGTGTTGGGGAAAGGGGGGCTTCTTTCCTTCTTTCTCTCTTTGTTTACGGCATGTCCATGCCAACCCGTCTCCGCCTCTTTATTTCATTCCTATTAAAAGCCCGCCGCGAGGGCTTCTGAGCTCGCTGAGACGCCTTAGGACACCAACGCGTTATTTATCCGTACACTTTTATTTTTCCAATTGGCTTTTCTCTACAAAAATATGCGCTTTGGGTACTATTTCACTACCCCTTTTCATTTATTTTTAATTGGCTTAAACCTGGTATGCATTTCTGCAGGTACAGGTTTTTTCCCCACCATTTCTTTTTGATTTGATTTCAGGAATAAGCGGGGAAGCACTCGGCCGGGGCGGTTGGACGAGCGCGCGTGCAACTGCTTGGTCATGGCTACATTATAGCAAGAGTTGCTTTTTAACAACTAGGGTCCTCATTCGCTACGAAAACCGGGCGGGCAAGGGTTTCTTTCTCGAATTCTAAGCGTTTTCTTGTTCGGCCAGCCATCGGGCACAAGATGGCCATGGCTCATACCTTTTGAGCCTGGCCATGCCCACGACGCGCAGAGGTACGCACGCGTCGCCGTCCCACTCCCTCCCGCGGCCCTCAGCTGCCGGGGAGTCGCCCCGCTCGCGGGATCCGGTTCTTTCGGAGGACGGCGACGCGGCTCTCGCGCGTTTCTGTGCACTCGTCGATCAGTTGCCGCCCGCGGACGAAGACCAACCCCGGGCCGCCGGTACAGACAAGGACGAGGCGATGTCCGCGGCTTCCGAGCAGTCCGCTGTCACGGCAGTGGCGGCGGCGCTTCCAGAGCACGACGACGCGACCAAGGCGATGGACCGGATGTACGTGATCGAGCGAGAGGCCCTCGAGTGGATCAACCGGCCGTCCAAACGGGTCTCGGTGGAGTCAAGGTGCTTCTTAACAACCAAGATCTTGCAGGCGACCGCAGCCTGCGCGGCGGTGCGGAAAGAGGCGGCCAAGGAGGGAGGTAGGGCCCGCGAATTGCGGGAGCAACTCGCCGAGGCGCGGCGGGAGACGGCCGAGCTGCATGGTCGACTGGCGGCCACCGAGGCCCGGCTGGCGATGGCGCTTTCGATGGCCGGCCCGGGGCCTGCTGGTTGCGGCCCTGCCGCGTCCGCGGGTGCAGTTCCCGCGCCCTCGGGCGCCGGCAGCTCGGTGGGGGCGCCCGCCGGACGAATGGACTACGCGTCCGCTCTGCGGGCGGGCCTCGCGCCCTCGACCGGCGCGGCCCGCGGCGGACCCGCTGGCGCTGCGACGACGGGCGCCGGGACCCTCGGCGTGCGGCACAAGTGCGTCGCTTTCTTGACACCGATGTCGCAGACCGAGACGCCGGCGCGGGACGTGCTCCGCCTGTTAAAGAGCAACATAGACCCCAAAGCCAAGAACATCAGAGACGTGACGTTCCGTCCAACGAGGTACGGATTGACCGCATTCACTAACAACGGCCAGTCTTTAACTAACCTAGGGGTAGCGATAAACAGCAATCCGGTCACGCAAAGATCAATCCTAATGCGACATGGTGAACCACGTAATCCTTGCATTAAATTTACCGGAGTGGATCCCGACATCGGCCCGGACGACTTCATGCGCGAGCTGAACGAGCGCAACGAGGGCCTTGACCTCGATCTCGATAGTTGTAAGGTCCGCATCACGTTTGGAGAGAGGGCGGGTACGCGGACTTACGTGGCGGAAATGGACCCGGAGGGGTTCACGAAAGTCATGACGCGACCGCGGTTGACAGTAGGATGGACGGCGGTGCGCGCCCGCGAAGACCTGCACGTGCCCGTGTGTACGTATTGCGCGACGTATGGGCACGGGCGCACGACGTGCCCTCACAAAGCGGACGCGACCAAAGTGCGATGCACGAAGTGCGGCTGCAACCACCTAGCCGCCACTTGCAAAGTAAAAATGGGCGATGCCGAGGTGCGATGCTCAGAATGTGACAGGGCGGGCCTCAGCGGCGAGCCCCATCCGACAGGATTTCCCGATTGCCCCGTGCTTGTGGGACGGGTGGCGCGCCTAAGAGCGCGCACCAATTACGGCGAATCAGCGTAGTCGGAGCGCCGCGCGGCCGATTGGCTCCGCCACAGCGTGCCCGAGGTGGGGGCCTGTGACGCGCCGTAATTGACCTTTCCGTCGCGCCGTAATTGGCCTCACCCGCAATGGGAGTTATGTAGAGGTGCGCCGGGCGCAATGCTGGCTTCCTGATTGCTCGTCCGCATCGTGCGGGCAGTCGACAGCAATGACAGCGAGGACACATTTGCGCTTGTCGGGTTATTCCATTGGGCGCCCGACGCAAGGAGGGGCGCGGTGCTCGTAGGTTTAGGCAGAGCAACACAACTGAGCCGCGAACGAGTGCGACGTAGCGCGTCACACGCGGATGCGTGTTGGTGAATGCGGTTAACCCGTTCAGAAGACGCCGATAGCCAGGTGTGCGCGTGTACAAGAGAGCCGCCAGAACGTGGCGAACAACGGCGACAGACTTTCGAAGAAACAGACGCGCCAATGGTGTGACTCGCCGCACTTTGCGCCTGGACGAAAAGACACCGCGCGGACGCTATATACGTGCAGTGTAAATAGTGTTCATATCTATATCGCTCTATTCCATCGCATTTAACTTCCTTTAATTTCAAGTGTTTGATTTTTCGATTTTTCTATCTTTAATAACCTTTTGTTTTTCCTTCTATCAAATTGCACAGTGCTTTCATTTACCATGCCTTCCGGGTGAGGTATTATGAGCAGCTCCGTAGCAGAGGACAGCGGCCCTTTTCCTTCATTGATGTAAGCGGCCCACTGCCTGTTGTACCATCCGGAGGATTTAGGGTGCAATGATATGATGGACGCCTGAGCGAGCGACCCGATGGACGTGACAGACACAAACATTCCGTGTGATATTCATTTTTAACAGGTTTTCCCTGAACTCTATCAGTAGTACTTTTCTCGTTGAACTGCGATAACCATGTATGCGTGTCTTGATGAGTGCGGTGCCTTCGGGAAGGGTGGCGAAACCGTTTTGCTTCACAGCAGATCCGCGCGCCCGAGCCGTACAGTAGATAAAATCCCACCAGTGCACAGACTCAAGGCACCGTCCACGAACTCGGGAGACGCGATCTGTTTAAGTGTTCCTTCCTTCGGGAGACGCGATCTGTTTAAGTGTTCCTCTTGCGCCGGGAGGCGCCCCCGAAGACCTCGGAGCTGAGACAGGACGTGACGTCATCAGTAGATACGCATCGGAAGATCAACTCCAGTGAGCAAAGACGCCGGGGGCGTCCCTGCCGCCAGACGCCAGGTCCTCTTACGTGCGCGACGCCAGGATGCGTCCCCTGGGATCTGTGGCGCCTCTGCCGCGCGGCGGACCCGACTCGTCGCGTCCGGGTGGCGAAGGCGTCGTCCGGATGGCCCCGGTCAGCGTGGGGACGTACCTGGCGGCTGGAGTCGCCACCTCGAGTCGGGTGTGACGCCGGGAAACACCCCCGAAGTCCGCCGCGGCCCTCGTCGACCGACGGACTGGCTCCACCTCTGGGTGCGGTGTACCGCCGCATGGACGAGAGAGACTGACGCCGGGGGTGTTCCTGGCACTCGGCATCGCCAGTGCCGAGCCGCCGCGTGTTGCGCGCCCTCTCGGGGGCCGTACCCGAGACTGTCGTCACTTTCACCTTTTCACTTTCTTTTCTTCCCCTTTTCTTTTCTATTTCCTTCATTTACGGCATGCCCATGCCACCTCGTCTCAGCCTCATTATTCACGATCATTAAATGCCCGGCGCGGGGGCTTCTGCCCTCGCGGAGACACCTCAGGACACATACGCGTTATCGTTAGCCCACAATTTTATTTTTCCAATTGGCTTTTCTTCCCAAAAACATGCGCTTTGGGTATTAATTCAAAACCCCTTTTCATTTATTTTTAATTGGCTTTAAACCTGGTATGCATTTTTGCAGGGACAGGTTCTCCCCACCCTTTATTTTTGCCTTTGATTTCAGGAATGACGGGGAAGTAGTCGGCCGGGGCGCTACACCCACCACATGGTAATTCAATAGCGCGAGCACGAGCGCGCGTGCAAGGGTTCGGCTGGCCGGCCGCATCGGGCTCTTGCTTTTTGCTTCAAAAACAAGGTATTTCGCATTTGGCACTTCCAAATTTTAGCAGGGGTTGTTTTTAAACGTGTAGGGACCTCATTCGTTGTGAAAATCGGGCGGGGAAAGGTTTTATTTTCGATTTTTGGGTGATTTCTTGTTCGGCCGCCCATCGGGCACGAGATGGCCATGGCTCATACCCTTTGAGCCTGAGCCCGGCCATGCCTAATACCGCCAGAGACCATAAGGTCGCGCCGTCTCCGCCTGCGACGGCCAGCGCGGGTGCGTCGCCGAAGTAGGATTTTTCCGATGCCGGCGACGACATCCTCGCCGCTATCGCGTTACAGGAAGAGCCAACGTACCGGACCGCGCCGCCTGCGGCGGGAGACGAAGACGACCGGCTGTCCTCGGTGTCCCAGGCGACCGCGGTGGCGTCTCCCGCGCTCGCGGGGCACCGCGGCGAGCGGGGGCAGGCTCGCCTGCAGGAGATCGAGGACGAAATCCAGCTATACTGCTCGAACGCTGCGAACAAGGTGCCCGTCGCGGCGCGCGCCTTCATCACGACCCGGCTCGGCGAGATCGTCCGCCTGTACTCGGACCTGCGGTCGGACGTGTCGGCGGCGCGGGGCGCGGCCGTTGCCCTGCGTGGCGAGTTGGTCGAGGCGCGCCGGGAGGTGGCGGCGCTGCAGCGGCGGGCCATCGTCGCCGAGGGCCGCCTCGACGGCTCCATCGTCATGGCGCCCGGTCCGTGGGGTGCGGGACGCCATCTCGACGCGTCCGCGGCGGCTGCCGGCTCGGGCCCTGGTGTTCCGGCCGCGGCGGCGGGCGCCGTCAGCTACGCCGCGGCGCTGAGGGCGTCGCCCGCGGCGGGGACGGGAGGCGTCGGACCGGCCGTGGCGGCGGGCGGCGGGGGCGCGCGGACGGTGCCAACTTTCGAGCACGTGGCGTTCCTCACGCCCACGGTTCCGACGACGACACCGGCGCGGGACGCCTTACGCCTACTGAAGATGAACATCGACCCGGCCGCCAAGAACATCGGGGAGGTCACGCTGCGGCACACAAGGTATGGCCTGACGGTTTTTTCGCACGCGCGCGAATCTATCGACAACCTGAAGGCGGCCATCGCGGATAATTCGGTCACGCGCTCCTCGTTGCTAGTTCGCGTCGGTGAGAAGCGAAACCCGCACGCTAAATTTAGCGGGGTCGACCCGGACGTCGCGCTGGACGAATTTATTCGCGTTCTCAATGAGGGGAACCCGGGCCTCGACCTGGACGTCGACGCGTGCAAGGTGCGCGTGACGTACAGAGAGCGGTCGGGTACGTGCGCCTAGGTCGCGGAGGTGGACCCGCCCGCGTTCGAGCGCATCATGCAGCGGCCCCGGTTGTCTGTAGGCTGGACGGCGGTGCGGGCGGTGGAGGATTTGCACGTGCCAACGTGCACGTTCTGCGCCTCCTACGGGCACGGTAGAACGACGTGCCCGCACAAGGCGGACGCTACGAAGGCGGTCTGCATGAAGTGTTGCGGCAATCACCTGGCCGTGACGTGCCGCTTGCAGATGGGGCAGCTGGAGGTGTGCTGCAACGAGTGCAGAAAGGCCGGCCGGGAGGCGTCCCATCCCGCGGGGTTTCGTGAGTGCCCCATCCGCATGGAGCGGGTGGCTCGCCTCAGGGCCCGCACCAAGTACGGCCCCCCGCGATAGAGCGGCGCGGGCGGCCGCGGGAGGGGGGGAGCCGTGGCCCTGGGGGAGCGGGAGGGGCCGGCGGCGCGATTCAGATATGTTAATTGACGTTAGACCACGTTCGCCGAGCGACGGCTTTGTTGACGGGCCACATGGCGCGAGAGGGTTGCGTGCTCGCGGCCGTCATGGACCCATACACGCAGCAGGGCCAGCTCCCGAAGCTTCCGCCGCACTACCAGGCGTACGCGGCGGCCGACGGCCCGCTGTGTGCGATCATCGTGCGCCGGCCACCCTTTGACGTGTTCCCGACGCACGTGTCGAGACTGGTGGTCGCGGTGGAATGCTCGTCGCGCGAGTTCGCGATTACGGTCGTGGCCGCGTACGCGCCGCCCCACTGGACGATAGACGACGTTTTTGAACACCTAGCGCACGCCATTGACAGAAGTCGCACGCCCGACATTCTGGTCATGGGCGACTTCAACGCGCACAGCGTCCTGTGGGGTCCTCGCGAGGGAGACGACAGGGGCACTCGGCTGATCGAGTTCGCGGCGGCTACGGGCCTGGTGGTCCTTAACGACGCGTCCTCGCCCCCGACGTACGTCACTAAATACGTCGATAGCTGGATTGACGTGACCCTCGCGTCGCCGACGCTCGTGCGGCGCGGCCGCACGTGGCACGTCTCCGACCAGGAGACGCTATCGGAGCACCGACGCTTGGAAATCGCCGTCCACACTGGCGCATGCGCGACTGGCACGCGCCTCACCAACTACGGCAGGCGACAGTGGTTGGAGGCTGTCCGTAACTCGCGATGGTTCGCGAGCGCGGGAGGCGCGGACATCACCTCGCCGGCCGCCCTGGACGCGGTCCTCGCGAAATTTTACACCGTCATCGATCGCGAGCGCGTCAAGCAACTCCGGCCGGCGCGCGAGAGGAGGGGGGCCGGTGGTAAATCGTGCTGGACGCCCGAGCTGGACGGCCGACGCAGGGCGGTTAACGCGATGCGGCGCCGTTTTCAGCGGTGTCGCTCTGACGAGCTGCGGGCCCTTTTTCGCAGCGAGTATAGCCGGGCGGTGGCGGAGTACCGCCGAGACGTGGTCTGCAACCAGTGCAGCGGGCGGTCGCTTTTTCAAGCCACCCTTCCGTTTGGCTTTCGGGGCCGCCCGGTCGCGTGTCATGCTGCCTCCGCTGACGAGGCAGGATGGCGGCCAGACGGCGAGCGTCCTCGAGTCGGCGTCGCTGTTGCTTCGCCATCTTTTCGCGCGCGACAGGCCCGAGACGGACGCGCCCGCGCACGCCGAGATCCGCGCGGCGGTTGGCCGGCCGTACCCCACGGTTGAGAGGGAGAGGCCGTCTTGGCTGGGCGAAATTCAGGCGGTGCTCAGCAGAATGCCGCGCGGTTCCGCTCCGGGTCCGGACGGCCTCACGACCGAGTTCGTCGG